>NC_059107.1:116388669-116697002 GCF_020740685.1 Jaculus jaculus
ATATTATGATTAAGTACACCTTTTACCAGTCACTCTTCTACAACAACTTCAGCTGCACAGATGTGTCCTGTTCAGACACATTTCTGTCTACAAATATCTTAGTATTACAATGCAGTGATATTTTCAGTTGAAACTTAGAATGATTGCAAGATTAGAGCTTCTTGCTGTTGTGCTTATAATGAGTCATGTAGTAGGCCGCTAAGAGGAAATTAACACGAATGAACATTTCAGTATAAAATATGTCAAATATCTACCAACCAATAATTCTTTAATTTTTCAGAACTGAGTTCAGTGGAATTTATCTGTAGACACATATAGCTTAATTCCTCTCCCCAGTGTTCATTGACTAGTATGCTCTTTTGTCTCTTTGAGAATTTTTATGATCACGATGCCAAAGATAGAAAGTGACGTTTCTCTGTTTACATGCAATAATGTTTTTTTATTCACAAAGGCGAGTGTCCTCTTTGTATGCTCCTCCTCCACAGGTCTTGAATGTTGGGGAACATGGGGTCCCTGACCAAGGTGCTATC
Organism: Jaculus jaculus; assembly: GCF_020740685.1. Taxonomy (NCBI): domain Eukaryota; kingdom Metazoa; phylum Chordata; class Mammalia; order Rodentia; family Dipodidae; genus Jaculus; species Jaculus jaculus. Next base: position 116,389,200 of record NC_059107.1, read on the forward strand.
CTCTTCTCACCCTATATGCTCTTTCTGGTGTTACTTTTCATCTATCTTATGGTTTATACCACACATAAACTATATGTGTAACTCACATTATATCTGGCTGTCACCCTATGATAGAAACACTTCTTTTGAGGTCCTCTATTAAAATATACCTGCTAAGTTAAAGCCATCATATCCCCCTTATCTTCCTTTCCTTGAATTGAATCATATAGCCATTAAATTGCTCAAGACACACACATGGAAGTCTATGTATGCATCCTCTTTCCCCTTGACATATATAATATTAGTCTTAACATCTTCTCACTTTAACAATTGCATCGTATTTCTGTACCACTTCCCTAGTAGAAACTTTTGTCTTCTCTGGTACTCTCAGCATAGACTTCTGTCATCCTACATCTGAGATGTCACTTAGCATTATACACATTATACACTTCTCCCCCCCAAAAAAAAACTTCTAAAAATAAAAGCATTATATTAATGATATATCAGTGCTGTGAAATTTTCAGGATTCTGTGCATAGAAGTTCACTGGGGATATAGGTCTATAGCTTTCTTTTCTTCTTGTATTTCCATCTGGTTTTGGTATTATGGTGATGCTAGCTTCATAGAAAGAGTTAGGGAACATTTCCTGTTCTCCAATTATATGAATAAAACTTGAGAAAAAGTGGTTTCAGTTCTTCAGTGAAGGTTTGGTAGAATTTGGCTGAAAAATCTATCAAGTTCTGGGCTTTTCCTTTTGGGGAGGCTTTGGGTAACATTTTCAAATTCAGTGATGTAATAGGTTTGTTTAAAAGATTTATCTGCTCAGAATTTAGTTTTGGTAGGTGGTATGTGTCTAGAAAATCAACCATTTCTCCTGTGTTACCTAATTTTGTGGAGTAGAAATTTTGGAAATATGTCCTGATGATTCTTACAATTTCATTGATATCTGTTGTGATCTCTCCCTTTTCATTTCTAATTTTGCTAAATTTATACTTCTCTGTTTTCATTTGATCAAATTGACAAGGACTTTATCAATCTTGTTTACTTTTCAAGGAATAAGTTCTTCATTTCATCAATTTTCTTAATGTTTTCTTAGTTTCCAATTCATTAAGTTCTGATGTGACCTCAAATATTTTGTTTCATCTGGAATTCCTACGGTTTGATTGTTCTTGTTTGTCTAATACTTTTAGATGGATGGTAACATTATTAATTTCACATTTCTCTGTCTTTGTTATGAGGTATTTAGTGCTATGAAATTTCTCCTTAGGACTGCTTTCATTGTGTCCCATAAGTTGTAGTGTATTGTATTTTCATCATCATTCAGTCCTATAAATTTTACTATTTCATTTTTATTTCTTCCATGTCTCATTCATTATTTAATCTTTAATAGCATGTCTTATAGTCTCCCAGAGCTGCTCTAATTTCTGCTCTTCTGTTAATTTCTAGCTTTAATACGTTGTGTTTAGATATGATGCAGGAAGTTACATCAATTTTCCTGAGTTTATGGAGGCATACTCTATGCCCTAATATATAATCTACCTTGGAGAAGGTTCTATGGGGTTGCTGAGAAGAATGTTTATTTAGGTCGATGGTGTTGTTAAGCTCTATTATTGTCCTGTTGATTTTCTGCTTGGATGATCTGTCTATTGATGATTGGGGGATATTAAGTCCCCTTACAATAATGATATTGGGAGTCATTTCTGTTTTCTTGTCAAGTAGGTCTTATTTTTATAAAATGTTGCACACCTACATTCAGTGCATATAGATTTATGATTGTGATGTCCTCTTTTTGGATCATTCCCTTAATGAGTGAAAAGTGACCTTTTTGTCCTTTTTTATTACTTTTCGTTTGAAGTCTGTCAGATATCAATATAGCCACACATGCTTGTTTCTTATTTTGATTTGCTTGGAAAATCATTTTCCATCCTTTCACCTTGAGGAGGTGTTGATATCTATGTGGTGAGGTGGGTTTCTTGAAGGCAGCACATAGAACAGTGCATATTTCTGATCCACCCTTTTAACTTTCATGGGTGAGCTAAGACCATTAATAGTTAAGGTTATAACTGTGAGGTTTGATTAAATCTCTGCCATGTTGGAGGATTTTGGGGGTTTGTTGCTTTCTTGGGCTTTGTACGTTTTCATGCCTGCTCTAGTTTTGGTTATTGTGTTCCTCTTGTGGGCTCTTGAAGTTGGTTGTTTGATTCTTCTGTGTAGAGTATTCACTGCAGGTTTGGATTTCTGTTCATGTAATCATACAGCTAGTTTTCATCATGGAAAATTTTCTTTTCACCATTCATTATGAGTGATACTTTAGCCACATACAGAAGACTTTTTTTTGTTTGTTTGTTTGTTTGTTTTGAGGTAGGGTCTCACTCTAGCTTAGGCTGACCTGGAATTCACTGTGTTGTCTCGGGGTGACCTCAAATTCATGGTGATCCTCCTAACTCTGCCTCCCGAGTGCTGGGATTAAAGACATGTACCACCACACCCAGTGACGTTGTTTTATGAGACATTGAAATGCTCCATTCTAAGGCTTTCTGGCTTTAAGGGTTTCCACTGAGGTAATTCTGATGGAATTGCATTTGCATGTAATGATTTGTTTCTTGCGGCTTTTAGCATTTTCTCTTCATTTTCATTGTTTAGCGTTTTAACTATGATGTGCCTTGGAGAGTTTTTTCTTTGGGGAGTCTGCTGTTCTGTGACCTTTTTGTAACTGGATGGGCCTCTCTTTTGAGAAAATGGGAACATTTCCTTCAATAATTTTGTTGACCATGTTCTTCATGCCTTTGGCATGAATTTCTTCCATTTCTGGTATAACCATGATCCAAATGTTTGGTTGTTTTAGAGTATCTCACAATTCCCTCACATTCTGTTTGAATGATTTTTTTTTAAGTTATCATAGTTTTTGGACTCCTTAACAATATCTTAAGTCTTGTCTTCCAGATCTTAGGTTCTGTTCTTCACATGAGGGTTTCTAGAGAGGATTTTATAAGGTCTATTTGATTTTGTTTTCTGTTGCATTTTCCTGTATCATAACCATCCCTTTGTTGAGTTCTAATTTCAGGTGTTTGATTTTCTTGATGCTTCATAAACTTTATTCTTTAACTTAATCATATCTTTATTAATCCTAGTCAGCTGGTCATTGATATCCTCTATATTTTTACTCACATTCAATTCATTTTTCTCTTTTGAAGTCTCTCTCTAGATTTGTTTGAGACCCTATCTCACAGTGGCCTCAAACTCATGGTGATCTTCCTACCTCTGCCTCCTGAGTGCTGAGATTAAAGGCATGCACCATTACACTTCAGTCAAATATTATTATTTATTTATTTACAAGCAGAGAAAGAGAATGAATATGGGCACACCAAGGCCTCTAGCCACTACAAACCAACTCTAGATATGAGTGCCACTTTGTGCATCTGGCTTAATGTAGGTACAGGACAATCAAACCCAGGTCTTTAGATTTTGCAGGCAAGTACCTTAACCATTGAGCTATCTCTTCAGCCCCTTGGTTTTGTTTTCTTAAGTTAAGCCTAATGACATAAGCTGTGTGTTGTAAGATATGATTCCATACATTTCATTTATGCAATTGTTAGTTTTTTTTGATAATTTGCTTCCATCTCAGTGATTCACTTAGTCAGGGTCACATATCTTATTGTGGTTTCATTTGGGGATTCTATTTCTATTGTCTCCTCTATGTTTTTATTTAAGACTTTTATTGTGAGACTACTCAGTCAGGGAGAGTTCTAAGGTTTTTTTCCTTTGTTTTTGTTTTTGTTTTTTTTTTCTTTTTTGTGTGTGTGTGTGTGTTGGAGGGAAGATCTACCCTTCTGGGGTAAAAGTCTTGTTTTACTAAGAAGAAAGCAAGGATTTGGCATTGTAGGATCTTCAGTAAGTGCTCTGTTTTAGATTGGAACTGGCTTGGAGTAGGATGCCATTGTATCCACAGATACACATAAGTTGTGACCATTGCAAGTACAATCAGCCATAAGATCATTGGACACCAGGACAGAGGCTTGGCAGTTTGGGTAATCCGGTGTGATGTGTTATCACCAAGCTTGAAAAAGTTGTTGGAATTTCCTGTATGGGGTCCCAAACATGCCTACAATCAGCACTTCTAACCCACCTTTTGCTAGGCCCCAAACATGCTGGCAGTCCTCCTCTGATCTGAGCTTACAGGCCCCAATCAAGCATTCACCTCACCCAGTCCCAGTGCCTAGGTCCCAAACATGCTTGAGTACACCTCACCTGCACCTCATCCCTCCCTATTGCCCCAGGCATACTGGCATCTCACTGTTTTTAGCCACAGGCCCCCAAATTGCTCAGACCCATAACATGCCTGCACTTCATCTAGTCCCTGTGCATAGGTCCCAAGTAGGCCTGCATGTCTCCTGGTCTGAGTACACAGGCCCCAAGCCAGGCTTCACCTCACTGGCTCAAAGCACAGAGGCCCTAACATGCAAACAATTTACTGGGTTCCATCACCAGGCCCCAGGCATGCTGATATCTCAGTCCATCCTAGCAGCCAATCAACAAACATGCCTAACCCTTTCTGGATCTCTGCTTTTTATATTGTTGCTTTTATTGTGTTTTCTTTTGGTCTTTAGACAGGTATGGCTTTATAGCCCTGGCTACCTTGGAACTCAGTACTAGATAAAGCTGAACTTGAATTTGTGGCAATCCCCCTTCCTCTACTTCCTGAGTCTTAGATAGGGATGCATGTTCACACAGGCAGCTTATATTACTGAATGCCTATTTGATTACTTTGCTAACCTGCTTATTTCCCATAGAACAGTTCAATTGTTAACTTGCAATAAATTATTGTAGTCATCCCATTTGGCTTTTCACTCTTACAGGATGAGAAAACTAATTCCCCTAGAAAATAAACTGCTAAAGTTCCCACAAGTTAGAGAAGCAGTAAAGAGAATTTTGGAATTATGACTGAACTTTTTCTTCTCCAAACCCAGTGTTATTTTCAGTGTTCTTACTTATCTTGATTCTAAGACTATGGCAGCCTGGGAAAAATTAGTACAGGCAAATCAGTAAAATTACCAATGTTCACTGCTTGTGAGTCATGAGATGGGCACCTGTGTTTATACTATAAGACTACTGTGACTTAAATGAACATCTAGTTATTTTGATTTTCATATCAAAATGTACTTTTGGAAGAAATTTTTTGTTGTTGTTGTTTTTCAAGGTAGGGTCTCACTCTGGTCCAGACTGACCTGGAATTAACTCTGTAGTCTCAGGGTGGCCTTGAACTCATGGCGATCCTCCTACCTCTGCCTCCTGAGTGCTGGGATTAAAGGCGTGCACCACCACGCCCGGCTTTAGAAGAAATTTTTTGAGAAATTTGGCTTAGTTTTTAAAACTGAACTAGGAATATACCAGAGTCTGCTATTATTTAGCCAGGCCACAGATTCTGTGACATGAGGATGGTTCCCAAGTTGGCTTAGCAAGTCCTCTTCCCTCTCTTGCTGTTTTTTTGCCTTTCCATGAGCTTCGTTCCTTTTGACTACAACACTTTAAAAATATATCTTTTTGAATGTTTGGCTTAGAAACAGAACAGTAATTCTTAAATCCAAATTTAGAGCTTTTTCCATTTGAAAAACTTATGTTAGACTACTCTATAATACTCTGAGGAGAACTAGGTGTATTGTAGTATCCCACAGCCATAGATACTTCTCATCCCTTAGAGAAGTGGTCAGGAATGGTCTGAGTTTGGGTATTCTCTGAAAAGCCTGTCAAAAGAAACTTCTGGGGAAAACTTTAAATTTTCACAGCAATATTTCTTAAATTATTACCTATATTGTCATTAAGAGGTATTTTTAATCTTTCAAGGTATGGAGAAGCATTGTTTATGAATTCCAAACTTATCAGTGGCGTTACTGAATTTCTTAATACTGAAGGTGAACTTAAAGAGGTAAATATGTTTGAACTATGTATTTTTCCTTTTTAAAGAAAACATGAGATTATAGATGTACTTTTTATAGGTATTACTAGCATGTGAACCTACATATTATATTTTTTTCAATTCTCTATTGGAAAAAAGTATTTTTATATAATAAGCATCAAATGGCAATGAAATGTGTTGGAGTGTCTGTGAAGATTGTTTGAATATAATGATTTGAAAACTTAGAGGCCCTCCAAAATTCAGTCTTTAATCCAGTCTGTTATTTCTCCACTGATTTTGTGAACCCAGCCCAGAACTCACAGACCAGCAAGCCACCATGCTAGTGACACCATATTTGTACTGAGGACTACAGTTGGTGTAGAGGTATAGAACAGAAGTCTCACTGATGTGTTCAATCCTAGGAAGACAACAGATAAACACTTAACCAGTTGAATGCTACCTAGCCTGTTAAATAGAATGAATTTGTATGTGTGGAAACTAACATATCTAGCAATATACACTGAAAGTAATAGTTTGCTCTATAAGTTACCTTCTTGCTGGGGCAAATCATCTGACCAGAGGCAGCTTATGGAAGGAAAGAAAGTTTTTGTTTTGGCTTACAGTTTGAGGAAATGTTTCATTATGGTGGGGGAAGCATGGCATGCGCAAACAACAGGATATTCACATCTTGTCACTTCAACAGGGAGTAAACAGTATGAGTGAGCTACTACTGTTGAGCACTGGCAAATTGGACTGTACTGTGAGATCACAAAACCTACCCCCACATATATCTTCCAGCAAGGCTCTATCTCCCAAAGGCTCCACCAGAAGAGGATTAAGTACAAGGATTAATCATAAAAATGTGATGCTATGGGGGACATTTTACACTCAAATATTTGCTCAAGATAGTTTGCTTGAGACAGTCACAAATTTATTTTTTTAATGAAAATAAGCTTGATATTTTAAATGAATAATGTTCAGGTCTTATAGGTTGTTGAATAAAAGGATTTTATTTTCTTCCAGGTTTATTTCTCTCAACATTTAACACACATCTCTAGGACATGGATTGACTAAATACTTTGGAAAATATCAAAATGCAGATTTATTTTATTATCATAAGTTAAGCCTGAAGCTTCTACTCCTGTTTCCTCTCCCATTTTCCTGTATAGCATGTAGCTCTTATTTGGCATTGAGAATCCTGGTTTTCTGAGTTATACCTGTTGAAATGCCCGATGATGGCTACAGGAGCTAATCCAATTGAGCAGAATTCCCTTAGAAACATCATTCCGGGCACCCTCTTAGCATATCTAATACCATCCAGTCTCCTGAAGTCCCATGTGCTCCCATGTACTTTCTGGAATTCTGTCACACCATGAGTTGAGTACTGCTGAAGCTCTGTTCTAATGATTTGCATTCAGTCTTTATCCTTGCTATGTGTGTTTCCTACCAAGAAGGATTTTGCTGTGAAATACCACACTTTTTGTTGCTATATTTTTAATGATAGATGGCAAATGTAAAGGCTGGCACAGGCCCATAAATAGCAATTACATAAGCACTTGCTCCCAATTTTTATAACTTAAAAATTATTTTCTTTTTAAAATCTCTCTCTCTCTCTCTCTCTCTCTCTCTCTCTGTGTGTGTGTGTGTGTGTGTGTGTGTGTGTACATGTCAGGGTCTCTTGCCATTGTAAATCAACACCAGACTGTTGGGCCACTTTTTTGTGTCTGGTTTATGTGAGTGGCTTGGGAATTGAACCTGGACATGCAGGCTTATAAACTAGCATCTTTAGCCACTGAATTGTCTTTCCACCCCCTTCTTAGTCTTTAAATTTAGTCCTTTGGTATCATGATTTCTGTATTCAGTGATCTGGGGATACAAGATTGATTTTCCCACAACCTGCAGAGCATTGAAGGGAACAAAAACAAAGACCTCTCCCCTTCCCTGTTGTCTCCTCTCTCTTCCCTTGTATATCTCCCACTAGTCTCTTTTATCCTCTGTCTTCCCATGTCTTTCCTGTCCCTTTTTCTTGCTTTTCTCTTTTTTGGTCTGTCTTTTATATATGCATAGTTTTGATAATGCCAAGGCTATGAAAAACTTTCTTTTAAATGGATATTTAATTGATTTTTGTCACCTATAAACATTTTTGTTTTACATATTTTACTTATACATTTAATTTTATGTATTTAATTTTAACCCTTTTATGTAATTGCCATTTAGATGTTCCAAAGTGTCTCAACATGAAAGGTGAAATTTCAAAACAGAAACTGAATCGTGCCTTTAATTCCATTATCTTCAAAGCAGCTAACTTTACAGTGCAAGCTCTCCTTGGAACTAGTGATGAATCCTTTCACTGTGGAGTTACTTGCTGTCATTTTCTAGCTTAACCACCCTACCCCAGGACTCTCATACTTTGATCATTGAAAATTTGTCTGTAAGAATAAGGAATGCTGGGCTGGAGAGATGGCTTAGTGGTTAAGCGCATGCCTGTGAAGCCTAAGGACCCCGGTTCGAGGCTCAATTCCCCAGGACCCATGTTAGACAGATACACAAGAGGGTGCATGTGTCTGGAGTTCATTTGCAGTGGCTGGAGGCCCTGGCACGCCCATTCTCTCTCTCTCTCTCTCTCTACCTCTTTCTCTCTCTGTCTGTCATTCTCAAATAAATAAATAAAAATAAACAAAAAATTTAAAAAAAGAATAAGGGATGCTATTTTTAGATGGAATAGAGGCTCTAATTTGTTGATTATAACCCCTTTCTTTAAGTAGAAAGAGTTAAACATAATCCAGTTCCATTTTCCTATACCCCAGGAGCCTAATAAACAGAAAATTCAGTGTCTTCCCTTAGGGTATTTTATTTTCTTATTTTGAAGGATCGTTAGATCAAAAGAGGTTTCTGTGAATTCTAAAAAACTTACTTGATATTCTATTCATGTGTGTATCTGTGTGTGCAGATGCACTTGTGTGCACATAGGTGTGGAGACCAGAGGACAGCCTCAGGTGTCATTCCTCTTTTTGAAATTTTTTTGAGGCATGAAGGATCTTCCATTGGCCCAGAGGCTGCCAATTAGTTTAGGCCCCTGGGTTTGAATAATAAGCATGTGTCACCATACCTGGAATTTAGGTGTGTATTAGAGATCCAAACTTATTTTCATGCTTGTGTGGCAAGTACTTTACCCAATGTGCTTTCTCTCTAGCCTCCTTGCAAGATATTTTAATTATCCTTATTATTTTTAGGTTGATTTTGTAGTGAAACTTATATTGTTTTGATGTCTTACCTCACTATATTCTACTACCTGAAACTGGAGTTTCCCTCTATATGGTGTTAGCAGTTTCAAAAATATTCATGAGGCAATTCATCTTTTCCTCAATTGTAAAATAATAGAGGTACAACAAGTTCCTCAAGGAACTTCAGAAGAAGCTTTTGTCATTTTTCCACACGAATTTCCATCAAGCAGTCCTCCCATGTGCCCATTTCTTCTGCCTTTGAAAGCTAATACATAGTACCACCATAGAGGAGCTTGGGTCTTCTACATCCCATTTGCACTCTTATTGCTAAGGATATTTTCCTCATAATAGGACAATCATTAACTCTATTTAAATCTATAGTTAGTAATATTATATTTTGTTCTGCAATTTACTCTTAAAGTACTTTCTTTTATAGGCTGGGCATCTAATATATCCCCAAAATAATATTTTTAAAGTGCTAAAATGGGTATTAACATGTAAATGAACAAACATCCCAGAATTCTCATGCTAAGAAAATCAGAATGCATTGATGTTTACTAAATTTTACTGTGTAAAAGTGATCAAACCTATAGCATTTAAAATTAAATTATGGCATGACGTGAATATCTCGGAAACACAATTAAAATAAAAACAATAGTAATGCTGTACAGAGCTGAAGAGTTGAGAGGACCAGATGCTGAGTGCCTCTATTATCTCAAGCCTCTGCAGGAAGGAAGGCTCTGTCAGCACTACTCACACTGCTGGGGCCTGTGACATGGTGCTCTGGTCACACATTGATCCTAAGAGATGTAGAGAAATAATGTCATATGATCAATTTATGGCAACTGTGGAAAGTGGGCCTGGTGTTCTTTGATCAATAAGCTACCTAAGAGTGACAGGCTCCCTGTGCTAACAAGGGGAATTAGTGAAGGTAAATCATGGTTTAAGAAATGATTCTCTAGAGACCCTTCAGTTATACTGTCTATGATCATTCCTGTGCAAGAGAATCTGACCTTCTATCAATAATAGTTCATAAAGAATTTTCTTTATACATTCAACTGGGTTCATAAAGAAAACCGTCCTCTCCAGAGTTAAAGTTGCCAAAAGGGGCATTGGCCACTCTGACATGAAGTGTCTAGAAATATATGACTATGTTGAACATACTTTAAAAGAAATAGGTATATTTTTGATGGGCATATCATATGCAAATAGAAGCAAAATTACCTATGTTTTGAAATAAACTATAAAATTCAACAGAACAAGATTCATTATTTGTTATTTTATGATAATTGAATATATCTAAACATAAACATGTACATAAAAATAGATGTATCCATGTATTAATGAGCTGAATTTCATAATGTGGCTCAATTATTTCCATTAGACTGTGTGTGTGTGTGTGTGTGTGTGTATGCTGACAGACTGCATGTACTTGAGTACCTAATAGTTGCTGGGATAGGGTGGTCATGTTCTTCAGTGATGGAGCCACTGATAAATTTTTCATTCTCCAGTAAATAACCTCCTGCCCATGCTAATGCCAAGCAACTCTAATTTAACTCTGTGTAATTAATGGGGAAGGAGGTTTTTAGTGTAAGGCGGAAGAAGATGAGAGGGCAATTGAGGGAATAATACTAAAATACATTATATACATTTCTGAAATTAAAAGAAAAGTGAAATGTCCAGCGTATTCCTTATTTTTTATTACTATAAAAATTTTGGGGCTGGAGAGATATCCTAAAGACCCCACTTCGAGGCTCGGTTCCCCAGGTCCCATTTTAGCCAGATGCACAAGGGGCACATGCATCTGGAGTTCGTTTACAGTGGCTGGAAGCCCTGGTGCGCCCATTCTCTCTCTCTCCCTCTATGTGTCTTTCTCTCTGTGTCTGTAGCTCTCAAATAAATAAATAAAAAATGAACAAAAAATATTTTTAAAAAAATGTTGGTCAAATATCAGATTAATATTTAGAACACAAGCAATTGTTAGTTCTACATTGAGTATCTTACGTGTTTATTTTAATACATAGTCAATATTGAAGTTTTGTTAAGGATATGGTTCTGAGATATGTCTATCCATTACCAATGCTTCCAGACACAATTCTGTGTAGGAAAGTAATGATAAACTTTGAGAGAGCCCATCGGTAGCATGTAATCAAAACAGTACTGTTGTAAAGAAACAAAGTTACCCATGAACTGAAATCCAAATAAATTTGAAGAGGTATAATTAACTGCATTGTCGCCCCCGACCCCCCATTTCTCCCGTCCCTAATCTCATCTTGATGTTCTGCATTTCTTTCCTGGCAGCTCCTCCATGTGGCACCCACCCTGTGATGAATCACACTCCACACTAATTACACTACATAATGTTTCTGTGTTACAAGTTGATTTTTTGCATTTGCCTGTTAGTATTGTAATTTTTGGTTGGTTGCCAGTTTCTTAAGACATACAGAATGGAAAGAGAAACTGTAATATTTAAACTTGAAGTAAATTCACAGAGTCTGTGAACTACCTAAGTAAAAGCATATATCAGTAAAAATTATGCTAAAACATTTAAAGCTTCCAACTTCAATGCTCATAGTCTCTACCTTAAAAAAAACCATTTTTCTGGCTTATTTTTTTTTTCTAAATCTAGTTAGTTGATTGTAATATCATTAATCATCCAGTTTTCATAGAACCAGTGCTTTTTTTCCTACTTACCTACTTTGGAATCCCTAGACATTCAAGATAGTGTTAAGCCAAGGTTGCTTATTTATAGAACATGAAGAATACGTTTCTCTATACCACAGAAATGTTAATTTTAATCTTTATATTTAGTTTCAAGTCTTTTTCTCATGTTGGCCATGCCTTGCAACTAGCACTAGTCTTTGTTACAATGTTTTCTATCTATTTTGAACATATTAACTAAATATCTGCTTTATGGACTGTTACTGAAACAAACAGTTGAATTTGAGTCATTGAAATTGTAATGTCCACACATTTGTTCCTTTACATTCAAAATTCAATTACCACACATCAGACATATCATATGTTTTATTTCTTTCTCCATGATAGTAAATATACCTTTTACTACAGTGATTATGTTACAAGTCTAGGCCCATTACAGCTAAGAAGAAACATGGCAGTCATTGAAATGATGAGTTTTCATTTTGTAGAGAGAAAGCAGTCATTCAGGTGGTGATTGTTTGGAGAAATGAAAGAACAAATCTCCAATCAACCTCTCCAAGGAGAGGGCTTAGTATTATTTATGGGATAAACAATCAGGGTGGTGATACATGGTGACAACTGTTAATAGAGAACTTTGAATAGAACCAATCAGTGGTTCATACAAATTTAGTCTTAGAAAGTCCTTATTCAGAAAATTCCAGCATGAACATGATCCCATGATAAAGTTTTTGGTCTTCAAATGTCAAAATGTCATCACCAGGTGAACTTTATATTCCTGAAAAGTAATGTAGGCAACTGTTCTCATCATGGTCTACATACCAGAGAGATTAGCTATAGTCAAGCTGGTGTGAGAGTGCCCAGCTGTATTGGCCTCTGAAATTAGAGGTTTGTAAACTAAAAGCAAGGGAAGCTGGAGGCTTTATTCAAGGTTTCCTGGGTTTCAATTGTGGCCTTTTGTTTCAAATAGCTTTCTTGTACTCATATGTTACACACGAGTTCGTCTTAAGACATACAGATTAACCATTTCAAATTTCCATTTCCAGCTAAAGAACTTCATGAAGAGCTATGATGGGGTGGCTGCTGCTTCTTTCACACGTGCTGTGGAAACTGTGGAAGCCAATGTACACTGGAAGATGCTGTATCAAGACGAGCTTTTCCAGTGGCTTGGCAAAGCTATGAGGCACTAATATGTGTCTCTTATTAACAGTTCAACTCAGAATTTTGTGAGAGGACCTGCTTGATATGGAATGAGGAAGATGACCAGAATTTGTGTCAATGTGTGGGAGGAATTTTTGTTGTTGTTCTTGTTTGTTTCATTCATTCTGTTGTGTTCCTCTACTGGGTGTTCTTGAGACTCTTACAAGTGAAACGCCACAGTTGCTTCAGCTGTACATTCCTTGCTGTTCAGGACCAAATATGATAGTGGTGCATGTTCATGTTGTTGTTGGTTTCAAAAATCATAGTCAGAAATTCAGAATATCTGGTGCATGGATGTTTGGTCCTGCCTGTGTTCCAGCATGCTTATTTAAAATGTCCAATGTTGTATGTGAATCTATGTTACATCCAGGATGGGCATTATGCAAAAGCACAAAGATTATCTATGACAATCACTGTTGCAATGAAAGAAAACCTTTGAAAGGGAATTATATTCTCAGCCATGACTATGGGAAACATAAAATAGCCCTTTAAGTGACCAGTGTCATTTATTTCAGCACTTGGATTGTCTGGTAATGATTATAGTGTTGCTATCTTATTTTTTGAGTTAATGTTGTGTGTACATTAAAGATGGCATTATGTACGTATGCATATGTACATTAGGGAGCACCATATGTATATAGTATGTACACCGCACACTTTAGGTCAAAGAAAACTGATCTCTTTTGGTAACATATGGACATTTGGGAAAGGTTTCAAATATTGTATCTCAACATTATCTTTCCTGTTTCCCAACTAAATTTCTTAACTGGTTTTCATATGCTTCTGAAGAAGGGTCTGTTATCTTACATGAAGATGGATTATAACAAAATTTATACATAAACTAACCAATATTCTAATTCTCCTCAGTCAGTGGCAGCCTTATATTCTGTCATTATTTTGGATGATTTTCCTATTGCATAAGACAGTAGTATGAAGTTAGAATTATCAGCATTGAGAAAATGCTTACTTTCCATCTTGTTTGTCTTTCTTCCCTAGAGTAGTGCAGTTAAAACTTATCTCTATGTATTGGTCTTTGTATGTGTATTGCTCTAATCCTCACTAAGCAGTCATACCTCAGTGGGTCTATTCACATTCAATGACCTTCTATACCAGTTGTGCCATCCCTTAAGATAGGAAGTTGTTTTGTTTGTGGTAATATACAAAGCCTTTGGGCATCAAGTACTCTGTTCTACCTGTGGATTTTGTATAGCCATCATCATAGCTGTGTCTAACTCAGTTGTAATTAATTGGTCTTCTCACCCAGTAGGTCAGCTCTCTAAACATCACTTAAATGCTTTTGAGTTAACATATTTTAAGTTTGCCATTGCAAAATACTCATGCAACTAATACACTTAAGTCAGCTGTCTGTGGGGCCACTTTCTATTTTCCTGAGGTGTTCCACTCTTCCAAAATGTTATAGACTTGTGAAAATGGAATTCTTAAACTATCACTGAATAGTTAAAAAAAAAAAAAAACAGCAAGAGGAGCCATCAAATTATTTTAAGTTTTCACAAAACAGTAACATTGTTCAAATCCATGGCATTTATTTTTATAGTTCAAATTGAATTTTATCATTGAAGCAATTACTGCTTATTATTTTATCTACATTTTCTAATAGTTCACTCAATTAAAATACATGAATTCTGAATACTCTGTGGTGTTAAATAAGTCATGGTAATGCTTAGTGTGAAATCTGAAGTTATGTTAACCTACCAGAAGTGATGAAATCCAATTACTAAATGTTACATTTAAAAAGACCTATGGGAAGATACTCTGAAACATATTAACAATAAGCATCACACAGCCATACAGGTCCCAAAACTTCATTATATCACTAATTAATTCATGTAACACAACAATAGAAAATTAGAGGTTTATGTCTTGCTTCATGTCCTGAAGTTTCATGTACTGAAACTTATTGGTAGTTGTGGCATTTTCCTTTAGCAGAATCTCCATTTTCTGCTTTAAGTTAGGTGTTTATCATTCCTTCTCCTCCCCACTGTGAATAGTGATAATCCTCTCCAATTGTTTTAGTGGCCTTGAACAACTGGTTTAGCTACAATATAAAATCATAAGTGTATAATTATGTGAAATGTTTAATACCTCATATGATACTTGTTCAACAGTATAGTGGTACCAATGACACTGGTTTTTGTTCTACACATTTTTCAATAATTTATTCTTTCCAATGTTGAAATTATACCAGGCTTTAAAGGTTTTTTTTTAGTTGTTTAAATAAGTAATATTTTCAAAATAATAAAACTACCAATGGTATCTCTTGGAATATTCTGTAAAATATAGTTATAAATTTATATTTTCTACTTAGAGTTCTTATCTTTTCTCTCTTTCTTGTCTTTTGTAAATCATACCCACATAAAATAACAAATTGTTGAAGATGTCTGTCATCAGTTGTTGAAAATTTACTGTGCCAATATCTGTATAATAGGAAAATCTTAGTTTCAATTAGAAAATATGTAAATTACTTACCACAGTGGATAATAATTACTGCCAAATGACTTGTAAAGAAAAAAATTCTCTTGTTTTATACTTTTTTTTTTTCAAAAATGTTCTAATAACCTTGAAGTTTCAGAATCTGTCATCTCAAACTTAAGGACTAAAATCTACAATGCCAGATCTATTTTTAAAACTTCACTATCATGAATTTTTCTGGGCTTCAACATCTTTTGGGTTATATAATTTCTAGGATAATGGTATCTTATAATTGGGAATTTTGCTAATTAAATTTACAAATATTATGAATATAACAGAACAAGGTTATTGAGGTTATGTCATGAATTTATAAAATGTATTTTATTTTCAAAGACTTTTACAGATGTTGATCTGAATTTTCACAAAAACACAATGTATTTTTACTTCTATATCATGAAAATGAAAGGGGTTCTAAGGTATTATTTGTGTTAGTGTAAACTAACTAAAGCTGTTTGGGGAATTTAAGTCTTTTAACATAGCTTTCTTACCACTGACATGAAAACATTGTTAAAATACTTTTACCCATCTCACTAGTTAGAGATTTTGCAAGTTTTAGACCAGCATAAAAATAAACGTGTATCACATCTTCAGTCATCATGTTATTTTTATTTTAGAGAGAGAGAGACAAAGAGACACATAGAGAAAGAGAGAATTGGTGCACCAGGGCCTCAACCACTGCAATCGAACCATAGATGCTTGTGTCACCTAGTGAGCATGTGTGACCTTATACTTGCCTCACCTTTGTGTGTCTAACTTACTTGGGATCTGGGGTCCTTAGGCTTCCCAGGCATGTGCCTTAACTGCTAAGCCATCTCTCCAGCCCCATCATATTATTTTTAAAATCAGTTTCAAATTTGCATGATTTCAAATAGCTGAATGAATATTTACTTTGGTCAGTGTAAGTGGTCAGATATTAGGACACATAATGTAGTTATTGGTTATACTTTGCTTGTTATATCTCAAATTGAAATTGTTTAAGTACCGCATTAATGCAGTGATAATTTGCTTTGTTTTTCAGTACAAACTTCTGCTAGTGAAAGATATAGCAGCTACAGATTTTCAAACTGCAGTCAGAATGCTATCCATCTAAATCATTTGAAGCAATATTAAACAAAACATTAATAAATCTGTGGAGAAAAAAAAATGGAACTGTAGCACTTTGAATTAAGTGCAATGCAGGGGTTCCTAAAGAACTACACATTTTGTTAAAATCTATTAACAATAATTGAACGAGTTCCAGAAGGCAGGAGAAGTAAAGTTAGATCAACTAAAACACAAATACATCTACAAAATATCTCTATTCATTTTAATAGTAGGAATGTTCCTGTGAGTTATACATTGCTTAAGTAGAAAAATTATCTAAGAATGAGAAATCAAAAATTCCATACCTATGTTTATTCTTTATGAGAGATTACAGCTGAATTATTTGACACTACTAGCTATGTTTGTAGAATTAAATTTAATTGAATAAATCTGTTTTCTTTCACCAAGGACTTATTGAAGAAGATGGAGATGAGTAGGCCTAAAATAATTTCAAAAAAAATAAAGTTAAACATAATATGAAGAGCTTATGAACTAGTCAGAATAAAGGAGGAGGTAGATTATTTTTTAGGTATAAAGTACAAATGTTTTGTATACTAGTTTTTAAAAATTTGGAATAATTTTTCATTGTTTGATCTCACCATGCTTGTATTTTATGGAAATATGTAACATTTTGAAATTATAATAAAATTATAAAATTTAAACCATGACTGGATTAGAAATTGAGACAGAATTTATCTGTGAGAAAAGCAAGTTAAACAATTTAGCAATATTAGAAATTTGCAAGAAGAATGTTTAATCCACTTATGGAAAAAGTAGTCTAAATTTGCTAAATTAGTTTTAGCATTATTTGTTAATTTTAGTTAATCATATATTCTTTAAAGTAGATTCCAAAATTGTTATTATAAGCAATATTCTATTTCATCAAATTAGTATATGTGAACAAGAGTGTAAAATGATTCTCATGAATTATCCCAGAATTTCAAATTTCAATAATATCAAAGTTGCCTTCAGTTTTATTGTCTTAAATTAACTAGCAAGTTTTAAAAATATGTTGTTTACTGTAGGTTTGTGTCAGGAAATTCTAACAAAAAATATACTTTAATAGCTTTACTTTTCAATTTGACTTCATGAAACTATTTTAAAGTTTAGATAAGGAAATTCTTAGGGCTTTCTGAAATATTTTAAATAATTGATTAAGATATAGGTTAATGTCAAATATGCTACAAATATGTATCATTGTATTTATTTTATTTGTAAATAAGATTTTTGCATACTAGTAACAGTATGATTTCATGCTGGGAATTTAGTACAGTAAGAGAGACCTTTGATGGTGATTATCTTTCCAATATTCTTACTCTATGTATGAGTGCAAAAACAAAATGAAAATATTGGATCTTCCTTCTGTTTTGAATTTAGAAAAATTATTACTGCATAAGTAATACATGAGTCAGCATATTGGTGAGGAACAAAAATATAAACTAAATTCCAGGCACTTTGTACATATATTCTAATTTAATAACCCTATGAAGTTTCCTTAAGTCTAATTGATAAATGAATGGTCTGTGGCTGAAAGTTTTTATGAATCTCCATAATCAATAAACCTAGTTCTTCTATGGCTCAAGACCATGAGCATGTTTCAGGCATGCTGGCATCACGTTTATTCACACACACACTGCTCCCTCTGTAGGAGATGAGAAAAGATGCTGGCTTACTTTATCCCCACTATTGTCGTGGGCTTGTTTGTAGTAAGTTTTAATTGAGGTTACCACTCATTTCTTAATAAGGTTACTTCATGCATTCTACAAAAAGTTTTCATCAAAAGCATTCTACTTTCCTGTTTGTACAATGTAGAGGGTTTTAAGCTACAGGTAAATATCTGCCCCTCCAGAGAACAAATGAGAAAGAGGATATGTTGAAGAGCTCTTTCCAGTGGACCACAAAGATGAGGTTAAATCTGTCTCCGCATGTGGAGGAGATGCATTAGTCTAGCCAGATTGCTTAGCAAAAAGGTCAAAAATATATTTCTCTCTTTCTGCATAGCACTACAGGTGGACTTCACTGCTTAATTTACTTGAAGTTACATTTTCCATGGCTCTGCTGTGTGTGGAGACAGTCTAAGATAACTGGTTTGACTTGTGGCTGAACAGGTCAACTTGCGTCTAATGGCATACATTTGTCTCATGTCATGTAAGTAAATGAGAGAGTGAAACATTTTGTGGAAAGTATTACAGTAGAGTTAAGAACATCTATCTGCCTCAAATGTGCAAAGCATTTATTTTCTGTTAATTGTTCAGAGGCTATCTTCCTAACCCCTGCTAGTTTCACAGGACTATTCTTACTTGCATGTTTGCACAATTTTCCACCACCTCCATGTAGCATGTAACCTACTGGGTGAGGAATTCATTAGTAATTCATTGTTGCTCATTTTCACTTAAAACAGGCTTATTAATTGTCATTTTTCAAGTACAAAATATTTTTAAATAGAATTTGTCTTCAAATGTCATAGTCGTGCTTTTAAAATGTGTAATGACAAATCGATGACATCTATATGTTACCACACATTAATATATTTGCCATATTTCACTACTATGTTTTAGTCCCTTCAACATTTTGTTAATATTTGAAAACAGATTGGGACTATGAAGCAAAAACAGATTAACATTATGCTTTCTTGCATTGTTCAGTTACTTGGACTCTGAGTGCTCACGTTTGGATTCCTGGACGCCTCTGAATTTGTCAGATGATCTCTTAAAACAAAATAGGGTATATTGCTAATGAACTCTATTGACAATTTACTTACTTAATGCTCTTATTGCCAGATTTACTTAACATGTGCCACAGGGAAACACATTTCTTGTCCATTTCTAATATTTTATGATTTAAAATAGAAGATAACAGTTCTCATGGTTAACATGAGTTACTCAAGCATTTACCAAATAAATACTCTTATGTTAGGTTAGCTGATAAATGTTTTCTATGGTATGCTTTTCAAATTATTCAGTAAAAATTCAATCAGTGTGTATTCAACATGAAATTTTATTCCATTCTGACCAAACACTAAGAAAATGGGTTTTTCTAAATGAGAAAATTTGTCTTCTGTATTTTAATCAGAACGAATTTGAATTTTGCCTCTGGTAATAAAATTTTGTATAGTAATGTGTAATTCATCACTGTCTTAATTTTCTGACATGTGCAGACAAGGCTAAGATAAATAGTTCTGTCTGCTTCTTTTTTTTTATTATGTTCCCATTTTCCCAGTTAAAACATCTAGAATATACATGTCTAAAGGGCCATGAAAAGAAATGGTCTCTTCTGACATGGTCTTTTCAAAAGCACACATGCTGAAGATAGACTAGAAAAGTGTGGACTTGTTACATGTTGTATAAGAAAAAAAGTTCACTCTCCTTTCTAATTATGTGCCTTTAGAATAAATGAAATGATCTGCACTTTGGTAAAAGTGATTTCACCTGAAATGCATTTCAGATTGCTTTTTAATAGGTTTTCTGCATTTGACAGACTGTCAGACTCCCAGAATTTCAAGAACAGTTTTCAATAACAACAGAGCTATAAAATATATATAATCATGGCTCATAAGTATACTCAGAATGTATTTTTTTCTGTGCCTCCTCCATGTTTTTCTCTTTCGAAGAATTGTTCAGAAAAACCTTAGAACTCACTCTGCATAGCTAATGATTTGGGCTTTATACATAATATTTCATGTAGCTATAGATAACCCTTCCTTGTCATCAGTATGAGGTAAGACATATAGGCCTTTCAAATCAGAACCAAGAATAATCTTCTTAGTAGAGATAGCCAGTGTCTACATGTATATGTATATATCCTGTTATATTCACATGTATATCATATATAATGTAATATATAATCCATGTGATAACACATGAAATTTTTACACATATTTAAATGTATGGCCAACATTTTATATAGCATATATATGTATATACATATATACATATATTTCAATGTTGAATTATAATTGTTACAGAACAACTATACATAGCAGAAGATGGCTATGGCAAAATGCTAAAAGAGAGGACTGAAGTGTAGGTAAATCTTTACTGGGTCTTTGCCTTGGTTATACATTGTTTCCTGGACCACACTCCAAATCAATTGAAGATGAATCTCCAGCATGAGATACGATCATCAACATTTCTTTTTAAAAATATTTCATTTACATATTTTGAGAGAGAGAAGGAGAGAAAGAGAAAAAAGCAAATAGAGAAAAATAATGGGCACGACAGGGTCTCCAGCCACTGCAATCAAACTTCAGACGCATGTGCCACCTTGTGGATTGGGCTTATGTGGGTACTAGGAAATCAAACCCAGGCAATTCTATTCTATTCTATCACTGTAGGCTCAGTACCAATATTTCTAAGGTGTCCAGAGGATTCCAATATACAGTCAGTGTTAGGAACTTCTGGGCAGAAGGTAACTCATAGAGCTCAATATAACTGAAACTTTTGTTGTAGAATGATTGCAGAAGTATTTAGCTTTAAGCAATCTAATGTGTTAATTTTATAGCTTGACGTTTGTCACAAAATAGGGAAGTTAATCTGGGCATGGTGGTACACACCTTTAATCCCAGCACTCCAGAGGTAGAGGTAGCAGGATCACCATGAGTTTAAGGCCACCCTGAGACTACATAGGGAACATAGTGAAGAATTCCAGGTCAGCCTGGGCTGGAAGGAGACCCTACCTCAAAAAAAAAAAAAAAAAAAAGAAAGAAAGAAAAGGAAAGAAAGAAAGGAAGAAAGAAAGAAAAATAAAAAAGAAAGAAAGAAGAAAGAAAGAAAAGAAATAGGGAAGTTAAAAATGTCCCAATTGGCCTAACACTGAAAATCAAAGCGTTTTAACAGTGAACTTTTCTACTCTTATATAACAATGCCACAGTATGAAGCTAGTAGTGGCTCAATGTCACTTGTGTAGAAGCCCTGTCTTCTGTGTTCTGACAACAGCTTTCTATCACTCAGGTTTCCTCTCTAGTATTCTATGTGCACATTTATTATCATCAGCAAGCCTTGGGGAAGGCACCTTATCTCTCTGGAGCAGAATCCCTCATGGAGTAGAAGGGGGAGAGTGGTCAGTGTCCAACACATGAACATGCGCACATGAGCAGACAACACCCCCAACATACACACACACACACACACACACACACACACACACACACACACACACACTGCAGTCATGCATGTGTGCACTGCTTGAATATCAGGGAGATGAACACACTATGAAATATCGCTATGCAATATTGTCACCAGAGAGATGGTTCCTTTTTCTAGTTCTCCATTTCTATTCATTCATTTATTTATTTTTATTGTGCCTTCTTTTCCTCTCCAGGAAAAGTCCAGCACAGTCCCTTCTTTTTCAGCAATAAATTCTGTATGTTCCCTTGACATCACACACAAAAATAAAGAATAGTAAAAGTTTGTAGCTGTTTCTATATAGGTGTGCATAATGGAAAGAGACATGTGTTTCTGTGATTGTCAAGACCCCAGGGACATCTGGATACATTGAAACAGGTTTTATGGACTCTTGAGTCTCCATAGTCATGTGTTGACCCTTTAATTCTGCTCTCCTTTTGGTTGCTTAAATTTTGATTTCCTAAAATTTCTAGCTAATTAGAGATTTCAGACTACAAACTAATCCTCTGCTTTTTGCTAGTGAAAATGAATTAGATATATTGACACCTCTGGAACATTTTACAAGCTAGTAGAGGGTGAATTATTTAATTGGATAACTCTTGAGCCATATCTAAAATCAACAACAAAAACTAATCTTTCTAGCACATTGCTATTTTTTCTATCTGTATCTTTTCCCATACATGTAATTGTCTTCATAGTATTTAATACTAAACATAATTTCATAGAGAAAAGAAATTTGTTTTCTAAGGAGAAAGACCTACCCAGTTGATCTGTGGAGCTGGTAAAGAGATTGCCTCACAAGCATGGGGCTGTGTTTGTTCCTGTGTATCCATACAAAAAAAAGAAAAAAGAAAAAAAGAAAGAAACCATATGTGGGGGGCCAGTGCTTGTAATTTCAGTGCTAGGGAAGCTGAGGCAGGCAGAACCCTGGCACTCTGCTTGTTGGCCAGAAAGTGTAGCCTAACTGATTTCTAGGCCACTGAGAAACCCAGACTTAGAAAAGGCAGACTATGCCTGAAGAATGACACACAAAGTCCTCTGGATTCCACATTGACATGTATGCATACATATATATACACACAGGTATATGCATATGATTACAGACCTACACACAGATATACACACAAATAAAGTCATAAAAGATGACTTCCTAATTTAACTGACTATTATAAATATATGACAAATTCAGGTCTACCCAAGTAATCCAACGATGTCCAGGATCTATGTAGAAGTAAAAATGTTAAATCTCAAGATGAATGAATGCAGGAATCCCAACATTCTTAGACATGCAAAAAAAAAAAAATTATCATCAGAACACAGGACTGGGAAACAGGCTTACCACGTTTCAGTAGTTGGTAAACTTTGGTAGGCAGAACATGCAAAGGTGGTGAAAATGTCTCAGGTGTGTGAGGAACACTGGTAGCAGAGCATGTAAATTGTAAATCTATTTCATAGATAATCGTGTATCTGTGCAAGGTCGACTCAGAGAGTTCCAGTGTCATCTGAGTGAAATAATTCACTGAAGCATCTTGCGACACACACTCCTTAGTAAATATGTATTTATTATACTGTTCCAATATGTTCAAATTTGTGTATGAAGAGCAAGAGATGGCTAGTGCTATGAGCTATGCCTGTGTGTGTGTTTTATATAACAGAATGTGCAGCAAAATGGCAGTTAATAAAACTTTTAATCAATCCAAGTTTTACATAAAATATTAAAGTCCTATGTTATATAATGAAATAGTTTTAACCTGTGTAAAATCAATTTATTCTGTTTGCTCATTTGAAAATTCTCATCTTGCTCATGAAAATTTGGTAATATAAAAAGCTAGGAAATGTAGAGTGAAGTTAGTAATATTTATTTTGGTTCAATGGAAAATGATGTGAAAATCTAGGACTTTTATTTATTTATTTATTTGAAAGTGACAGACAGAGAAAGAGGCAGAGAGGTGGAGAGAGAGAGAGAGAGAGAGAGAGAGAGAGAGAGGGAGAGAGAGGGAGAGAGAGAGAGAGAGAATGGGCTCACCAGGGCCTCCAGCCACTGCAAAGGAACTCCAGACATGTGCGCCCCTTTGTGCATCTGGTAACGTGGGTTCTGGGGAATTGAGCATCGAACTAGGGTCCTTAGGCTTCACAGGCAAGTGCTTAACCACTAAGCCATCTCTCCATCCCAACTCTAGGACTTTTAAATAAGATTCAGGAGCTATGTAGGTACAGACATTGAGCATTTGAGTACAAAAGGAAATAGAAAAATCTAACTTTGAATAATTGAAGTCGAAAAAATTCTAGTTGTCCTTTCTGCTAGATAGAGGTGATTATAGCTATCTACTTGTTCTGTCCATAGATATTTTAAAATTGAGATTACCATGTGTTCTATTTTTAATCATTCTCATCTACTGGAATCAACTTGAATGAGCCCAAATATTTTGCCTGAGGGCTACATACATACAGCTCATTCATGATGGTTATTAATATTTACCTTATTTAACATACATATCACACTCAACATGTCCATTTTTGTAAAGCATTCCTTATGTATATTGGTCAAATTGCAAGAGTTGAGCAAAATACCACTTGCCTAACCTTAGATACTATATATAGAGTAATGCCTAGATTTTGAGTTTCCTTTTAAAGGTGAACTTGACCCATATAGCTCTTAGACTTAGCTGAAGATTCAAAGTTTAAATACTGACAAGTCATTAATTATACACTGGCTATATTTTCCACCCAAAGTAAGAAATTAGCGTTTTATGTTAAATTTTGTCATATAGAACTCTTAGAATTTAATTTTTTGATCCAGTGTCATAATTGCTTTCTGTCTTACTATCTCACTCTGCCTGATTTTCCTCATTTAAATAATAAAATGAGATTTTTTTCAGATATCATTATTTGATATCTAGTATGTTGCAGTGATTTCTCATTTAGTTCAATAGGTAGATCTGATGGTTAGGTGATAATAATATAATTATTTGGAGAGAATGCACTACATATAGTGTGTACTGCTTATAGTTTTCTGGTCACTTCATTATACCTGAGAAATGCAGAACATCTCATATAGCACCCCCCATAAAATTGTGTTCACTCTACTATTATTTTACTCTAACATCTTGACAAACATTTTAAATAGGAGGATCAGACTTTTCTTTCCTCTTGCTTTCAAAATTCTTGGAATAAGCTCAGGTATTTGAAAAGCTTATAATTTAAACTGGACATTAAGTAACCTAGTTATATTTTGTGCATTGGAATTCTTTCTTCTCTAAACAGATTACATTTTGGTGCATAAAACCCTTACTTCTCACCTCTTTCATATTTTATGTCAATTTGTTTTATCTTCTAGCTATGGTACACATTTTCCAAGTGCCAAGATGGAACTATTTATATTTTTTGACAGAAAAACTTCAAATATAATAAATTCCTACTCAAATTTTCTTGATTGAGAACAACCTAACTGCCAGTAGAGAAACCAAGAGCTTTCTGGTTTAAAGCCAAACTGGCAAACAGTAAGGTGTATTGTAGGGGTTTGAAGGCATAACTGGAGTTAAAAAGTGTTAATCATTTTAAAGTATTGCAAGGCTGATGCTTTAAAACTTGCTCCATCTCTTTAATTTGTCCAAAAATATCACTTTAGAGCAACACTCATTGCCTCTGACCTGTTTGGTGGAGAAAGTAGAAGATGAGGAAGATAATAAGATGATATTTTATGACACATTTATTACAGTAATTCATTTATAGTATGAAACCTTTGCCAATGATAAATGCGGGTTACTCTAGTGAAATTAGGAATGTACCTTGGCTTTTCAACAGTAACTTTGGCAAATGTTGCAAAGTGCACAAAGGAAAAAGAAATTCTAGTTGAAAAACTAAACTCCCAAGAAGCATATATATATATATATACATATATATATATATATAATTTTTTTAAGTATCTGAGATTCCTGTAAAGAAATTTTTGTTTAGTGTGGATGGGGATTCTGTGATTTTAACAAAAGAGTATTTTCTGTGTCATATTCTACCTGTTTTGAATTTACTTGATTTTGTGTGATGCTACCTTCTCAAATTATCCTCACATAGAAACATTCACATTACTTCCTTTATTGCCATAAGATCTAAATCTGTCAGGAAAGTGATGATATTTATGACATTGCAATTCTTCAGAAGACCTCAAGTTGGACTTGGAAAATTGTGGTAAAGTTTTATTCCTTGATATTTGAATACGAGGAGGAGCTCAGGTAGAATAATGTATTCATCTGCTTTTTTCAAGCCACTGCTATGCTTTTTAGTATCCATTAAATGTTAAACATTTCAGCTACAGTCACCATAGGACTAATGAATTGTGACTTTTTTATTGACAGTAGTGTGCTCAAGCCTACATTCGATGCTATGCTGGCAAAGTTTGAGGTGGGCTCCTTTGCCTTAAGGCTTTTTTTTTCTGTTTGGGTGAATGATAACCATAGATGAAAATGAACATCACACAAGAATATCAGAAGACATATGACACATATTTTTCTCTACTATTGAGGAATATTTTTTACAAAGTAATTTTTGTCTATTGACAAACTTGTATAATCTGAACTACTCAGAAAAGCTTATAGAGTAAATAAAATTAGAGAAAGATCACTAGAGTTAGGGCTATTGGTGTATTTCTTCCACAGATTAATTCAGCATGTTGTATGGGGTAGACTGTGTCAGAGTAATACTAAATCCATATATCTGTTCTAGTTTTCTATGCTTTTCTTCCTGAAGAAACTTCCCCATACTTTCATAGGGCAGCCAGCTCAAGCTTCTTGTAGGTCATCTTCCATCATGTTTAATGATGCCTTGTGGTCTGTTGGAAAAAATAAATAAAAGTCCTTTGATATAACATCAAGATATGTCACAATTTGCTTTTGTGTGCTATTTGGTTTTCATACCATTTTCTATGCTTCACCTTGGCCATAGTGATTTCCACTGTTTTTCAAACGTTTGGGGTAATGGGCATTTAGAAAATTCCTGTTTTCTGTGCCCTGGCTTTGGTATGCCAGGCTATTTGTCAGTCATACAATGTTTCTGTGCAGCCTTAGCCATGTGCTGACACTGATAAAGAAAGATAGGCTCCTCTTCCACACTCGAATGTTGTGTGAGGGAAGATAATATGTAAAGTACAAAAGTGAGGGACAGTAAAACATAAATAAGAGAATCTGAGGTTATACCCAATCAAAGATCGAAGGTGCAGGAAACCAAAATCACGCACAGTGGGGTGCAGGAATCACTGGCAAATAGTAGCAGTGACAACTGCAGGGAATGCTACTAAGGCTATCTGCCAGTCTGGCCAAACACAGAACAGAGTGGCAGACCCACTGACAACAGCTGCATGCTGCTCCAAAGCGGATCTTATACTTTACTGAGCTCTCCACTAGAGTTTCCTCTGATGGGGTCTTCCACTCGGGAGTTCTGTGGATGTTTGGGAGAACTTGCTTTGCAGTCTGAGGACCTCTTATCCATGCTTGATACACTATCCTCAGTTTGGGCCACTTAACAGGATATTTTGGAGGTAGATATTTTAAAATGGTTCTGTTGCTACCCTCCTAGTCCTCTCATTATTTTACAGCTACTCCTCAGAAAATTCCACTGCTATTTGAATAGATTAATAGGGACAGATGAAGGCATTCTAAATATCCCCCCAGAGATCATATAATATACTTTCATCTTCCTGTCTTTTACTTTTATTTTGCCAGTCCTTTCATCCAAGTACTTCCTTCTTTCATATGCCTTCTTTTTTATTTAATTTTTTTGTTTATTTTAATGTATTTATTTGATAGTGACAGACAGAGAGAGGGAGAGAGAGAGAGAGAGAAAGAGAATGGGCGCACCAGGGCCTCCAGCCACTGCAAACAACTCCAGAGTATGCACCCCCTTGTGCATTTGGCTAATGTGGGTCCTGGGGAATCAAGCCTCGAACCAGGGTCTGTAGGCTTCACAGGCAAGCGCTTAACCACTAAGTCATCTCTCCAGCCTCTCATATGCCTTCTTAATACTGTTTATCTTTATGTGGTTCTAAGCTCATATACTTAAGGCAGGTACTGGCCTATAAGGCACCCTCTCTTACCTCCTGGGGTACTGGCTAAACATGAAGGGCCTGTAAGTCAAGATCTCTGGGGATGTCCAAAAAGTGTAAATGTTAACAGTCTCCAGGCATCTTTTATTCATGCAAGAATTTTGAGAAGCACTATTCTATTCAAATGCCACCAAGTCTTTCTAATACACCTAGAACAGGAATGTGCTTCCCCTATCTTTATAATTTCTTTAAAAAAAAAAAAAAAGCTTTACTGTTTCACTTTTCCCTCAGTGTTTATAAAATTCTGTTTTATACCACAATTTGTGGTAATGTAATTATCTATGCACTTGTTTTATGCTCTGTAGAATAGGCCTTTGCATCTGCACAGCGTTTGGCTAGGTGGTGCTCAATTCTTATCTCTATGAATGCATGAAATGCTTCCTTCAGGCCTTTCCCTCCTCTTCTGTCAAAGCACTGTGAACATAAGCTACAATGTAACTCCAAAATGCCTGTACCATATTAAAATAAATGAACTGCTTAGAAATCCTCTTGCTTGAACTAAGCTTAGTTCACGGAATTTGGTCCTAGATAAATAGTTGACTCAGGCTTTTTTGTACTCTGTAAATCTCCTTATCAGCAGAAGGTTTATTTTTGAAACTCACAGCTCAATGTAGTGAGCAGTAGTCACTTGAATCAAGAACTAAAGAATGATTCATGGTTCAGGTCATAAAAATTACCTGAATGTCTGTCATTGGTGAATCATTTATGATCTCCTTAGAATAGTCTGAATTTTCAAAAGGTTAACTTTTGATGTGCATTTTTGGAGTGTGTGTGTTTGCTTAGAATATGTCAAGCTACACAAAGGACATCAAAAACCTCAGTGTTTAATTTTTACAAAAGTCAGGTGAATGAATAACGTAAATTCAAATCAAAGATCAGAAACATGACTTGAACTTCAATGGTTTATCTGCAATTACAATAAAACCATTCCCTGGTATTTGGTATTCTGGAATCAATATATATCCTCACCATTGTATACACATGTGTTTATGGATGAAAATGATTTAAATGGCCCGAATGACTTACTTTATGTACCCATATCAAATGAACATAATGCTTTTCAAAATTTTTTACACATCAAATGAAATCCAGGTAAATATATGCACGTGATTGTTTTAAACACATGCACGCTCACATTGCAATCGAACTTCTTATTAAAAATTACAAAGAGAAGATGGATTTTTCTAGGCTCACTGCAAGTATTACAGGAGCTTTAATTGATATTCAATACTGCATTTAAATAAGGCATTAAATAAGTATTAATGAAATCATATTAACTTACACTAGAGCTGACATATAAATAACCTTATAGAAAGAGTTTCATGAATACTTTTACAGAAGTGAAATAGACACATTTGAATATTTTTCATAGATATGACTTTAGCAAAATGATTGGGAAGGACAGCATTTTAGATAGCAAACATTTCAGGCAAGAAAACTATACAAAAGTCTAAAGATTCAAATAAGAGGCGAAGGCAATATTGTGAAATAAAAAAAAGAAAAGAAGTTGTTAGCATGCTATCAAAAAGTGAGGCGATAAATGAAGAAAAACAATCTGTCAAAAGTTAACAAGTTTACATTTAGAAATATATAATCTCTCTACAGTCTAGCAAGAAGGCAATGAAACTTCACTTTCTCACCAACAGCTCTCAGTTACTTTACCCCAAAGACCAATGTTCTGTAGACAACCTTTCTAGGTCATTTGCATCTCGCAAGGCTAAATCTGTTTTGAATTCCTATAGAACACTTCTTCCTGTGTCTGGTTGCTTGATGTCTTTTTACTGTCTCTCCTCCAGCTCTGAGATCCCATCCTACACAACCTGATAAAAGGATTCTCAACAATGTTTTCCCTGTCACTCCTCTGCTTGAACAGTTCCAGTGATTTCCATAAGTTGTTAAGTAACAGGCCTTTCACCAACTGAAGCACCCCTTCATCTACGCACTCATCTCTCTTAGAAACATGTGAGTCAAACAGGTAGACCTTACATGACCTGCTTAAGGATTTTGGAAAATATGTTAAAGATTTTTGAAAAGATAACTGATGCCTTTTTCATGGAACACTGGATGTTATCAAGAGAGTATTTCAAAAGATGTGTTATTGTGTAACTTTGAGTTGGTTTTAGCGTGAGTTCGTTGGGTCATTCTAGATACAGACATTAACTTCAGCAGGGCTGATGACATTTCAGATGCATCCTTTAATAACAATGACTCTAGATCCTGGAAGTTTGAAGAAAGGGTATTGTGATAACTGAGGCAATCTAATCTAGATCTTATTAGTCCCCTAATGGAGTAATGATTTAGATAAAGCTGTTGATTTGGTTCACTATTTTTATGTGTCATGATCTTATGCTTTTGAAAGTTGATGAATAGTATAAACAGAAGTCCTTATTGCCACCTTTAGTTTGGAAAGCGTCACATGTCCTCTTATAAAACATATCTATACCGTCTTTAAAATTTAACATATATCTATCATTTTGCAGAAATTTTGTTAATTTTATTGATTAGGTATTGTTAAGAAATAATTAATAATGGGCTAGTGAGATGGCTCACTTGGTACTGTGCTTGTCAAACAAGTGTGAGGAGTTGAGTTCAACCCCCAACACCACATAAAATTGAGGCATGGTGTCACATGCTTGTAGCTGCACTGCTGGAGAGACAAAGAAAAGGAATCACTGGGGTTCATTGGCTAGCGAGTTCAGTGCAATTGGTTAGACTTAGGTTCAGCAAAAGACTCTGTCTCAATAAGTAAGGTAGAGTAAGAGAAAGAGAGAAAGGGAAACCCAGCATTATTCTCTGGACTCCACAGGCATACGTATGTGACTCCCCCTAAATACATGCCCACATTTGTACACACAGGCACAGGTATATCACACACATGCATATGAAAAAAGTAATGAGGGAATATAAGCTGCTCAAATATCTCTAAGAACCCAGTAAATACAAGGCTATCAGGATTGGTGACATAAATTTGCTTAATCAAAAACTGCAACCTGGAGGCTGGAAGCCCTGGTGTGCCCATTCTCTCTCTCTCTCCCTCTAACTGTCTTTCTCTCTGTGTCTGTCGCTCTCAAATAAATAAATAAAAATTTTAAAAAAACCTGCAAAACTGGTCAATATCCACAAGAAAATAATGAATAAGATCCCTGTGAAACACAGCTTCCCTTTCCTTGGGAAAGACCTCTATGGTGTTACTATCAGATATTATGCCGTTGTCTGGACACTGTGGGGGACACTAAAGATACAAGAGTAAACCAAAGAAAATCTTTCTCTCTCTCTCTCTCTCTCTCTCTCTCTCTCTCTCTCAAAGTACAATAGAGATTGATTCTAAATATTTTAGGGAGATTCTTAATTTTTATGGAATTACTTGTAAACAGCTCTCTGGTGAAAGAATATTTAAGCAGAAACCAAAGGAAAAAATGGTGCAAATCACAAGTCCATGGAGGCTGGGGCCAAGGTGGGGGTGGTTAAAGTCCCACATATGAAGAGCACAGAGTACGAATACCTCAGAACATGAACTTCAGGACTGACGAGGGCCTGATGAAGGGAAATGGAATGAGCCCAAGGAGAAGAGTTGTGAGACATGGCCCCGGAGTGAGTGTAAGACCATACTGCCATTGGAAAATCTTGGTGAATTTTCATCCTCTGTCAGGATTTGACTATATTTTTTCTCCAAGGGAAATAGAGCATTACTGGAGTGTTTGAGAAAAAGTGTAATGCAATTTGACTTGGGAAGCATTCTGTTCCAGTTGAATGAAACTTAATAGTTTTAAAAAGTCAAAGGTAAAGTGGGAAGACCTAGTGAGACATGTTATGAGTTGAATTGCATCTTCTAGGGAGATAAATAGATACACAGATAGATGGGTAGATGATAGAAAGAGAGAGAAGCTCTAACCTTCTCGTGAGTTCTATAAAAATTAACTACTTTGAAGGTAGGGTGTATGATGTTTAATCTTCTTTGTCAACTTGACTAGACTTAGAATCACTTAGGAGACATACTTCTGGTCATGTTTGTGAATGTATTTCTTGAGTTTAACTGAGATGGGAAGACTGGAAGCCTTACCCTGAAAATAGGTGGCGTCCACCCATAGACTGACATCTTAAACTGAATGAAAATGAAAAAAGGGAGAAGTCCAGCTGAGCACTGGCTTTCCATGCCTCTGTTTCCTGGTCAGCACCATGGGATGAGCTATTCTCACCACTATGCTTTTCTGCCATGCATGACTGTTCTCGTACGGACTGAACCAAAATAAACACTTTATTCCTTCAGCTCACTTTTTCATATCCCTTTATAGACATGATCAGTTGAGATCATATTGTATTTAAATGGTTCCTAATTCAGTGATTGGCATTCTGGAAGAGTAAAGTTTGGACCTGACGTGGAGTCTGTCATTGTGAAGACTCACTGGATTGATACTGCTGGTGGCCATGAGATACACTGAATCCATGGTACTGTAAAAAGATAGAATCAACAGGGTTTACTGATGTGCAGATACTATAGAGAAGAAATGAGTGAAAGTTAAGATCATATTTAACCTTTTACTCTTCATTGAACTCAGGATAAATTGATGTTCATGATTCTGAAGAATAATGAGGGATACCTAATTTGTCTGTTTTTTTTCTGAAAATTTCCAAAGCAGACTAAGCCTAGGAAAGTCAATTGTTATGTAGCTGTCTGTCATTGAACTCATTCTATGTACAAAGCTCTTAATATATAGCCTTAATTAATCCTTACAACAATTCTGCAGTGGAGATATCATTACTTTCATTGTTCACATAAGAAAATTCAGAAATATTTTCTATTCACTCAAGGAGACATTAGAGAAAATATTGAAACACATATTTTTCTGACATACTTAGTGACATTTCTTTCACAAACTGAAGTGTTCTGTGTGAAACTAACTCATGCTTCTGAGAAATATGGTGATAACAAAATGTTTCCTTTGTTGCTTAGTTTTATAATATTTTTCATATTGAATTGGATTTCCAGAGTCCTTATACTTTCATTATGTGTGTATGCTCAGGAAATTTTCTGCAAAGTATGAGCAGCCACTCAATACCTTGTGGAATTATATTAATTTACCTACCAGTCCTGAAATCAAATGTAGATTTCTGTAGTGTTGCTTTATTCTGTACAATACCACCTTCTTGTATATACTCAGTGTAGGACAAATAACAATATTTTTTTAGATTTATATTAAAATATAGTAACAATATTCATACTTGCCGTATAAATATTGACAAGGTTTATAAAGGTTCCTCTTATCTATGGATGTATAGAAAACCATCCTAAAATTCAAAGATTCAAAGTAACCTCATACTTTTAAATTATTTCTCATAGTTCTGGGTATTGAATGGTCACTATTAGTTCTTGTTTCTTGTGTACCTGTAGTCGTACAGTGATTTTGTCCAGAGTCATCTCAAGAATTTGTTAATTTGCATGTCTAAATTTGACATGGAGGATGGAGTCCTACCTGGGCTATTGCCTAATGGATGCATGAATATCACCTTTCTGTGTGGCCTGGACTTCATCATGTATAGAGGCTGGACTTTAAAAAAAAAACACGTGGTATTAAAGTAACAGTTTCTCCCTCTCTCCCTCTCTCCCTTCCTCTCTCTCTCTCTGTCTTTGAAAAGTGTGTGTGACAGACATATGCACTTCTGCACAGACAGCATGCTCCATAAGCATGTAGCGGCCAGAAAAGAACATGTCATGCTTCTTGTTTGGCTTGTCTGCATATTTCTTTCCTTGAGACAGGGTCTGTTTCTCAACTTGGAGCTGCCCAATGTTTTTAAAATATATTTTCCAGGGAGTTGAATTTTGACATTCTCTGGCCTGAGAAGCTCGGTTGCTAAAAATACAAGTGCTCTTAACTGATTAAATATCCCTAGCCATAAACTAAGAGTTTCCTAAAGACATAGTGTGAAAACTCTCAGTGTCGTCTCTGCTGAGTTCAATGGGTCAGTTCCAGATTGTGAGCGCAAGAGAAGATATGTAAATGCTACTTCTCAGTGAAGGAGATCAAAGAATTTTGTAACCAAATTAAAATTGTCAAAAGAAGAAAAAATTGCTTGGATCTTATGCTGACAAAAAAATCAAGGGATGGAGAAATGGCTAAGAAGTTAAAGTGCTTGTTTTCCCAGCCTGATGGCCTGGGTTTCAATTCCCAAGTATCCATGTTAAGACAGATGCACAAAGTGGCACATGCATCTGGAATTCGTGTGCAGTGGCTAGAGGCCTGGTGTGCCCATTCTCTCACTCTTTCTCTCCTTCTCTCTCTCCCTGTCTGTGCATTTTGTTTGTGTGTGTGTGTGTGTGTGTGTGTGTGTGCGCGCGCGCACACCCTCCCTTTCTGTCTTCCTCTCTCTCAAATAAATAAAAGGTCTAAACACAAATGAAAATTGAGGCATAGAAAATCCTGCCCATGGTCATAGAACTACAACTGAGGTTTCAACCAAATTCTCCTCACTCTGTTGTATATTGTATTTTTATAAAACAGTGGAGGGCCATGTTGCAGATCTTGGTATCTGGATCAGATGGTAGAAATGAAAATTTTGGTTCTTCTGCCTTATAGAACTGAGTGATATTGAAGAGATAATTTTTTTCATTCTTTTTTTTATTTTCACAATTTTTATTAACATTTTCCATAATTATAAAAAACATCCCATGGTAATACTTCCCCCCCCACTGCACTTTCCCTTGAGGAGATAATTTAGGGGAGCTTGGAAAGGTAGTGCACACTTGTCTTACCTACTCTGAAGTCTCAGTTGGGGAGGATTACTTCAGCCCACACATTCAAGTCCACCCTTTGCAACATGAGGACCCCCATATAAATAATAAAGGAATAAGTAGCTGAAGTAATTTGGATTATCTCCCCTTACTTTACTTGTCTGTGAATTGAATTAATAATCAGATTTAGCATATGAAAGTGGTGAGTTAACTAACACACATAAGATCTTAGGACAATGCATGAGCCGTAACTAAGCAATCAATAAAAGCTAGCTATTATTATATGTTTCCCAACTGCCTTGTAAAATTTTTGAAAGGATTTGGCAATTTTGTGTTTTAAAATTCATGCACGGATTTATATATGGATGGATAAAGCTGAAGTGGCAAAGGGCATGAGTTTACACTGGAACTTTACAGATACTTGGTCAAGTGGCTATTAACACTATATGCTTTCATGCCCCTGAATCATATTTCATTCCACAGTATGTTTCCAATATTGAACGCAAATTATAAGGCTAGACTGGGAGATGGCACAGTTGATAAAGGGCTTGCTGTGCAAACATAACAAATTGAGTTTGGAACCCCAACACTCATAAGAATTCTCAGTGTGGTGGCATACCACTGTAATCCCAGCACTAGACAGTGGAGCCTGGAGATCTCCTTGGCTCACTGGCTCATTAGTCTAGCCAAATAGATGGGCTCTAGGTCCAGTGAGAGTGATCTCATTTCAAATTATAAGGTGCGGAGTGAGGAGACACCTGATGTTGACCTTTGGCCTCTACATGCATCCTCAAACACACGTGCCCTCGCATGTCTAAGAATATGCC
Organism: Jaculus jaculus; assembly: GCF_020740685.1. Taxonomy (NCBI): domain Eukaryota; kingdom Metazoa; phylum Chordata; class Mammalia; order Rodentia; family Dipodidae; genus Jaculus; species Jaculus jaculus. The sequence goes on from NC_059107.1 coordinate 116,424,497, forward strand.
TACACATATGCATTCCTTTACACATGCAAGTATTTTGTTCAAATATTATGTTCAATTCTCTCCTTACTAAAGGGAATGAACTCAAGGAAGAAATCATTGGTATTCATCTTTGTTCTTAGCTACCTGAAGAGAATATGATACAAGAAGGGAGTTCACTATGTTGGTGTAATGGAGATCAATGCATTGGATGCAGAAACAGAATTGGGAGGATACTACATTCTGCCAAGATTTACCTTTACAGATGTGTGAGCTTTTCATTTCTCTGGAAATCTCAAAGAAAGAACAAAAGAAGTATACACTAGAATTATTACAAAATAATTTGATTAAATACTTATTTTGATTGTCTTATCCAAGAAGAGATAATTTTTTTTCTCCTTACAAAATGATAATAATTTCAATAGTTTCATTTTCGAGATATTTTTCCATGTATCACACAGACCAGCCACATTTTATTTGATAGGGCTCAGCTATACTTTTATACTCAAGAAAAAAAAAACTCACATGTTTGACTGATAATGAAGTCTAATAAACATTGGAACATAGTTATGATTCATACAGCTAAGAGAACTAAAGAACTCTCCTGTCACAGTTACTTGTTTTAATATATGTTTAAATTTGTGTCTTACTTTGATTTATAATGACTTTTCCCTGTGATAATTGGAGAATTGTTTGGAATTCTAATCGCTACTGTCATTATAAGAAAAATATAAACAAGCCCCAAGTTTCTCCAGGTTGATAATAAATGGAATTTTGATGCAAAGGGCTTGGCTGACACATCTCAGATCTACCCTTCTTGGAATATATGGGAGAGTCCTGCTCTGTTGCATTTTACATAAGATACTCATTAAATGGAGATTATCTTTCACAGAAGAGGCAGAGATTAATGGATAAAACCATAGTGATGCATTAAATGAGGCTGATGAGACAGTTGACATACAGATCCTGCAAAATATCCATGAAATAAGAATAATTGTGAAGTGATTAGAGATGATCAATTTTAAGGGAAAAATCTTACCTAAAAATGACATTCTTGTAGTACAGTATTTGCATATAAAAGTTAAAGCCCTTTTGTGACAATTTGCTTCACACTACAAACACTGACAATGTTTCCATGGGCAATTTGTTAATATTGTTTTGAGTTCACAAATTGTTCAATCAATAGCAAGTTGTAGATCATAGTTAAGGGTAGAAAATGGATGATAGATCTCTACTTCTGGCTTTCTTATTTTGTCTACCTTGCAAATATCGAAAAACCATGCTGCTAAGAAAATGACCATCTCACACTAGTTCAGGGTAGATTTTTATTTCTCTGTAAATAAATACTGGGTTTTCTAGGGGTCAGAAATCTCTCAAGAAAAATTACTCAACCAGTGAATCAGTTAAATTATTAGGAAAGGGCATTGACCAGCTGTTCTCCTTCAGGACCAGAATTGGAACAAATAGACTTACATAGGAAATAGAGAGTTAGTAATAAGGAAATAAATGCTTGTGGTAACAAAGTCCATGGAAGCATAAAGTGTTCAAGCTTCCCAGTGACCCTCTGGACAATACCTAGTCTGTAATCTTAGACAAATCCTTACTTTACATACACCTTCCTTGAAGCATTTGAACTTTCCTAGCCTATGTTTTAGCAGCTAGAAGAAAAGAAAAATGACTTTGGCAAAAGTTAAGTCTTACAACTGTTGTGCAGATTTTAAATGGTTTCTGTGAAATATTTGACAAATAACTGTTAATGCATAGCTATTGTTATTATCACTGCCACCGTTAGGGGACATGTGAGCTGGTATCAGTTCAGGCTGATGTCAGGGGTGAGGATTTGCCTATTATTTGCAGGCAAGGAAGCTTTGGCAAGCAATGTATTATTAGTAGTAGTAAAAATAAATGGCAATGGTTATTATCCCTTTATCATAGGAAAGAATGAATTCTCAATATTACCTGGAGGGGAAAAACCCACTTTTGTCTCATGGTATTTTATAATGTGCTCCTGCCCCTATCCTTGACATCCCAGTTTACAATCAAAAGATGCTAATTTAAAAAAAAACCTATATTTATTTATTACTTATTTGAGGGAAAAAGAAGGGTAGAGAAAGGCAGATAGAGAGGAAGAGAAAGGGTGCACTAAGGCCTCCACCACTGCAAATGAATTGCAGATGCATGCTCCACCTTGTGCATTTGGCTTTACAATGGAGACTGGGGAATCAACCCTGGGTCCTTTGGTTTTGCAAGCATGCACCTCAACTACTAAGCCTTCTCTCCAGCCCAAACAATGATGATTTTGTGCTTATAGTCTTAGATTGGTTTAATTACCAGAATTTTAAAGAAATAAATGACAAATATATTTCTTTGGGACTATATTTACATAGAAATGTGCTTTCAGTGATTCAGAAGTTTTATTCAGCATTCATGTATCTTGCTAAACTTGGACTTATTGATGGTAATATGTAAATGTTTAAAAGAGAAAATTTTTAGTTTTTTCACTTAAATATCAATAAGAAATGTTATGAAGGACACTAAGAGATTCTTCAGTTCTATAAAGGTCCCACCCTTTTCATGGTTTGGAATGAGAAATTGTTCTATTTCTTAAATTTTATTTTGTATTTTTCTACAATTACAGTAAAATTATATGTAATTTATAAGTTGAATGTGTAGATTGTTTCAGTGTACATTGTGTGCATAACCCAGCAATATAAACTTTGAAAATTAATAATGATATAATGTATATTTGTAAAGCATATTAAAACAAATTAGATTAATCAGGGAAAGGATCTAATGATACCTAATGACTTTTTTCCTCTAAGATGAAAATCTCCATGGGCTTCTTAACAGAGAAAAAAAAACATATTAAACTAATACTCAATATTCTTAGGAATAAAGAAGAGCAGGAATTCCTCCATTCAGGAGTAAATGTTAGTTTTTATATGCCCTTATTTTTCTTTGTACAGCACTACCTAGTTTTTCTAGTAGAGAAGCTAAGTTGTACGTATTTTACATCAGCCTTGCTAGTAATATTCAAACAAGTATTTACAATGTTCTCTGTGTTGTGATGAGTGCTCAAGAGATTTATATAGAAGAAAAAGATAAGACATTTGTTGATGACACATCAAAATGTTTTCTGGAACAGTAAGATTTACTCATGTTGCAGTCAGGTTCACATTGCTGTTAGAAATCACCCAACCAAGAGCAGCTTGTAGTAAAAAGAGGGTTATTTTGGCTTACAGGCTCAAGAGGAAGCTCCATGATGGCAAGAAAAATGATAGCATGAGAAGAGGGTGGACATCACCCCCTGTCCCACATAAGGTGGACAATAGCAACAGGAGAGTGTGCCAAACACTGGCATGGGGAAACTGGCTATAACACCCATAAGCCTGTCCCCAACAATACACTGACTCCAGGAGACATTAATTTACAAATCTCCATCAGCTGGGAATCTAGCATTCAGAACACCTAAGTTTATGGGGGACACCTTAATCAATCCAACAAAATTCATAAAAAGTAACTTCAGGCAGCCCTCTCTTTGTCTTTCTTTAATTAATTCATTTCTTCAGATGTTCTTTCACCAAGAATTTACTAATACATACCATCATTGTAAAGAGTGCTAGATTTCAGGACTACAGTGGATATAATTGAGTGATCTTGTCATTCAGGATAACGTAGTGATGGCTATTAGGAGGTTATTAACAATGAAAAATGGGTGTGGGCACATCAAAGAAAGAATGCACAATTCTGAGGGGATTGTCAAGAGATGTTTAATATAGTTGATATATTTTAAAGTTACTCTTGAAAGATAACTTGGAATATGTGAAGGAATATGTGAAGTTAAGAGCAGACATACAAACCACTTGCAAAATAGTACAGCATAATTTGAAAGTAACTTGTTGAATGTTATAACTTCATAGGAAGTCAAGCAAAGGGGAGAAGACAGACAACTCTGAGAGAAGCATGTATGCCAGATTATGGAGGATCTTAACTTCCTACTGAGGAACTAGTATTCATCTTACAGAAAATGAAAGATAACCAGAGGATTTTATAAGACTGATGACAATGTTAGCACTTGAGTTATAAAACGAATACGATAGTGGCAATATGAAAGGTATAGCAGAAATAGAAAGAGGTTCTGAAGTCAGTTGAAATACTCTTCAGTATTTTTCACATACATTTGATAAGGGCCTGGTTAGAAGTAAGGAAGAAGGGGCTGGAGTGATGGCTCAGCTGTTAATGGCACTTGCTTGCAAAGCATGAAATGTGGGGTTTGATTCTCCAGTCTCCACTTAATGCTAGATACACAAAGAGGCACACGCATTCATTTGCAGTGGCAAGAGGCCCTGGCATGCCCATTCTCTCCCTGTCTCTCTCATTCTCTTTCTCTCCTTGCAAATAAACAAATAAAATACTTTGTAAAAGAAGTAAGGAAGAAGAAATGGTTCATAGGGAATGTCTTTGGAAACCATTAGGAGGTAGAAATTGCAGGCTGGGATCAGTATTTTGCATGATGGCTATGAGACAGGGAAGAGCTACCACACAGAAACAACCTTTTAGTTTGAGGGATTACTTCCCATCAATAAGGCATACCTCAAACAGACAACAGTGCCACAGAGAATGGTGGAAACAATCAGAAGTCATATTCAGAAGCCACAAGTACCTAAGAGAATTAATGTATTCATTTCAGAAAGTTGTGTACTTTGGTGGGAGAATGGCAATGGGAACCTGAAATATTTTTACAGAGGCAATGGGTCCCTTCCTTCCTTCCTTCCTTCTCTTTCTTTTTTCTTTCTTTCTTTCTTTCTTTCTTTCTTTCTTTCTTTCTTTCTTTCTTTCTTTCTTTCTTTCTTTCTTTCTTTCTTTCCTTCTTTTGATCTTTCTTTCTTTCCTTTTTGAAGGATCTTCTTCAAGTAAACATAAAATTATCAGTACTATACTAGGTTCATATATTACTGGGTCACTTCATAAGTTTTGGAAGAGATCTCATAGTAGCCCATTTTTCATTGCAATAAAATTAAACATCTGGCCTTGGGTAATTTATAATAGCACATAAGGTTTATTTTGGCTCTGGATTATATAGGGCCAAGAGTGTGTCACTGGCATTTGTTCTGCTTCTCATGAGGGCATTGGCTTGCTTTTGTTCATGGCAGGGAGCAGTAGGGGAAGGGACATGTATGGAAAGGGAACAACAGGAGGAACAGCCTGATCTTTTATGCCAAGTCTTATGGGCACTGGTCCAGCACCACTAATGTAAGATATCATGCCTTAATCCATTCACGAAGGCTACAATGTCATGATAAGTCCCACTCAGTACCACCCTCAAACATAACTTCACTGGGGACCACATTTTAGCATGAGTTGTCATTTGGAAAACATATTTAAAGACTGTCTGCTCATTAATGGGAAAGATTCTAAAGCTTAAATTTTAGTAGAGTCATAAAGAGTCTATGAAGTTTTTATTTCTTGTCATTTTAATTTCTACCTTGTTGTGGCATGGCACAGACCCCCATATTTTCTACCATGGTGTTTTGTGATCATGATAACTTATAGAGATAACTTTCCTGTAAGAATCCAGGGCTTTAAAAAATATTACATAAAAAATTAGAACATTTTAATTAATTTCATAAATACACTACTGATTCTTTTTAAACAAATAAAAATTTTTATGAAGACAATATTTTTAAAATTTATTTGAGAGAGTTAGAGAGAAAGAGGGAAAGAGAGACAGGAAGAGAATGGGTGCACCAGGGACTCTAACCACTACAAACAAACTCCAGACTCAAGTGCCACCTTGTGCATCAGGCTTATGTGGGTCCTAGGGAATTGAACTGAAGTCCCCTTTGCAGACAAATGCCTTAACCACTAAGCCCTCTTTTCAGCCTCAAAAACAGGATTTTACTGAATATAGGACTCGATATTGGTTAACTAGGCAATAGTTAGCAGATGTTCTTGTCTGTATATCCTTCCTTAATCCTTATGCAAACATTTAAAGCAAGTTGCATTACTTTTCCTAGTTTACAAATGAGAAAAGGGAGTCACAGAGGGACTACATTATTTTCTCATGTTGGAATAAGTTGATAAATGATAACCCAGCCTTCGATCTCTAATGCTTGTTTCTAGAAACTACACTCCTAACTGCCATGCCATGTATGGCATCATCCTGGATTAAGTCATGGTGTGAATTTGTTCATGCCATAGACTCTAAGCACAGAGCTCATCATTTATAGGCATTTTATGACAAGTTAAGACACGAGCTCATGAATAATGAGGCAAGTTAGTAGAAATAATAATAAACATTTATTGAGCACAATGTATAAGGGCGTGTTTGAATATAACGTGACCCATATAGACTCATGTATTCAAATACCTGATCCCTAGATGGTGGCACTGATTGGGAGCATTGGAGAGGCTTTGGTAAGTGGATCCATGCTGGAGGAAGTGTATTATTGGGGTCAGGCCTTAGGCTATTATAGCCCAGCTCATCCACTCAGCTGACTCACTCTATTTCTTCCCTGCTGAGGTGAGGATGTGACATAGCTATTTGCTACTGCCATGTTTTCCAAGTCATGATGAAATATTCCTTCACAAATATGAATGAGAAATAAGCCCCTTCCTTCCACCAGCTGCTTCTGATCAGATGTTTTGTTCCACCGTGGAGAAAGTAACTACTACAGAAGGCAGCTATGCTATGAAGATGTTTTCCTTTCTGCCTTTTTGGAATTTTCTTATCTCTTTTATGAGGGGAAATATGAGAAGAATTAATGATAGAATAATTCAAGTGATATATATGTTTTGGTTGTAGAATACTCTAGAAAAGATGGTCTATGAGTGTTATGAGCTCTCCATGGGATGGAGATGGTTTAGGTGGAATTATGATACATCTGTCTTTTCTTCACCAAATAAACATCTGGCCTAATGTCTCCAAACAATGAAGAATGGTGAGAATTGTGGAACTAATAAATGTATACAAGCCGTTGCCTTAGGAACTACAATTCAGTTTTAACTTTTTTGTTTATTTTGTTTATTTTATTTATTTATTTGAGAGCAATGGGTGGGGGGGGGAGAGAGATTGGGCGCTCCAGGTCCTCTATCCACTGCAAATGAACTCCAGATGCATGTGCCCCTTTGTGCATCTGGCTAATGTGGGTCCTGGGAAATGGAACCTCAAACTGGGGTCCTTAGACTTCACAGGCAAGCACTTAACCGCTAAGCCATCTCTCCAGCCATACAACTCTCTTTTAAAACAATATAATTAATACAGTTGGCAGGACAAAAGCTCCATAGATGTAGCTTCTTTTTTTTTTAAAAAAGATATATATATATATATATATATATATATATATATATATATATATATATATATTTATTTGAGAATGACAGACAGAAAGGAAGGCAGAGAGGGAGAGAGAGAGAGAGAGAGAGAGAGAGAGAGAGAGAGAGAGAGAGAGAGAGAGAGAATGCTAGGACCTCTTGCCACTGCAAACGAACTCCAGATTTATGTACCAATTTGTGCATCTGGAATTACGTGGGTACTTAGAGTAGTGAGGAATCAAACCTGGGCTGGCAGACAAGCAAGCCCCTTTGATTGCTGAGCCATCTCCCAGCCCAAGATGCAGTTTCTTTATTACTAGTCCTACACTTGTTTGTCAGCCTCTTTCTAATATGTGTTTTTGACTCTCCTTTTGTCATAGATAAGCCATTTTCTCCAGCTACAATAGTTCAACCAGCTGAAGACAGAAGAATAATGGCCTTCATAGGACTTCTCTAACCCTTGTCTTACATTGAAATTGAGTAGATGGTGTTACTTTGCAAATGAGTTAGAAACTTTAAAATTAAGAGATTATCCCAGATTTTGTAAGGTTGCTTAAGCAAATCTCCTGAGTCTTTTTTTTTTTTTAATTAATTGGTTTGTACTCAGTAAATACAGTCAAGTTGGTACCATTGTTAGGAAGTCCAAGTCCTACCCCTCCTCTGGCCCCTCCTTGTTGAGGTATGTGGGTCATGCATTGTGGAGTAAGCCCACATTTATAGGTAGAAGAAATGTCTCTGCGTATCATAAGCCAACGTGTGGCTCTGACATTATTTCCACCCCATCTTCTGCAAAATTTCCCTGAGCCATATTGGGTTCATTTTGGGTCTGCTTCAGTGATGCGGTGTTGGGAGCCTCTGTGTCTCTGGATATCTGATTTGGTAGGAGTCGATTGTTCTCTGTGTCAATCTCCTTCACCCTTGTGCTGGTACCCAGTTCACCAACCTTGCTTGTTTCGCCAATTATTCTTATGACATTTTAAAGCAGAGATTTATCTCTGGCTAGAATAATCAGAAGTCAGAGAAAGTAAAGTAAAGAAAGTAAAGTTAAGAAACAGATGTCACATTGCTGGTGTGAAGATGAGAAGGGCAATGTAATGGATTGCAGGTGATCCTAGGGAAACAAAAGGATCTCTTAAAGTACAAGAGCATAGGAAGCCAACTCTTACCCAGAGACTTCAGAAAAAAATAAAATCAAGCTTGTGGACTTTTCAATTTCCTCTTTGTGGACCTCACAGCAATGAACTAGTTAAACCACAGTATTCTTGGGCTTTTGTACCTTATAGAAAATTTAGGATTAATAAATTGGGATCTGAAACTACTTTGGTAAATTGTTATGGCAGCAAAAAAAGATACTACAAGAGCCATAGTTCTAACCCATTCATTTATCATAGAAAGTGACATTTCAGGCTTCATCTATATATTAATGGAATTGGTTGATGTCCACTGGTCCCAAAGGCAAGTGAAAACAGGATTTCTCGACATGTAGATGACTGGAAGACTCAGATATTGAAATACTCAGGTATTTAAAGTCAAGATTTCTCTGTGCACTGATTGAGTATAGCTTCCTCTGTCATGTATAATGTCAGAATAAATATCAAGGAAATAACTCATTTTTAGAAAACCATACATTCCTCACATTCCTTTTAGTGTTCTGTATTTCTTTTTTTTTAATTTTTTATTTATTTATTTGAGAGCGACAGACACAGAGAGAAAGACAGATAGAGGGAGAGAGAGAGAATGGGCGCGCCAGGGCTTCCAGCCTCTGCAAACAAACTCCAGACGCATGCGCCCCCTTGTGCATCTGGCTAACGTGGGACCTGGGCAACCGAGCCTCGAACCGGGGTCCTTAGGCTTCACAGGCAAGTGCTTAACCGCTAAGCCATCTCTCCAGCCCGTGCTATGTATTTCTTTTCTCTGTTTTCTTCTTTAATCATTCAATGATGACAAATATACCTTTGCATAGATGATGGAACCTTCCTAGGAATATGGTTGGGGGATCAATCTAAATCTTTTTAATTCCAGGAATGATGGAGAGAGCAGTGCTTACTTCACGAGAAGGCATTAGGAAGTTGAGGTGAAACAGTTCCATTTCTTTCCTTACTTCATGGAATCTATTTTACTATTTTCATAAGTAAGTGATCTCACCTTAGTGTCTGTAAGTAGATTTCTCACCATCAATTGAAAACATGGAGAAAGATAACACTTGTATAATTTCTATAGGGTATTTGTTATTTTATTAGTGTGTTCATGATTCAAAAGACATGCTCTAATCTTATATGGAGTGAAATGTCTTGATGTAATTGCATCAAGTATCTATATTGCAAGGTTTTGAGTTACCTGCATTTGTCACTTACTCCCTTCTATTCCAATTTCCATTATTTCATGCTTCCAAGACATATTATTCATTTTTCTAATAATAAAAAATTGAAGTGAGATTACTGATTTTCATGTCACTATCATTGTAACTTCAGGAAAAAAAAATATATATACACATACATACATATATATATATATATATATATATATATATATATATATATATATGTAATGTGCATGTAAGTTTTAAATAAAACATATTAAAAATTTAAAGACCACAATATTAAGTATGCTTTATTATTGCAAGTTGTATTACTTTTGTAGCTGATATGAGAAAAGCAACATAAAGAAGTGTTTCTTGTGGCTCACAGATTAAGGCATAACATGGAGAGGAAGTAATGGCAGCACAGTGTGAGGTGGCTAGTCACAATGCATCTGCAGTTGGGAAGCAGAGTACTGAATGCTGGTAATCACCTTACTTGTTCCTTTTTGTTTAGTTCAGAACCCCAGACTATGGATTGGAGCTGAACACAGCAAGAGTGGGTCTTTTCATCTCAATTAATCCATTGTAGAAGCTCCCTTTCAGATATACCCAGAGACTTGTGTCGTAAGTGATTCTAGTTCCTGTCAATCTGACAATCAATATTAACCACCATAGGAGTCTTACCCTGAACTTCCAGAAAGTGAATGTGACTGAAAGGCATTGGAAACTTGTACTTCAAGCAGGGGAGATATTTTAGTGGTTAATGGCACTGGTTTGCACAGATGAACAGCCAGGTTCACCTCTCCAACAACCATACAAAACTGGACAAAATGTGGTGCACAGGTCTGGCATCCATTTATAGATGCATGCATTTGCATTGGACAAAATAGACCTGCAAGCACATACATCACCTGTACTGTTTATGTACTGCACACATTACACACCTGCCCAGAAGCCTAGCTAGCATTTTAATGAAATATCCATGGGTTTGTTGTCACAGTGTTTGTCACAATTTTCTTTGCTTACACTCACCTCTTAATTCTAAACTGATTCAGATAGTCTCATTTTGGGAGTTCTTCAGAATAGCATCCTGCTATGTTATATATTCTGTTCATTTATTTACTTAAAAGAGAGAGGCAGAGAGAGACAGAATAGGCACACAAGGGCTTCTAGCCACTGCAAACCAACTCCAGATGCATGCATCACCTTATGCATCGGGCTTTACATGGGTACTGAGGAATTTAACCTGGGTCCTTTAGCTTTACAGGCAAGTACCTTAACCTCTAAGCCATCTCTCTTCCCCACATCCTGCTATCTTAATTTACCTCTCTGGTCCAGGGTTTTGGTGCTCTTATCTTCTTTGGTTTCCATTACCTTAATCCCTAAGAGTATGACTCTCAACTGTGATCTTGGCCTAATAGATTAGACAATCCCACTCAGCACCTTCATAGAGAAGGTGGGCATTAAATGAAGACCAGTCCTTTTATATACTTAAATAAAAGATCAAAGACCATCTTGGAGTGCATTCATAGCAGAAGCATCAGGCAGAAACACATTCAGTGTGGTTGTCTAAATGATCATGGATACAATTACATAAATGGTGAGGCAAATTTTAACTGTTTTGAAAAATAAAATGCATCAAGTTCACTGAAAAGTAAGGTTCTCATCTTTAAAATGTTTCTTTTTGTGAATTACAAATTCTTACCATATGTTCAAGGCATAACTCATGAATGCATAATATACTAAAATTACTTATTAACAATCTCATTGGTTGTACAAAATGGGTGAGCAGATGTTTTGATTCATCTACTATACTTAAGAACATCTATTAATATATTCTATGGAATAGATTATTATTTTAAAAGTCCATATGTTCCATACTTATTCTCATAGGGCTATAATTTTAATTGTATTAGTTATATTTTTATTGATATAAAATATTTGACACAAACAACAAGGATATTGTTTTAAGTGTATTAGTTATATTTTTACTGACATAAAATATTTGACACAACTTAAGGAAGAAAGGGTTTGTCCTGCCCCAGAGTTTGTTGTCCAGTTAGCTGTACATGGCAGAGGAGTCATAGTCACAGGGCCATGAAACAGAGCTGGTCACATTCAACCCACAGTCATGAAGAAGAGAGAGACGAATGCTGGTATTCATCTGGCTTTCTCCTTTTGATTCAGTCTAGGACCTTAGCCCTGAAAATCATGTCACCTGCTGTTAGGTTGGGTCTTCCACAATTAACCAATTATATAATCTCCCTCACTAACATGCCCAGAGATCTATCTTCTAGGTAGTTCTAGATTCAACCAATTTGATAATGATGAGTCATACTAGTAGGTATTATGATTTTAAAAAAACAATAAATGATTTGGGAAGTAAGACTAAGAGATTTCTAATTCTGGCATCATCTGCTAAAGTCTCCTTTTAAATCATGTAAATAGCTTTTTCCTGAACTTTGCTCTCTACAGAAATTCTCCTTGTACCATCCATCACTCTCATGAGGTTGTCATCAGCTGATCCTTGCGATTTTGTTGCTGCTTCTGACTTGAAATGATAGGGAGATGAATGAATTGATAAATGGATGAATGAGTGCATGCTAACTCTGCGCTGCCTTGTTCTGAGTGGCTGGAGCTCAGTCAGACAGCACTGATGGGGATGTGGGAAAGGAGAGTGTGCTGCTAAGTCCCCACTAATGACACTCTGCCACGTTACAACCCAGCGATTCCTCCAACTGATGGGAGACACAAGGCTGCACTGAACACTAAGGAATTTAAAATAGTTCACAGCTCTTCTTGCATGATTAGAGCATGTAATTAAGTGTATCTGACTTTGTAGTCCAATGAACTTTTCTCCTTAAATGTATTTTTTTAAACTAATATGAGCAAAATACAGTAATGTGGTAACATCTAAAAATTTCAAATCTTCCTTTTTCTACACTTGACTAGCAGTTTCACTCTTTGATGATAACCATTATGTAATTGTCTATATGTCTTCCTATAGTAAGCGCAAAAGCATATGTTAGTTTTCATATGTAGCCTTACCCTGATAGGATTGTATTGAGTGTAGATTTGTAAGCTATCTCATCAGTTGTTAAAATATTTTATAATTTTTTACATTACCAAATTAAGACCAACTTTACTTTTGCTATTATAAAAATACATTTATATTATATTTAAATAAAATTAAATTTTACCTATGCTTCCCTGACACCAAAAGCAACTATTTCATTTTAGAGTTTATTGGTGAATAATTTTAACTTTATTTAGCATGCTTGAATTGATTCCTTTTCTACTTTTTATAGTCGTATCAATTATCTTTACTGTTTTAAATAACAAATTTATCACTATTCCTTCTTCCATGACCTTTAGCATATAGGACCATCTGCCTTATTTCTGAAGCACAAGCTACTTTTAAACCCATTCTCTTTTTTCTATATAGAAAAAGTTTTAGTTGGGATGTAGCTGCCCGGCTAAAGACTAAATCCTTAGACAACTTTTTTTGCTAAATACAATTATGTGCTAAAAATCTTGCTTATATGATCTAGAAGTGATGCCTTTTAGCCTTGATGCACTTGTTTACATGAAATAAATGCTCTGTGGATGAAAAGGTGGCCTTTGGTGAGGACATGGAAGCCATAGGTTGAACTCTGCAGAACTATTATAGCCTTGATGTCTAAAAGTGCCTAGAGAAGAGGCGGGTGCCAGGTTTTGAGTATAACATGAAGGAAAAATAAACTTCTGTCTCCTTTCAGTTGTAATATTTTGGAAGTATCTTTGTTAGCTTTTAACATTAAGAAGGAAAATCCTACATAGCTCTGCTCCACTTTTCTCTTACTTTTCATCTACTCTATCATGCATGGTTTATGCAGCTCATGTCCTGACCAGATCCCCTTAGTGCTCCCTGTGTCTGGACACAACACAGCCCTCCACTGCCAGCTTCTGACACTATTCATCAAAAATTTCTCACAATTTACATCTGAAACCACCAAGGAGTTACCACCTTCATAGCCATGCCTGGCCAATGATTGATTGGAGGCAACTAGCAAAGCTGCCTTGACCCTTGAGGAGGATAATATTGAGGCATGTTTTACAATATCTCCTAGAGTTCCAAGCAATACTGTATTTTAGTTGCCCGCGTCAAAATGTTGATTGATAATGTTCTCTTAATTTGGCTCACAGCCTTCATTTATATTATGTGCTCTTTCCTTTGCCAGCACTTCTTGGCAACAACTCTCAAATATGGTTCTTGTTATCAAATCCAAATTTTTTTCTCTCTTCCTACCCCTTCTCTTCTTTTTTACTCTTTTTTTTTGTTTTATGCATGATATGGAACTGAACTTAAGAAGGGTGAAATTTGGCATTGGAGGGTGGCCTTTGATATGAGATTTTGAAATTGAAGAGCTTGCTACTTTAATCATAATGAGAATTGTATCTCAAGGCTAGAGAGATGGCTTAGTGGTTAAGGCATTTGCCTGTAAAGCCAAAGGATCCAGTTTCTATTCCCCTGGACCCTTATTAGCCAGATGCACAAGGGGACACAAGCATCTGCATTTCCTTTGTTAGGGGCCCTGGCATGCCCATTCTCTCTCTCTCTGTCTCTCTGTCTCTGTTTCTGTCTCTCTCTCTCTCTCCCTTTCTCCCTCCCTCCCTCCTTGAAAATAAGTAAATAAAAATTTCAATAAACATATAAACATAACTTCAGCTAGTACTATATGGAAGAAATAAGTGCTCTGAGATAAGGAACACCTGGAAAATGATACATAGTTTCTATGGAAACTCCTCTGTGATGAAGTGTGAAGAGACATTGGGGTAAAAGGAGGCTTATCTTAAAAGACATGGAGAAATCATTACTGTGTAATAATAGAGTTGATTTTCTGTTGTTAACTGCCATGAAATTCCTGAAGGAAGATTACAAGAGGCATGTGTGCTAATGGTCAACGAAGAGATGGAGCAAAACTGTAGCATCTATGTGGACATCGTAGAAAATCAATCAAAAATAGTTCCCCTAACAGCACAACATCTGATGAAAATCATAAATTCTGATTTTAAGTGCAATGCATTTGATATCAAGTTGGATTCACAGATATCTTACATCTAAGAAAAAGTGGGAACCCAAAAGCTAGATGAAGAGATTTCAGTGAATGGGTTTGAGAAACCAGAATTCCCATATCCTTCTGAGTTCAAGCACAGTACAAGTCTAATGTTCTCAGAAAGAAGAGCAGTTCCCCATTTATTTGCATGCTTTCTTTCTGCAAGTCTTCCTCTGCCTCTCCTCATTGCCCAGGATGAATCTTGAAATGATGGATGGGGATAATGAGGAAAAGAATAGAATAAAGGACTGTATGGTAGGTAGATATTAGGTACTACTTGCCTATAAATCAGGATTAACATTTCTGGAAATATGATCATGAGAGGATTTTATCTTGTCATGGAGATGATTCCCTGAAGTTTGGAGTAATATAATAGTATTGATGGGCTAGCTAAAGCTGCCTTTGCAAGACTTAGAAGGGGTAAAAGACTCATAGAAATAATCATGTTAAAATGACTTTATTGTATAAGTCTGGAAAAAGGCTGATATGATTTGTTTCTTGGAAGTACCCATAGGATGGTTCCTTACTAAAATGATAAGGAATTTACTACCAACAAAGGTGCCACCAATGATTAGAACCATGGTGGTGCTTATCTGTATAGTGGTAGATTGAGAAGACAATATGCTTACATGGAATTTGTCTTTCTGGTATCAGTATGGATTTAAAAAATGGTCATATTTGACATCAGGTGGCAGCACCAGAACCTCACCATCAACAATGGTCTCAATGACATGCAGGGGACCTTTGGTGATCCATTATAGTTAATAGTCTGTAGAGCTAGTCATGAGACAGATGGGCAGTAATATAGAGTATTACTTGACATGTATCAGGGGCAGTAAACTACAGCCTGTGGGCCAAATATAGTCTTTTGTCTGTGGAACACAGTCAAATCTATTTACTTACCTATTATTTATGGCTGGTTTGTGCTACAATGACAAATTTAAGTAAGTGCAATGAAAGCTGTATAGCCTGAAAAGCCATAAAGTATTTACCATCCAGATCTTTCTAGAAGTTTGCTGACTTCTGACCTACATAATCAAAGAAGGTCAAGAATGAGTGAGAAGAAGATTGATGTCAGGCTATATAATAGAAAACCATGATCCTTGTTCTTAAACCTTAGCCAGTGTTTATACTCAGAGTTATTGATTGAAAAAAAACAAAAGAAGAAGAAGAAAGGACCCTGGGGAAGGAATGTATAAAGAATATTCAGCAGCCATTTCCCCATCCCATTCCTTCATTGCTTTAGTAGAATAATGTCATACAACGGAGAAAGAGTAGTAGATATTTTGAGAACCCTCAGATATAGGTTCTAAACTTATGAGTACTAGAAGATCCAAAATCAATATATCCCCATTTTTCTAAGGGTATGTGATAAAGTCCTAATGTACCCTCACTTCATACACCTAAAAGGTACTCATTTCTATGGTCCATTTTGGCATATCCAGGTTTAGACAAATATTTTATTTTATTTTTTAAATTTTTTTTTCATTTATTTTTATTTACTTATTTGAGAGCAACAGACAGCAAGAGAAAGAGGCAGACGGAGAGAGAGAGAGAGAGAATGGGCACGCCAGGGCCTCCAGCCACTAAAAACTGACTCCAAACACATGCGTCCCCTAGTGCATCTGGCTAACGTGGGTCCTGGGGAATCCAGCCTCGAACTGGGGTCCTTAGGCTTCACAGGCAAGCACTTAACCACTAAGCCATCTCACCAGCCCAAATATTTTAAATGGTAAGTATTTCACATCAGTTTATTGTTTTAAAATATGATCCTGAGCTAGTCCTATGACTCCTTGACTCTTGGATTGATGGTGTATAACAAACTTGCTAGGCCTGCCTGAGTAAAGCATGTGGAAAAAGAGTTGAACATGTTAGAATAAATTTATTACTTAAAGCTGGTCTACTTAAGCTGAATACAAGCTAAACAGTGAGACCCTGTCTCAAAAATAAAAGTAATAAAATAAAATACATGGTGTTGAACAGGTAGCGGAATTTGTAATGAACTTACCTAGGAAACATGAAGAATGGAGTGCAATTTTCAAATTCAACTTTAAAAAAATGTTCAATATCTTAACCATCAGAAAAATGCAAATTCAAACAACTATGGCATTCCACCTTACTCCAGAAAGGATGGTGATCATGAAGTATTCAAACAACAATAAATGTTGGTGAGGATGCTGGAACACAGGAACCTTCATTCACTGCTGGTGGGAGTGAAAACTTATACAACCACTTTGGAAATCCATATGAAGACTCCTAAAAAAAGATGAAAATAGAGCTACCAGTGGACCCAGCCATTTCTCTACTGGACTTCTATCCCACAGGCTCCACTCCTCACTGCAGAGATACTTGCTCATGCATGTTGATAGATGCACAATTTACAATTAGCTAAGATCTGGAATCAACCCAGATACCCATTGTTTGATGAATGGACAATGAAGATGTGCTGCACATGCACAATAGAATTTTACTCAGCAGTAAGGAAAAATGATGTAATGAATTATTTAGTAAAATCAATGAATTTGGGACAGATCATACTAAGCAAAATCACACAAGCATAGAAAGACAAATGTCACATGTACTCCTTCATCTGTGGTTCCTAAACTTGAACAGTTTAACTTGCAGGCATATTTGTCAGATAACTTGAGGCACTGATAAGAGGGATGGAAGGATTTGTGGGTGAGGAATGGGACTCATGGGCAAGATATACACAAGACAAATCCAAAATGAATTGGTACCTTAGAAATAAGATAGTGGTCTAAAAGATATAACCCTCAATATAAGCAGGTAGGGATCATATTTTAAGAAAGTCCCTGGAGAGAGTGGGGTGAAGTGAAACCCTAAAATCTTTGACTCTGGTTTGCAACTCCTAGGACCAGACATTGCTTATAGTCCACTTTGAGCTGCTGATCAGAGAGACCTATGAGGTCCCCAAACAAGACAGGTTTCTCCCAGAGCCCTTGACTAACCACCTGAGGTAAAAGCTAAAACCCTATTTGTAAAGACACAACATGCTTCTGATGCAGAACATTGAGAGATCTGGCTGAGTCTGGAAGGAAGCTGGTTCTAGATGGATAGCCTGTAAAGTACTACATGAGCTGCTGGGAGAAAATGGCCAACAATGTCCGTAGGAAGCAGGGGACACTGCATTATGAAAACAACCAACCTGACAATATGTATAGATCTTTGAAATAGTAGCACACAGTCTAGGTGGGCAAAAAATGGCTCTTTGATTGTCTATGAGATCTGCTTTGTGGAAAGGAACCTATAACTGGAACCAAATCAGAACTATATGAAGACCAAAATAATGGATTCCATTGAGAACCTTCCACTAGCCTTCATCCAAAAGTGAATCTACACCCATCAAAATCTCTCCAAAATAGCAATGCTTACTATAGTAGACAGCTTTAGGTCACTATGACGAACTTCCAACTCAGGCACAGTTATGGAAGAAAGGATATTTACTTAAACTTACAGATCCAGGGGAAGTTCCATAATGGCAGAAGAAGTTGGCCTCTCTCACATAACAAAGCAAAGAAATAGAAGCCCCAAGCCAAAAATCCCAAAAGCCATAACACTTCACAAGTACACTTCAGAAACTCCAGGCACTTTGCATATTTTTAGACTGGAATTACAAATCCACCACCACACTTTAGGGCTGGACACTAAGATAGCCCAGTGACACTTCCTTCAGCCAGCTGGCTGGAAATCTACAAAGCTTTTATAAAATTGAATATTCTGAGGCACATCCATTTAAGCAACTATACTCATCCTCTTTAGCCTGTGCTTGTCTCACTCTCCATTAGCGAATCTTTTTGTTGTTCTTTCAGAAAACAGCAAGAACCAAGGACAATCATAATCTAGCAACAAGGGTAGATATCTGACTTCCTGACAGGAAATGAGCCACCCTTCACATAGCATTCAGGGCCCAGGTGAAAGCAACAGAGGAACTGGCGAGATAAGCAAGTATGCTACTTCCATGGTAAGCCTGATAACCTAGACTAGGGTGATGCAGACAGACACTGAGGATACTCAAAATGCACCAAAACAGAAATCCAGAAACTGCTAACAACTCAAAATTAAAGTAGAATTAAAGAACACCAACGAAGTTTCAGGGAAGTTTTTGGAAGAGGGATCAGAAAGAATGTAAGAGCCACAGGATGGGAAGGAATATCCAGAGACATACACCCACCCACAAAGATAGACTGCTGCTCTCACATCTTACAACCTACAAATGCATGGTAAATACCAGCAATCCTATTAAGGATGGCCCTCATTGGAGTGGGGTCAGGAAGGAGGAAAATTATGGTACCTACATATGTCCATACAAAATTTCTATTTAATAACAAAAAAATATAAAGCCAAACTTTTATATAACAAAAATGGTGGTCTCGGTGGCACACACTTTTTAACCTAGCACTAAGGAAGTGGAAATAGAAGGATCCAAGAAGTTCGCTGGAAGGCTAGTATAGCCTAATTAGACAAGTTTCAGACCAATGAGGGCCCTTGTTTCAAAAAATGTGGCAGTATTCCTGAGGAAAGAAATCTGAGGTTTATCCTTTTACACACGCACACACACCTCCTACAGAAATAAAACCCACAAATATGTAAATTACATAAGTAATTTATATGCAGAATAAATTACATGATACAGGAATAAGAGAATTTTGTTTGGGCAATATAATTTTCCTAACTCTAGTTTTACTGATTCAATGTTAGTAGAGGTACAACCATAATTATCTAGTTTGTTGTGTTACTAAAGAGCTAGAACTTACCATAAGGTTAGAGCTAGAAATGTTTTTTTAAGTAACAAGCATAGGCAATATCATAAAGAATATTAATGAAATAATATTAATAATATATGATGTTGAAAATCAGCTTACAGCATTGACCATAAAGATGGGATACTTTGAAAAATTATATGTAGTGGGAGTAGTAGGAAGAAACCAAAGAAATGTGAATTCAGAACCCACAGGTGAAGAATTTCAAAGAGAAGCCAAAGATCAACAGGGAGTTGAATTAGATAAGAACAATAATGGACATTTTGTCTATGTAGTACCTTGAAATTTCAGGAAAGCAATTTATAAGGCTGGCAGATTCAAACTATAGTAGGTTGAAATGGAAGTGGGAAGGTATCATAGAGTAGTTATTACTCTACAAAAGAAGGGAAAATTGTAATAGTGATTGGTGCTCATAAAGAATGTATGGGTTAACTAGAGAAGACAAAATTTTGTGTAGAAATAAATATATATTGTTACTATATATAATAGCTTTATGGAACAAATTTCTAATAAAATCTTAAGTCTTATCAAGAATTAAGGAAAGAGAAAACTCTTATTTCTATAAGTTACCTTTTCACTTCTATCTCTGATTCTATATTTTATCTTTTGATTGCAGTATTTCTTTTCACCCTTGCCAAAGAGCATGGTTGCAAGTTGCTCAATTGAACTGACACAAATGCAACATTCCAAGTTTTTCCCAGAGATGGGCCATTGTTTTGACTTTATTATGCCCTGGGAAAAGAAATGAAAAGGTGAAGTGTAAGCTGATGTTTTTCTACAGCTTGTATTAATTTACAAAAAATGGTTCATAGCATCCAATTGCAGTGTCCCCACAATAGAATTGAACAGTGCAACTTGTGGGATATTTTTTCCTTCGTAAGAGTGACTAAAAACACAAACAAATCCGCAGTGGGCAGTTTATCATTCAATATGGATTAAATGTAAATGATCCAATGCTTTGTTAAAACAAAAGTAAGTAAATAAAGTCTTCTTTCAGTTAGCCCTGTGTAGATGATTTCTTGGCCAGTTATTGGAACAAATGTTCACTCTTAGTAGCCAGTATCTTTAAGTGTTCTTAGATCCTTATATGATTTACAGAATGCTATTGGAAAACACTTCTCCCAAATAAGCAATGAGCAAGCAAACAAGTGGAAACAACAAAAAGTGTTTTTTTCTCTGTTTTTGAGACAAGTCTCATGGGACCAAGATTAGTCTCAAACTTGTTTTATACCTGAAGATGACCTTCAACTCCTGACTTTCCTGTCAGTACCTTATAAGCATCAAGGTTGCAGGCATGCACCATAGTCAGATAAAATGCATTTCATTTTATGTTTTATTATGTTTTTGTCTTGTTTTTTGAGTTAAGGTCTAGCTCTAGTTCAGGCTGACTTGGAATTTACTATGTAGTCTCAGGATGGCCTCGGACTCTCAGCGATCCACCTACCTCTGCCTCCTCAGTGCTGGGAATAAAGGTGAGCACCACCACACCCAGCAAAATGTATTTTAATTATAACTTCTTATTCAGGAATTGAGACAATCAGCAAGGCAAATCACTATACCATATATTCTAAAGAGGGTTATAAATATAATAATAATCTCTGTGTGTGTGTATGTGTGTGTTTGTGTGTGTGTTCACCCTCTCTTCCTGAATATTTAATATATTTGATCCCAGGAACATTTACAAAGATATAAAGCTACTGAGAAATATAAAATACTTAAAATTAGACTGTTATTTGTTACTTTGGCTGCTCCTATTTATTGGATTTTATAACATGAAGAAAGATTAAACTTCTTTTATTCTGATTACTTTTAGTTATAAAATTGAGACCATATATAACTTTGGAATTCGGTTCATTTCTAATTAGATAATGTATTCATGTATAGTTCTAAACACAATGTTTAGAAATTAAGTGTATCACCACCTTATTTTTCATCTCTTGTGTTCTTTCCTAATCAAACATATTTCAGAAGTTTTGTCCAAAAGAGACAAAAGACACACTTCTGTTCAAAACAAATGTAGTCAGTTATGCTCCTAAACAATAGGACTTTTTAATTCTTATTCTTATAATTTGTTCTGAACCTTTATGTATCTTTTACTGACTGTAGTTCTTGTATAGTTGCCTGGTTTTCAATTTAAACCTTAAGTTTCATTGTCAGTAGATTCTACAACCAGTTAAAATAATCACCGTGAACATCATTCTTTCAGATCAAGTTTGTGTACTAGTGCCCCCCAAACCAGACAAAGCCAAAATGATATCAGTGCCACATGGTGAAACTGAAACCTTCAGGATATAGGCAGAAACAGACCAGCTATTTCTGAGAATGAAAGATTGATAACAGCCAGTCAGAAAATACCAGCCCACCTGATCTAACATAATAAGGATGTTTTCCCTGTACCAACACATATAAAAAACATTTCATTAGCACATATGTTCAAATTGGAATGATGTAGGAGCAAAGAGATCAGCATGGCCCCTAATAAAGTATGATATGTAAGTTTTTGGAATAGTTAATATTTTTACAAACAAACTGATGAATGAAATCATATTAGTTAGGAAGTCAACTCATAACCTAGGAAATAAAATAAAACACACAATGGAAAACATTTTCATCAATACACTAGATCAAGGAGAAGAAAGAATATCCAGAAAGAAGATAAGGCTGAGGAAATAATGCATACAGATATCAAAAAAAGAAGCAAAGCGATTAGGGCCACAACTTTCAAAGACTCTGGGACATAATCAAGAGGCAAAACATAAGAATTTTTGGTGTGGAACATGAGCTGAGATAAAAACAAAAGGCATAGAAACACCATTAAATTGTTGCATAAAAATTCCAACTCTATGGAAAAATTCATTCAAACACAAGTGGCATTTAAAACTCTCAAATAGACACAAACAGAAAAGAACCTTTCCATGACACATTGCAGTCAGACTTCAATATTGAAAAACAAAGAGACAATATTAAAAAGATATAAGCAAAAAATAAATAATAATCTACTTACAAAAAACAAACTCATTAGATATCTCAAGATTTCTATGTCTAGAAGAGTTATTTTTTAATTGATGGAAAATATACCTTTCAAGATAAACTAACAAAAACAATGCATATGCTACCAAAAAGATATTCCAGAGATACATTAAAGAATCTTATACATGGAAGAGGAAGAAAGAGGCAAATATGAGTGCTAAGGAAAAATAATTTAATGAAAAGGATAGATAACAAATGATAACTAGGAAATAATCTAATATGAATAAAAGAATGTAAATAACAAATAATATCTAAACCAACCAGTAAAAAACTCTCAGTAAGACCCTTTCAAAAACAGCACCATATAAGCCGGGCGTGGTGGCGCACGCCTTTAATCCCAGCACTCGGGAGGCAGAGGTAGGAGGATCGCCGTGAGTTCAAGGCCACCCTGAGACTACAGAGTTAATTCCAGGTCAGCCTGGACCAGAGTGAGACCCTACCTCGAAAAAACAAAACAAAACAAACAAAAAAAAAAAAAAAACAGCATCACAGCCTGGCTAGTGGCACACACCTTTAATCCCAGCACTCGGGAGGCAGAGGTAGGAGGATCACTGAGAGTTTGAGGCCACCCTGAGACTACATAGTGAATTTTAGGTCAGCCTGGGCCAGAGTGAGACCTTACTTCGAAAAACCAAAAAACAAAACAACAACAACAACAACAAAAACCCATCCACTATGATAGTCTTAAATCTCCAGATAAAGGATGTAAACCATATGATTGAATTAAAAACAAGACCCATCTGTTTGCTGTCTGCAAGAAGAACACATCACCATAAAAGACACAGACTTCAGTATAAAAGATGGAAAATGGAAGGCCAGATAAGGGGTAGCCTAAAGCAATGAAAGCGCCTGTAATTAACCTCTGGAAAAGTAGATCTTGAATCAAAATTATAAGAAGTAGAGAACACTGAGTATTACTAAAGGTAACAATCCATCAAGAAGACAGACGAATTATAATTATGTATGCATCATATGTTAGTTCACCCAAGCTTATGCAATGATCACTAGTGGACATAATGGGATATATATATCCTGGTATAATAAGTGATGATTTTGATACCTCATGCTCAAGTCTCCAGATAACAACAGTCTTCAGAGTTAAACTGTATTGTATATCAAATAGGCATAACAGACTACTACAGAATATTTGACGCAGTATCTGTAGAATACCAATTCCTCTCAGCAGCCAAGAACACTACTCTAAAATAGATAACATTTAAGGCAACAAAGTAAGTCTCAACATATGCAAGCAATGAAATAATTTCTTTTATCTTAGCACATCATAATGAAGTAAAGCCAGAAACTAATATAAGAGAAGCTATTCAAATACTAGAAGATTGTATGTACTGTGGAACGATCAGTTGGCTTTTGTATTGGTTTGAATGTAAATGGACCCCACAGGCTCATGTGTTTGTGATTAAGCCTCATATTGAATCCCCAGCTGATGGCACCTTCAGATGGTGGGGCTTTGCTGGAAGAGGTTAGCTCTCCTTTCCAGTTAGTTCACTCTTGCTACTTTTTTTCCAGCTGGTATGATAAAACATGAGGCCCTACTTTCTGTTCTAGTGCTGTTTAGGTTGTGAAACCTTTAGAAGGTGGAACCTTGCAGGAGGAAGTGTGTCATCAGGGCCATGTTTTAAGGCTTTATAGAATGGCTCCATTTTCTGTTTGCCCTGTTCTATGCTTGCTGACTGCTAATGAAATAGCAGCTGGCTTCCCACTCTTGCTGTCATGCCTTCCCTGTTATGATAGAATGTGTCCCCTGAAACTATAAGCCTAAATAAATCCTTTCTCAAGCTGCTTCTTTTCAAGTACTTGGTCACCTTAATAAGTAAGGGTTTAATATTTAGAATATATAAATAACTTTAAAAAAGTAGCACCAAAACAAATCATTCCTCCAATAAATGGGGAAAGAATAGAACCGATTATTTTCAAGATAAGTAAGATAGCCAATACAGATATGAAAACATTTTCAACATACTTTAGCCTTTGGAGAAATGCAAATAAAACTGCTTTGAGATTCCATCTCACCCTTTCAGAATGGCTATCAGCAAGGAAACAAACTCCATCAAATCCTAGTGAGAATTCAGGAGAAGCACTCTGGGTGGAAATGTAAATCATTTTTCTCACTATGAAAATTGGTTTGAAGGTTCCTCAACAAATGAAAAATTGAACTACAATATGATATAGCTATACTACTGCTGTGTATATACCCAAAGGAATCTGTGTCCTCATAACATAGATATCTGCATATCCATGCTGATTGTGATATCCTTCACAATAATCTAATTATTGAGTTAGACTAGATGTCGATCAATATTCAAGCAGATAACAAAAACATATGTCGTATTCACAAAGGAGTTTTATTCTGCCATAAACAGAGTAAATTATGTCATTTGCAAATGAATGGATGAAACAGTGGAGTATCATGTTAAATAAAATATGCCACACTTAGAGAGAAATATCATATCTTCTCTCATTTACTATATGTAATTTTAACATGAAAGGAGAAGAATACTCCTTGAGGGTAGAAAGAAGTCAGTAGGAGGGGAAGAAACAGGAATAATTGTGGGGTGACTATGAGCAAATAAATTATATGCCTATATGAAAATGTTATATGTAGAACCATGAGCAATATTAAGGAGATTAGTATGGTGTTTGTGTCATTCAGGCTAGATGATGACACATGCAAAATGAGCTGTCATTTAAAGCATATCTCCATGCACCATCACTGGTTGCTTTTGCTGCATTATGA
The DNA here is from genome assembly GCF_020740685.1 of Jaculus jaculus. Taxonomy (NCBI): domain Eukaryota; kingdom Metazoa; phylum Chordata; class Mammalia; order Rodentia; family Dipodidae; genus Jaculus; species Jaculus jaculus. The sequence continues at coordinate 116,449,748 of NC_059107.1, forward strand.
TTGCATATACTAAGTTTTTGCTACAAGGGAAAAAAATAAGGAAAAGACAGGTCTAGAGTCAGCAGTGGTAATTACATGACCATCAGCAAATCATATTGTATAAGCTTTAATTGCCAAGAAAGTCAAATAGCTATGCCTAATACCAAGTTATTAGAGAAAAGAAATATATATGATTGGCTTGGAAATAATGGATACTGGTTAAGAAAATAATGCCTTTGGGGTAGAGAAATAGCTCAGCAGTTAAGATACTTGCCTACTAACTCTAATGACTTATGTTCATTTCACCAGTATCCACATAACGCCAGGTACACAAAGTGGTGCATGCATCTGGTGTTCATTTGCAATGGCTAAAGACTCTGAAACACTTAGTCTGTCTGTCTGTTTCTGTGTCTGACTCTCTGCTTGTGAATAAATGAATGAACATATTTTTTAAAAAAATAATATAATGCCTTCCACAGAGATTATGTAAGTTGTTTCAGAGAAGATCATGGTAGAAACAATGGAAAGGAGTAAACATTTAAACACACTGGTGATACCACTGAGAATAGAATTTAAAGATATGCTGATGCATCAGAAGTAGGAATATCAGAGTAGTGTAACAGCTAAATGACCACTCCATAATAAAATATTGAACTCTTGAATGAAAAAAGTAGCCTTTTCCTGTGTAGGGAAGCCTAAGGTGTTCAAGCTTAAAAGTTACAAGTTTATAAATAACACTGGGCCATACATGGAGATGTTATGGGCAAAGCACTCAGTGGACAGACTGAAGCTAATGGTGAAGAGTTAAGAGCCAAGTATTAGAGGGAGTTTAAATGCCAAGATATAATCTGCAAGATTTGACAAGTAGTTGGATTTGAAAGGTAAGTGAAATATAAACTTAAAATGAAAGTTTTTGTAGCTATCAGGTAGAAGATAATATTTTCAACTACAGCATTGGAAAAACTAGGAAAAATAATGCAGGGTTAAGAAAATATCTTAAACTTCAACATTTTTAGAATGAGATGTCTTAAAATGCTGATATCATTAATGAGAATATAGACAAAACTTAAAACAGAATTTTTGCAGGGGGACATCTATCCACTGGGAAGAATGAGACCATCTAGAAATGAATTATTATATAGAAAGTCACCAACAAGGTGCCATCAAAATCACCATGACTGAGACGTTCATGCTGGAGGAGGTAGTTCACAGTGCCAAATGTGAAAGCATATGTTCAGAGCTAGAGCTTGGATTGTCTGATAATGCATAGGCTTGAATTATCTGTATTTAGTGTCTCAACTCAGATGACTTCAGTCAATTTTAACTCAAGGTTATTTTTCTGTCCTCTAAAGAAATTTTGAATTTCTAAGACTGCTTAGGAACAAGATTGGGAAGTAGTACGGAAAAAAAAAAAAAAACCTTTCTTTTATTAAGATAGGAAAAATCACTTGGCACACATGAAAATAGTAACTGATATTTATTGATCTGCCTTCTGTATTTATGTTCATATTGCATTTGGTACTGAGAGAGTGGAATCAAGATGGAGCAATTTTCCTAGGTTAAGATTTTCCATTCCCTAGGAGGAGATTGGGGAAAGGCTGGGCAACTGCAGGCTATTCCTCCTTATCTCAGACTATCAAACTACTAGACCACTACTGTTATTCTGAAAACTACAGTCATGACAAAAGGTCAATGTAAAGAACTAAATTGGTCTGAGGACCCTTGGATATCTGTCCTGTAATTCTCTATTCTGCGTTCTTTATATTTGTGTTTATTCTCACATGCAATTCACAAAAATCTGCTTTATGAACAAAAATGAAAGAAAAATATTTTTTTGTTTATTTTTATTTATTTATTTGAGAGCAACAGAGAGAGAGAAAGAGGCAGAGAGAGAGAGACAGAGAGAGAGAGAGAGAGAGAATGGGTGCCCCAGGGTTTCCAGCCACTGCAAACGAACTCAAGACACGTGCGCCCCCTTGTGCATCTGGCTAACGTGGGTTCTGGGGAATCAAGCCTCAAACTGAGGTCCCTAGGCTTCACAGGCAAGCGCTTAACCATTAAGCCATCTCTCCAGCCCAGAAAAATATTCTTAAATACACACTCCATTCTCTCCTCTAGGGACAATTTTCCTTCCTTTCCTTGTAGCAAAATCCCTTGAAACTTTGGGTAAAAGTCAATCTCTCTGTGTGTTTCTTCTCCATTCTTTCCACCTTGCTTTTATCCCCATAATTTGGGTGTTGGTAGTTACCATCATATTGCTAGACCAAAGCACCTGACCAAAAGCAGCTGATGAGAGGAAAGTTTTTATTTTGGTTTGCTGTCTGGAAGAGAAGCTCCATGATGGCAGGGAAAAGCATGGCATGAGCAGAGAGGGGACATCACCTCTGCCACAGAAGGTGGAAAACTATTGCAGGAGAGTGAGCAGAACTCTGGCAAGGGAGGGGTGGCTATTACACCCCAAAGCCCATTCCCAGAAATGCACTTCCTTGAGCAAGATTCTACCTCCAAAATTGCCATCAGCTGAGGACAAAGCATTCAAAACATATGAGTTTATGGGGACATCTAATTCAAACCATCACACTGGGCTATTGTATTTATTGAAACAATATTTATTCTGTCTTTGATTCCTTTTTGATTCCACTCTATCTGCCTTTTAAAGTATATTAGCCAGGATTGCTTGATAAGACATAGACCAATTTATGACATTGTTCTACATAAAATCTCCAAGCATTTTACATCTGTATCAAAGACCTTTGTAACCTGATACATTCTCAGAAAATTATCCCATCTCTTGAACTTCACTTTCTATTCTTTTCCCTGTCTTTGTTGGATTCTTTTTAGTGTCTCTTCTATGATTTCTACACACAATTCATTTTCTTGCTTCAGAATTTCTACTTATTACTCTTCACCTAGAACAATGTTTTTACTTTGGGGTGTCTATTTCACTCTCTGCTGCCAACCCCCCCACCCCCACTTCGTGTGACATCTTTTTTGACTATCTTTGCAAACTATGAATGGTCTCCTAAGGGCCTTTTGACCATCTATTCTCCTTCATCCTGTTATCTTGCTAAGATAACTCAATGGCAAGTTATATATCATTTTTTACTTGTAAATATGCTCAATGTTAATTCCAGGAATTTAGATACTAAAGTATGTTAGTCTGTATTCCTGGTGCCTAAAACAGTCCATGGTATCTAATAAATAAAAGTAAATATTATTCCTACTTATAATTCTCAGTGACATTAAATGCCTTGCTTATTTAGTTAAGTTGTATAGTTTTTAAGCCCAGACAAATGTTAGTCCAGAGCCCATCCTTTTATTCAATATATGATATATTCAAAGACATTTGTAACCTTCTACTTAGTTCTTAAAGTATGCTTGCTACAATTCCAAAATTTTTATTACCCTTCACATTTCTTCATGTCAATCATTTTAGCCTAATTCATTTGTACAAATAAATTTCTGGCAGGAAGGAGGACTATGATATAGTCTCCTGTCTCCAGAGACAAATCTAGTCACCCCAAGCAGAATGTCACAGTCTGTATAGAAAACTTTCCTACTATAACTATGAGCTAAAAGTTAAAAGAAATTAAAATATACTGCTGTGCAGATGACATTATTAATTTTGTTCTTAAAAATAAGAATGTTTAAATAACTGGGTGACACTATAATGTACAGTATTATTTGAGAACTCAATAAAATAAATAAAATAAAGTGAACAAACACTATAAAAACATCTTAACATTGTAGGTATGAGGATTACTGAGGAATAAATCACTTCACAAAAAAAAAACTGAGAATAGACACAATTATCTCTTTATCTCTCTCTCTCTTTTTTTTTTTTTTGCTTAGCTAGATTTCTTATTTTTAGATAAAATCACACCGAAAGGCAGGCATTTCACTAGGTATTCCATACATTTTGTGCATGGAAGCTTTTGGGGGGGGACTAAATAGTTGCAAGAGAAAATTCAGTATAATATTCTTTGATTAAAAGCCAACACCACCTTTTTACATTTATGCATATATACAAACAAAAAAGCAAACAATACATACCAGTATCCAAATCTCTATATGCCTCCAAATCAACACTATTGGCCAGGGGGGGGAAGGGAGTCACTTAAGTGCTCTGTCCTTGGTTATACAATTAAACTAAACTGTATTTGAAATGCACAGAAAAAAATCTAATAGTTTCTGTTATAATAGAATGAATTCAAATCATTGTATTTATATACATTCCAAGATTTGATAACAAGATGAGTATAATGTGAATCAATATAGATAAGGAACAAATTATACCAATCTTTACTACCTCTTCTTCCTGTCAACTTAAAATGCCTTTGAAAAATTGCTTGACATTCCAAAAGGAAAAAAAAAAAAGTAAAAGAGCACCTTGCAATATAACTTTGCATATAAAAATTCATATGCCTTAAAAGATAAAACAAGGGGACAAATTATTCCCAAATAAACTCAGGTTATACAATATAGAGAAAATATTTCAAATATGTTCTTCAGAAATTCAATCAAAATGTATCACTAATATTAGCAATGAAGCAAAGTTAATTTTCAAACTATAGTTATTTTGAATACTTAACATGTTTTAAATTTTCTTGCTTATATATCATATCATCCATCGTTCAAAAAAATCCATCTATTTTGTATAATAGAAGTAATATATATGAAATAAAATAAATACATAAGAAATTAATGAAATAAAATCTTCAGTATATCTTTGCCTATGTATGTGCATATATAAAGAAGCATGTAATATGCTAACAAGAACAAGAAACAGCATTCAAAATTACTTCATTTACTATGCTCTAAGGGAACAATCACCTGAAAAATTATTTCTATTTGAAATCATGCAATTGCTCATTTGGGGTATTCTGGACGGCCACAGGAAAGAAGATATCAGGATATTTTATTTTCAAAACACTTTCAATATTACTACATTCAATTCCATATCCATTAGAAGTTTAACCAGAATGCATATCCTACTTGCTGTTTAAGAAGTGTAAATTACCTTACCATGCTATTCCATGGCAAATAAATCAACAGAGAAAGAAGACAAAATAGGGAAGTTATGAAGAGCAGATCAATGAGCATGTAATATAAAAGCAAATTCACGTCATCCTGTGAACTGTGAATATTCTCAACTGTGGGTCATAACTGGAGAAAAGTTTTTCACATTCATGCACAGTTTTGGCCAAAGACTAGTAGGTACTTCCCACTGGAGTCTATAATCTTTTGCCACAGGCTTCTAACTTTGTTCCCAGTTTCAGACATGGGTTTCTTCCACTAATCAGATGTCTTAGCCAATCAGAAAGTAATTGGTTAGCTGCCCAGGCTTGGTGTCACCAATGCAACGGTGTATATATATCTTCTCAGGATGGTTGCTTTTGTATAGCAATGTCTCTTGCTCACTTAAAATGTTAGCTATTTTTCACCAGCAGCTTATGTAGCGTTCTTCATATGGACTAACCATCTGGGAAATGGCATCCTTCCAGATTCCAGCCAGATTTCTTATTGTTCTTTGTCAGAAGCCCATGTAGTATCTTTCACAATAGGGTCTTACCTTGTACCTCAGGCAGGTAATCAAGTACTTTGACTTTGTTTTGGGGACCTCATAAAGCTTTCTGATCAATAACTCAGTGTGGGTTGTAACTGATTTCTGGTACTGGGAGTTATAAGCCAGAGCCCAGTGTTTTAGGGTTAAGCTTCATCCCACCCTCTCCAGGGCCCTACATACCAGACAATACACCCATACTCCTATTGAGGGTTGTATCCTTTAGTCTCCTATCCAAGAGGAAGGTTTCTATGTTACTAGTTCATTTTGGATGTAGTTTTGTGTATATCTCTCCCCACTCTACAATTTCCCTACCTCCAAATCCTTCTATCCCTATTATCTGACTCTTAAGTTCCCTGTCAGGTATAAACTCAACTGTTCCAGGTTAGGAATCACAGATGAGGGAGAATATGCAGTATTTATCTTTCTGTTCTTATGTGAGTTCTCTTAATATGATCTGTTCCAAGTCCATCATTTTGCTAAAAATTTCATTATATCACTTTTCCATATTGTTGAGTAGAATTCCACTGTGGTTATGTGCCACATTTTAACTATCCATTCATCAAATAATGGGCATCTGGGTTGATACCAGCTCTTAGCTCTTGTGAATTGTAAAACTATAAACAGAATTGAGCAAATATCTGTTTAGTGAAGAATAGAGCCTTTAAGAAAGATACCCAATAGAGGAATGGCTGAAAAAGTTGTTAGCTCTATTTTCATCTGTTTCAGAAGTCTCCATACTTATTTCCATAGTAATTGTATCTGCTTGAATGCCCATCAAGAGTGAATAATGGTCATCTTTTCCCATATCTTTGCCACCATTTACTGTCATTTGATTTTTTTTTTTAAATGATTGTCATCCTGTCTGGATTAAGGTGAAATCTCATAGTTGTTTCAATTTGCAGTAACCTAATGGTTAAGGATGTTGAATGCTTTCTTAGGTGAGTATTAGCCATTTGTATTTTTTCTTCTGAGAATTCTCTATTCAGTTCCTTGCCCATTTTTGAGTGGATTATATTGATTTTTTTATTGCTTAGTTTTTTGAGTTATTCCTACATTCTACATATTAGACTTCTGTCAGTGGTATACCTGGGGAAGATTTTCTCCCATTCTGAAGATAGTCTGTTGGCTCTGTTTATGGTATGTCTGTTTAAAAAAAAAAAAGGAAGATAGCTTCATTATATCTCACTGGTTGAGTGTTTAATTTCCTGGGCTGCTGAGTTATTCATCCATTATTTTGGGAGTTTTAGGTCTGTTATTGAGGGATTTAATACATTTTGAGTTGAGCTTTTGTGCATAGTGAGTATATCCATTTAACTTTTTTTACATGTGATTATCCAATTTGTACAGAGTCATTAGTTGAAGATGCAGGTTTTTTCTCCAATGTAAGTTGTTGGCTTCTTTGTCAAAGATCAAGTAGCTGTAGTTGCTTGAACTAAGGGATGAGTCTTCAGTTCTGTTCCATTGGCCTATATGTCTATTTTTATGCCAGTACCATGCTGTTTTGTTAGTATAAATTTTGTATATATGTCGAAGAGTGGTGAGAATAGGCACCCTGTCTTGTTCCTGATCTTAATGGGAACACTTAATGGTGAAATTTTCCCCATTAAGTATGATTTCGGCCTTAGGTGCTTTGTAGAAACCCTTTATTATATGTAGATATAATCCCTTAATGCCTAGTTTCTGCAGTGTTTTGACTTTGAAGTGGTGTTGAATTTTGTTGAAGGCCTTCTTGCTACCAGTTGAAATTACAATGTGAATCTTATGCTAAAGATTATTCATGTAGTGCATTTACATTAATTGATTTCCATATACAGTCTATCCCTGCATCCCTGAAATAAGTCCTGCTTGATTGAGGTGGAGAATACTTTTGGTTTGTTGATGAATTCTGTTTGCAGGGATTTTATTCAGCATTTTGGGGTTTTTTTTTTTTTTTTTTTTGGTTTTTTTTTTGGAGGTAGGGTCTCACTCTGGTCCAGGCTGACTTGGAATTAACTCTGTAGTCTCAGGGTGGCCTTGAACTCACGGCGATCCTCCTACCTTTGCCTCCCGAGTGCTGGGATTAAAGGCGTGCGCCACCATGCCCGGCTTTATTCAGCATTTTTTAAATCTAAATTCATCAGGAATATAGTTGCATTGTTTTCTTATTGTATCTCTGTCTAGTTTTGCCATTAGGGTGATGCTAGTTTCATAGAAATAGTTGGGGAGCATTCCCTGTTCTTCAATTATGTTAAGAAGCTTGAGAAAATGTAGTTCCAGTTCTCTGATGAAGGAATTGGTGGAATTTGGTTGAGAATACAGCAGGTCCTGGCCTTTTCCTTTTGGAGAGATTTTTCATTACATTTTCAATCTTTATGGATGTACTGAGTGTACTTAGGAGATTTACCTGCTCTGAACTGAGTTTTGATAGTGTATGTCTAGGAATCTGTCCATTTCTTCCAGGTTATCCAATTTTGTGGAGCAGAGTACTTGCAAGTATGGCCTAATGATTCTTCCATTTTCATTGGTATCTGTTGTGACCTCTCCCTTTTCATTTCTAATTTTGTTAATTTGAGAGTTCTTTCTTCATTTGATTAAAATGGCCAGGGGCTTATAAATCTTGTTTGTTTTTTTCCAAGAACTAGCTCTCCATTTCATCATTTTTTAAATTATTGTTGTTTTCTTTAATTTCATTAATTTCTACTCTGTTCTTAATTGTTTTTTTTTTTTTCTTATGGAGCTCTTAGTGTTGGATTCTTCTTGTATTTCCAACACCTTTAAGTGTATGATTAGGTTATTAATTTGAGATTTCTCTGTCTTTGTTATGAAGGCTTTTAGTGCTATGATTTTTTTTTTCCCTTAAGGACTGCCTTCATTTTGTCACATGAGTTTTGTTATGTTGTGTTTTTCTTATCATTCAGGTCAAGAAATTTTACAATTCCCTTTTTGATTTTTTCCATGACTCATTCATTGTTTAATAGTACCTTGTTAGGTTGCTAGGAACTGGCATAATTTTGTCTGTTTCCCTTGTTGTTAATTTCTAGCTTTCATGTATTGTGGTCTGATATGATGCAGGAAGTAATGTCAACTTTCCAGAACTTATGGAGGAATTCCTTATGTCTTATTATATGATCTGTTTTGTAGAAGTTTTCATGAGCTGCTGAGAAGAATGTGTATGCTCTAGAAATAGGATAGGATGTTCAGTTGATATCTGTTAGGTATAATTGATGTATGGTATTGCTAAGATCTATTATTTCCCTGTTGATTTTCTGCTTGGATGATCTATCTATTGATAATAGTGGGGCATTGAAACCCCCTACTATGATCATATTGGAAGTTACTTATGAATTTATTTGTTTGTTTTCAAATATGTTTTGCTTTATAAATTGTGGAACTCCAGTATTCAGTGTATATAGACTTATGATTGTGTGTTCACAGGCCCCAAACATGCAGGCCCCACACACGTGGGCCCCTTACCACTTGGAGTTCATAGACCTCAAACACCATAAAGCCCCTCACCTACCTGGAGCACAAAGGCTCCAAACATTCCATGCTTCTCACCAGCCCAAACATGCTGGCGCCCACATGCACAGGCCCCAAACACACTGCAGCACTCAACAGCCTGGAATGCACAGGCTCCAAACAAGCAGTGCCGCTCTCCAGCCCATTTTGCCCAGTAAAACCCTTTTCTTAAAATTAAGCATTATGCCTCTTGGTCCCTGCAAAATATTGATGATTTTCACAATGTACTTACAACCACTTAGTTTATATATATTAATGAATTTTCATAATGTATCATTCATTTGTTTTATGTGTTACTGGGTCACTTCAGTAAGAAACTATGATGAGACATTTTATAGAAGTCTCAAAGATACAATCACAGATATGTCTTTGATACTTGAACACTTCATACTGGAAAAGCTTTTCTAAGGCAAGTAGACATGGAAATATTTATTAAATGCTATAGGAGACTATGAAAATATCAAGTTAAACCAACAGTTTTAATTTTAAGAGATAATACTTAGAATTCAAGGAGTAGATGAATGTATATCAGGCTTAAAATCATTCTAAGGATAAATCCTGAGTTTATGAGACACTTAATCTTCTAGTCTTTAGGTCTCAGTTTTTCTCTCTATAAAATTAGCTGAAAGTTACAATGAATTCAAAGGGCTTGGGGAAACCATCCCAGTGAATAAGGTGCTTTCTTTGCAAGTATGAGGATCTGAGTTCAATCCCCAGTATCCATCTAATAATGCCAAGTGTTGAGGCATGTGCCTGTTATCCAAGAGCTAAGGAGGAGCAGCTTTGAAGCTAACTAGCTGATAAGTTGGGACTAACTGGTGAGCTTTAGACTTATGAGAAATCCTCTCGCAAAAAAAAAAATGTGTTCCTTAGGTTAACATCCTCAGTTTTGTATGTGCACACATGTATACCTAAATACATGCTAATATATACATACACATACCCATGTCAACAAAATAATGTATACTGAGGTCATACAGTTGTTGAAGGAATTAATTTTTATAACATGCATTAAACAACTCATATCACATTTATCACAGACCAAATACTGAATGCATACTTGGATTGGTTCTTATTTTCACATTCTCATTACAAACATTGCTATTATCATCATACAATGATAATAGGCTGAGAAGCAGAAAATTTATGAGGGATGAATGCAGTACTGACAAAATAGGGCACTTCAGGAAGCTAAACTGGTGACTGGGCATGAAGCAGATGCTTCTGCAGGCCGACCTCAGCATGTGCTGCCAAACAGGACAGCTCGTTACAGGTACTGCTCCAGGCTACTAATGAATCAGGACAAGCACTCATAGCCCCAAACTGTCATCTGCACCATCTAGCTAAAGCTGCTTCTTAAATACAGGCCCTTTTGAGTCATGTTCTGATCATCATGTGTTAGAAATGCTTGCATAATTTCTATCCCTGCCAAAAGTAGAACATCCTCCAAACACTGCATTGCACTGGAAAGGGAGGGAAAGGAAGATGGAAATTTAGCAATAGTAATTGTTTTAGCTATGTAGAAACTCAGCCTTCATTTTTCTATCATAGTTGTAAAAAAAAAAAAAAACACTTCTGAGCTTCTTCAACAAGTGAAGACATAAGGATCAACTAAGAAGACACCTCATTAACATTAGAGCAAGTCCTAAAACTGTATATATTAGCTGAATACTTCGGAAATTCTATGGTGGTGAAAGGGAAAGAGGTTGCAGAAGATTAACTGAAATTTGTTCCTTGAGAACCACATGGGACACTATTAGTAGGGTGGGCACAGAAAAAACCTACATGTAGCTTCTGGCAAAATGGTAGGGTTATTCGGTACTGGAAGAAATGCAGTGAGCACCAGAGTGGTCGTTTTAAGAAGAAAATTAAATAATGTCTCTTTTCTACTTCAATTCTTTTATTCTTTTAAAGCCATCTTCAATCAGTTAAAACAAATTCTATTCTTCACAATAATCTGAATGGCCTTAAATAAACTCACCTTTTTCTGTCTGATCATGTCTTTAACTGGTCGTTTCATGGCTGACTCTATTTCAGTTTTCACATCGCAGCTCAAATTTCACTTTTATCAGGTGTTTAATTCCTACCAACTACTTTCTGTCAGCTTTCTTGCTTGTCCCAGAATAATTCCATACCAGTTTTTAGTATTTTCAATAACTAGTATGTTATTATTTAGTAGTTCTAATATTGTACTTTAAATATATTAATATATTGTATAATATATCAGTACTTCAAAATGACATGACACAGAGTCATTGAATTGATTACATGAAATAATACATGTTAAGTAACTGTCCTCACACTTGCCAATGGATAAGGTAACATGTTTGATGCATACTTGTCATGTTCATTGTTATTGTATCATCATCATCATCAAATGAAGAAAAAAAGCCAACTGTGACAAGAAAGGGGTTGTTGAAGAAAATGAGCTGACAAACTCTGGCATGAAACATAATTCCATTAAGCAAACATTCTCTTTGGTTTTCTTTCCCTCTCTTCCTAAGCTCATTGACAAGTTTCATAAAGTGTTATTTTCATGCTGCAGTCTGTACCATTTCTACAACATTTGAGCTATACTTCAAATGTATAGTTGTGCTAAACAGCATAATATTCAAAATCTCCACAATCAGTGCACCTGATTGTGGTTAGTCAGAAGAGAAACAATCATACCGATAAGCAAGCCAAATTGGTTCAAAGGTTAACCCTTGACTTGCCACATTTTTGATCATCTACAGATCCAAGAACTCTGAAAAACTGATAACTGGATAGTGGTGTGGTGCTACTCAGCAGCTTAGTCTGAGGATCCTTCTAAAATGGTGGGATTATTTCATATGTTGCTAAATACTATAGCATATTTATCAGAAATTCTCTCATGACAAATTAGCAAAAATTGTTACTGGCTATCTTAGTCACTTTTCTTGTTGCTGCTGCAGCTCAGTACCTGGCAAGAAACAACCTAAGGGAGGAAGGGATACAGCCCATTATGGTATGGAGGCCATGGCATTTGGAGCTTGGCCATACTGCTTCCACAGTCAGGAAACAAGAATGAATAGGAAGAAGGGCCAGGCAAAGAAACTTAGAGGCCTATCCCCAGTAACTCACTTCCTCTGGCTAGACCCCACTTCAAGGTCTATACCCACCTGGGAACCATGTGTTCAAACACATGAACCTATGAGGAATATTTCAACTTGGAACCAGAATACTGGCTCAAAAGAATACACAGATTTTGTGGGACAGATCTTCCTAAGTGTAGTGGTCACACAAGGCTGCAATTAAAGGTTTGAGACAGACTGCCCAGGGCACAGGTTCCAGTCACAGGCTGACATAATTATGGAAGAATTATTTCTTGTAGATGGAAGAGAAACTAAAGTTTATTTTTATTTGCTAGCTTTAACTCAGGGGGCCACCTCTGCTGCCAGCTTCTTCCCACAGTCCTCGGTGTGGGCCTTGCAAATTCTATCAAGGTTGTTGAAGTCTCCTAGCATAACAGCATCTTTCCAAAGAAGTCTTCAAGCCTCTTTTCCAGGTCTCCTATGATTAGGTCAGGTGATCTGAGGTAACTTTTCTTTTGATTAAACAAAACTAAAATTGATCAGTAACATAATTATACCTGTAGGATCTTTCATAGCTACATATTAGTTTATGACAAGAATTAATCTCAGGAGTGATGCCAGCCATATTTACAATTGTGACCCAGACTAAAAAGATAAGATTACATTGGACATGTATATCAGGCAGTGTGAATGTTGAGGACCATCATCATATTAGCCTATTATAGACCCTTGCCAAGAAGAATTGTGCTATGAGCCTCTTAAATCAATGACTTTTGCTTTGTAATTCTGGGGTATAAAGTGCAGGCTTGATGTGATTTTTCTCCTTGAGCTACAGAGTTTGGCAGCTAAAGATTCAATGAGAATGGCTATGAGGTCAAGAAAAATAAATGTAATGGAACTTAAAAAAATTCTTATGATTCATTTACAGGAGTTAATAGCCTCTTTGAAAATTTTATAGTCATTAAATTAGCATTCTTATGTTTTATTTAATTTTAGAATTTGAAAGATGCATCAAAAATGCATATAAACACACATTTTTACAGTTTTTAGTGCACCACTGGTCTAAATATAATCCCCAAAATACATACCCTGTCACTTGTAGAAATTCATAAAAAATATTTGTGTAACATTTCATTTGATATTAAGTCACTTGAAACAATTGACCAGCTGTGTATGTAAGCACTGATGTAGGAAACTTATGTTTTTCAATGGAAACAAGAGGACACTTCACATTAGCACATAAGGATACTGGGAATTCTAATGAGTTCTATTTTGGCCCAGCATGTTATATCTGTGACAAGACTGCCATGTCAGTGTGTAATAGTTTAAGAAATTCAATTCTGCTTCCCAAGTAAAGAAGATAATAGTTGACCAACCATTATAAAAACATAGACTATGGTGAAAAAAAATATTAGAACAACATTTTCAGTTATTGGAGAACTAGCAGAAGAAGGTGGACCTTGATAAAAGGGAAACAAAGTGAATGCTACTATAAGTCTGGATTTCTGCCTGGAACAGATTTCCAAACAAGAATATACAGACGGAGGTGAATCCCAGGCAAGGGCAATGTAAATAAATCTTGCACAACATATTAAAAAAGATAGGGGCTCCATAGATAAGGAGTTCCACAAAACTATATTGGGATGCCCTCATCACTGTAGCTGAGGTTTAGTCTGTGTGCACATGTGAGTGTAACTGGAATCTTATCCTAGTTAAGAGGCCAAATTCTAGAGGCTTCAATGTGCCAGGTCTGCCACTTGCCAAAGAATGGAAACAAATGTAATGGCAAAATCCAGGAAAGAAGTTAAATTAAAATGGCCATTTTGGGAAAATGAGTAGTAAGCATTTAAGCTCATATAGAGGGGACTGACAGGGGTGTTCGAATTTAATAGAGGACAGATTGTGGCAGGGGGTGAGAGGTATGCATAATAATCAATCTTGGTCAAAGTGAGAATTGGATAATAAACAGCTCACTCTGGTTCTGCCAGATGGCCCTGGGTAAGTTCTTACTGCTTAAGGAGGCAATCTGGTTCCCTTGGGATAATTGATCCTGTTTAGAGAGTGGTGGGATATCTTCATGTGCAGATCTGTCTATGGAAGTCTACTTTTTCTGGAATCCAAGGTGACCTCATGTTTAGGACAGTGACTAGAAACTTTCTGTCATACTTTCAGGGGTTGGGCAGGACACTGTACAAGCTGTTAAGATGTATCAGTTACTACTATCTTTGTCCTTAAACTCTTGAAAGAGTAGGTATCATCATATTTTACACACTCTTTTTTAATTTATAGATTTTTTTTAAATAAAAAGGTTGGGCACATAGACCTCCTCTCTCTATGTACAGAATTAAGGAGGTATCACCTAGATAAAGGATGTACATGCAAGATGAGGACAGAGATGTTAGGCATTTTTCTTTTTTTTTAAATTACCTTGTAGATCCAATAGAGCAGTCAGTGTAATTTTGAACTTAACTAATTAGTTGATGTACCTCTCTCTCTCTCTCTCTCTCTCTGTGTGTGTGTGTGTGTGTGTGTGTGTGTGTTTGTGTCTTGCTACTGCAAACCAACACCAGACACATGAGCAACTTTGCATCTGGTTTTAAGTAGATGCTAAAGAACTAACCCCTGGCTGATAGGCTTTGCAAACATGTACTTAGTCCAGGAGTCAATGTTTTTAGGCAAAGCAATATCTATTAAGTGAGGATACTGGATATGATTAGAAAATGAATACCAGTATGCTAGAAGTGAAACAATAGCCATTATTCACACAAGATTAAGAGAAGCTCAAGTTTCAAGTGGTCAGATTAATATCTTGTTGCATTAAAAAAAAATGGTATTCACTGATGACCACAGCAAATTGACATGCCTTAGGGGAAGTAATAATAAAGCCATGGAGACAAGACTGCTGAGAAACACTCTAAGCAAACTTCAAAACAAGCTACAAAAGCAGCAAGCTGCATAGCAATTAATTTGATGACTTCTCTAACAAATACCAAACTGATTAAATTGGCAAAGAAATGTTTATTTAAACCTGTTTCTATAGAAGGCAATGAAGGAACTCAGCAGAAACAAAAGGGGGATAGCAGTTCAGTGAGTTGAGGAGAAATATTTGAAGACCTGAGTGATGGGTTTGGTCACTGTGATGAGGTCATCAGTGTCTGCTAATAGGCATCAGTGGAAGTGAAATGTTTTACTTTCTCGCAGACACTGGGAGATGGGGATCCAGTAGGACATTTTCCATTCTTCAGCAAGACATTTTCTGGAGTTGTAAAAAATTTTATCTGAAAGGGACAGAGAAAGTATATATAATTGCAAGCTATCTAAAGTAAGTGCTTTAGTAAAAAGGAGGATAGGGACCTATAGTCAAGAAAAAGTCTACCTAACATTTAACCCAAGGAGAATTTGAAGGAAAAAGTTGCCAAAATAAATTACCATATTCTGTAAAGGAAAGCTTGTGTGCTTTATGGATTTCAGACTTGACTAACCAGCTCCCAAGATTATCTATACAATCTTCTTGATCAATCTCTCTCTTCTCTCTCTCCCCCTCTCTCTCTTATCTGCTCTTATTCTACTGCTCCAATTTTTTTTCTGATAGTATGTCACAGACAAAATTGGTATTCAGTACCCTGGATTGTTCCTGATAAGCTCATTCTTGTTTTATGCACCCTTTATTTTTCTGGCATGTTAAATAGTATATTAATGATCACTGCAACTGGTTTAATTTGCCACCGTTTCTATCAAGAAATGGTTTATTTATGTGTTTATCTTTTTCCCTTCTCCTTGAATTTGGAATGATCTTGTGACAGTTTTCCCAATAGAAAGTGTGTTTGGAGTGACCTTTCAAAAGTTACAGCCTAGCATTTAATTTTTTTAAACTTTATTTATTTGAGAGAGAAAAAGAAAGAGGCAGTGGGAGGGGGAGAGAATGGATGTGCTAGGGCCTCTAGCCACTATAAGTGAACTCCAGTTGTGTGTACTACCTTGTGCATCTGGTTTACATGGGTTCTAGTCAATTGAACCTGGGTCCTTAGACTTTGCAGGCAAATGCTTTAATCTCTAAGCCTTCTCTCTGGCTCTAGCCTAATACTTAAGAAGACCAGTATCACCAGTGAACTCCATTTGGAACTCTGTAACTGGGAGAGAAGTGTGACATAGAGAGGGCCATGTCAGGCAACCTGGTCAATATCCCTAGTGTGGAACAACCAGTCAACAGACACATTGAATAAGTTGCATCGTTAATGAAGGAAAATGCAAAAGAACCTTATAGCTTCACTTGCTCTTATTGTATTTACATCTTACTGATTCGGGATCACACAATTGAGCAATTCATTAATCTACCAATAATAGCTTCACATAGCATCTATGCTACTTGCAGGGATGGGGAATAGGGGATGTGAAGACAATTGCCTAGGGTGTCTACTACTGTTGAAAACACCGAATCTTAATTTGGACCTCCCAGATGTCTCTTAGTTACTTAAGAATCTTGAAAGTTGTCTTTATATTCTATCTGTTTTCTTTTTAGCACTGAGCTTTGATCTACTAGCCACCATGAGCTGAAACATCCTACTATCAAAAGAACACAAAGAAGTGGCAGTTAAGTTCTGAAACATCTCTGCCAGTTCCTGAAAAACTTTTCTCCCTCATTTCAATCTCTGTAATTCCCTAACTCTCTGGAGGGGAGGTCCTGATTTGCTATGGGGTTCCCATTACTCCCTTCTTTGGTCATTGTTATCCTGCATGCAAGTGTTTGCTAAATGCTCTTCATATCCTTTCTCTCTTTTCTCTGGGCAAATTATTGGACCATATATACAGGCAGGATATCAGTTTTATACTTAAAAACAGCCAGTGCACTTAGATACTCCCAAATAGTATTAATTTATACTAAAACAAAGTACAGATTTGCTATAGACCCAGAAATAACTTGGCAAACTATGAATAGCAACCCCTGGAAACATGAACAAAAATAAACATTTTCTTCTTTTCAGTTGATTATCTCAGGTATTTTGCTACAGTGATGAAAAATGGTCTAAAACACTTATGGGTATAGTTTGCCCCCAAAATATGGTAGATCAACTTAAAAGACAATCTGACAGTTTAAAGTTAGGTATTTACATTTTCCCCAAATATTGCAGCAGACTATTTCTTTTCTTAAATAATATGCTATAATTACAATAATAAATTACAGTGCTATGATGTGATAATTACTGACATAGATATGAAACCATTTTTTTATTCAGTAGTACCTCTCAATCTTCTTGTTTCTGGCTTCACTGTAGCTGAAACAAGCCAATCTGAGTGACTTGCTGGTATCAAAATCATCTGGTACCAAGTAATAGCTTCAATGTTCTGTACTTGACCACAGTCCAAAAGAATCAATATCTTTGAACGTTAGAGCCAGTTTAGTAAGTCGCATATGCCCCTTAATATTTTAGAAGAACTGGACTTAAATTCGCCATACATTTGGTAGAAGCTGCAACTGTAGCAGCATGTCTATGTCTATGTTTTTGTGTGTGTGAATTATACTTGCTAAAACTAATGCATAGGTTATACTTTTACTACATGTACATAAAATCTGTCCTGTGGATTAAATGTAAGATGCATAGGTAAAACACAAAACATTTTCATAAACCACAAACACAGACATGTAAAAAATACAATTTATTTGTCTAAACATGAAATTAACTCCTATCTTGATCTACAACTTCATTGAGTTTCAGAACCTGCAATTAATTGTAAAACATATATTCTTTGATCATCTTGAGTTTCATATTAAGTATAAATTTGTTTCCTCTTACCATTTTATCCTTAAAGATAATCCTAAGTTTTAGCATTTAGTTTTTTTTAATCTTGACATGGCCTGTGTTTCTGTCCAGAGACACACACAAATATGTACCTTTAGCTTCCACTGGTGTTTTTCACAGTGGTTTCTTCCGTGCTAGAAAATACTGTTTCTAATGTGATTGAGAGAAAGATCATATTCTTTAGTTAATTTTATGTCATTCCCCTAGCTTTGGATAAATTTTGATTCATTTGTGGAATCTCACTGAGACTTGGTTCTCATCAGATATTCACTGTCACTGAAATCTCGGGCAACCATTTTGAGCTTCTGACACTGAAGTTTCTGTAAAACTATCTACAGGTTTCAGAGATCTGAGTGGGGAAGTGATCCTCAAATTTTTTATTTTCGCAAATAAAAAATGCGTATCTGACTTCAGTTTCAGTATGGCCATGTCAAGACTGAGTTTCAGTTTTTACATCTAATTTTCTTTTTGCTTCCTAGATCAGAAGCCCTTAGAGAACTGGAGTGGTGAGCAATAGAAGAATGTCAAAGAAATTTGCACTTTTTAAACCTGTACCTAGACTAGGATCTTACAAATTTTTCCATGTAATAATTGTTTACTAATTTTATTAAAATTATTTTTATTTTTACCATTATATCATTTATGTCAATAATTTTATTATCTAGAATGGCAATTCTATGTGAACAATTGGGTTCTTTTCTCTGAGGAAAGTACTAGGCTTCATGCACATTTAGGTTAAATAAAGATTGTACAGAGAAGTCAAGACTTTCTTTAGCATGTTGTTTACATATAGTGAGAACTAATAACTCATCATAGCTAATAACTAAATAGTTGTTTTGGTGTGTGTGTGTGTCCATGTGTGTGTATGTGTATGATATGTATGTGAGTATGATATATATGTGTGTACTCTTGTTCATGAGGAAAGACACATGCATGTCATGGCATACATGTTGGGGTCAGAAGACATTGGTGTTGGTCCTCTCTTTCCACCTGTTTTGAAGCAAGTCATTATTTACCACTATGTTTGCCAAACTAGCTGGTGTCTGTCTTTGCCTCTGTTCTCACCATAGACATATTGGGATTACAAACATCCCATTGTGTCTGGCTTTACATAGGCTCTGGGATCCAAATTCAGGTATTCTGACTAGCAAAGCAAATGCCTTATCTACTGAGTCATCTACAATAGCATGTTTGACTAAAAACTGTACAGACATGAAACTGTGTGAAAATTTCTGTTTGAGTTCTTGATTAGAGGTCACATTTCCAAGAGATAGGAATTATTGTCTCCATATTACTGATGAAAAATCAGAGTTAGGTCGATTAAATGACTTGCTTGAGATGCACAACCAGCAAGTAATGAAATTCAGTCTGGCTTCAATCTGTTGAATAGTCTAGCTCTTCTTAAACATAATAGAGTCCCATTATTATTTATCTTCTTTCATTTTCCATGTAAGGCTGACTGAAATGCTTGAACTTTTATTATGACAGAGTGAGGTAAAAATAGAATGTTCATGGTATCTTTATGTGAGTCTTTTGACAGCCATATATAAAAATGTAATCTCTGCTGGATGTGGTAGCACACGTCTTTAATTCCAGCCTTGGGAGGCAGAGGTAGGAGGACTGCCATGAGTTCGAGGCCACCCTGAGACTACACAGTTAATTACAGATAAGCCTGGACCAGAGTGAGACCCTACCTCAAAACTCCCCCACCAAAAAAAAAAAGTAATTTCTGTGATAACATATTTAAACCATAATTTGAAATAAATGATAGATATAAGTACAATGCCTTATTAGTATGATTACTAGAAGCATAAATGCTATGAAAATTTCCATTATGCTATTTATATCAATGATGTTTTTAGATTTTTCATGAGATGATTTCTCAGAATATGTAATTTCCAGTTTTTCAAATGTGTTCTTATGCACTTAGTTAAATTGGTTGTTTTAGCTTCTTTTTTTGCATTAAATGCAAACCATTAAGTATGCATTTTTCATGACTGTCTCTAAGTCCATTTTATTGAGATACTTACTCATTCACCTTGTCTATTGACATTAATCGACTTGAATTTCAGCAATAACAGTTCTCCTGTTAGTGTGAAAAGTTGATTTTATCTGTCTGACCCTCATTTATCTTGTTTTATTTCACTTTTATTTTGCTTCAGTGATATTTAGCAAGTTACCAATGAAAATCTGAGTTTAATCTTAAAAGGGGCCAGATATGGTGGCACACACTTGGGATATCAAGGTAGGATGGTCATTGTGAGGTTGAAGCCACCCTGAGACAGAAGAGTGAATTCTAGGTCAGCCTGGGCCAGAACGAGACATGACCTTGAAATACCAGAAACAAGGAAAGAAAGAAGAAGAAAGAAAGAAAGAAAGAAAGAAAGAAAGAAAGAAGGAAGGAAGGAAGGAAGGAAGGAAGGAAGGAAGGAAGGAAGGAAGGAAGGAAGGAAACAAACAAACAAACAAAAAAAAAAAAAACTAACAACAACAACAACAACAAAAGAAGCAGAATTGAGAGAATGTGACCTATATTTGTGAGGACACTTTTTATGTGGTTGTAGAAGACATTTTGCTTCTGGATTCAAGAACAATAAAAATAACTGAAATGTTAGGGAATAAAAATTAATGTTATAGACCAGAAAAACATTACACACATACACACACACACACATACACATACATATAATTAACAATATTTGCGTGAATACAATGTGTACTGATATTAAATTTAAGTAAATATAGTTATTCACATTTGATTAACATCATTGTAAAGTTGATTAAAGAATCAAAACTAAAAAGTGGGCCACATACAATGTATTTAATACATTGGAATCAGCTGTACTTTGTGAGAATTTGAAGGCTATGGAGATCCTGTGATTTCCATGATCAATTAAGGTGACATTCTATCATTAGTGACACCATACTGAGCAATAACCAGGTATAGTTTTCACATTCTAAATACTTACTCTTCAGATAAAGGAACCCCAACAATCCCTAAACTTCCAGATGATTAGCAGCTCATAATTCTAAATAATTTCTATGAATCAATGATAGTTTAAACCTACTTTATCTCATGCTTTTGGTTCAGAAACTAGTTCCATCCAAGAAATGCTTTTTCTCTCTAGCAGACCTTCCCAGAGTTGGCTGAGGAAACTAGGGACCATACACTCTATGGTCTTTCTGACTGGTTACACTGCCTTTTCACTTTCTCCAGTATAGCTATCTCATAACATACACAGTGAAATTTAGGACCTACCTGAACCTTTTCAGGGCTAGTGGCAATCTCGAAAAGCCCACTTGGGCACAGTCACTAGGTTACTGATTTGGGACACTCTGTATGGTACTAATCTGTGGAGAATGATTTTTTAAAAAATTATTTTTATTTATTTGACAGAGAGAGAGAGAGAGAGAGAGAGAGAGAGAGAGAGGGAGAGAGAGAGAAAGTGAGAGAGAGAATGGGCATGCCAGGGTTCCAGCCACTGCAAATGAACTCCAGATGTATGAGCTCCCTTGTGCATCTGGCTAAGGTGGGTCCTGGAGAATCAAGCCTCCAACCGGATCCTTTGGCTTCACAGGCAAGCACTTAACTGCTAAGCCATCTCTCCAGCCCAAGAATGACTTTTAATAAAGATGATCTCAGAGTGTGGTGAAGCGCATCACATTTTTTTTGTTAAATTTATTTATTTATTTATTTATTTATTTAGAGTGAGAGAAAGAGAGAGAGAATGGGCACACCAGGGCTTTCAGCTACTGCAAATGAACTCCAGATGCCTGCGCCTCCTTGTGCATCTGGCTAATGTGGGTCCTGGGGAACCAAGCCTTGAACCGGGGTCCTTAAGCTTCACAGGCAAGTGCTTAACCACTAAGCCATCTCTCCAGCCCACTTTTTAAAAAAAATTATTTATTTATTTTACTTAGTTTTATACTCAGTGAACACAGTCAAGTTGGTAACATTGTTAGGCTCATCCATGTCCTACTCCCTCCCCCGGACCCTCCTCTTTAAGGTATATGGGTCATGCATTGTGGAATTAGCCCAAATATCTGGGTAGGATAAATGTCTCTGCATATCATGACCCAACATGTGGCTCTGACATTCTTTCTGCCCCTCTTCCACAAAATTTACCTGAGCCATGTTGGGTTCATTTTGGGTCTGCTTCAGTGATGAGATTTTGGGGGCCTCTGTGTCTCTGGATATCTGATTTGGTAGGAGTTGATTGTTTTCTGTGTCATTTCCTTCACCCTTGTGCTGGTACCAGTTCACCAAGAAAACAACACCCTTGCTTGATTAGCCAATTATTCTTAGTTTCAGCTTGGGCCTTTTGAGGTATGATGGGGTGATTCTCTCCTTAGGATCTGCATCTATCTGAAAAAGAGAAGCAGATTCTCCAATGGAGAGTAAAGTTAGTGCCAGACAAATGGGATAACCCTTATTTTTTTTAATAGAGAATTTAATAGGTGTAGGCCCTCTTGTAGCCCACAGTTGTTGGTAGCTTGATAATGGAGAAAGGGCTTATGTTTGGATATGGTGCTGACTTGTTTCCCATCTCCAGCTATGGGTCTTGTACCGCTGAGGGGATCAGTTAACCGAATCAAGAGCAGTTGGTTTCCCACCATGGTTGTGCGCCACTATTGCACTTGTGTGAGCATCACGACAGGTTATTGGCTGCTAAATAGGTTAGACCATGAGTGGCTTGGAAAGATATTGGTCATTTTCCCCCAGTCGCCCATGTAGCGCCTTCTGGCACTAGACCTGCTGATTAGAGGCTGACTCTCTTCCAGCTTCCAGCCATGTTATTCCATGTTAAGTGTCAACAGCATATGGCATCTTCAGCAGTAGGGTTTTGCCACTAACATTTGGTGGGTTATCAAGTACTCTGACAGAAATCTGTCTTTCTTTTAGGGAACCTTGTAGGTCTCTCTGATCAAAAGCTCATTGTGGATGATAGCCACACGGTGGTACTGGGTGTTACAGGTCAGTGCCCACTAAAAAAGGAAGAAAAATATATCTAATATAAAAGAGTTAGAAGAGAGAAAGAGAGAGTGAGGGAGAATGAGAGAGAAAGAGAGAAAGAGGAGCTGTAGAAGATTAAGGTCAGTTTTCATCATACACTTTTCAGTGTCTTGTGACTCAGATGTTCCCGCTAAGGGCCTGATGAAGGTTCAACCATTTGGTCTGCCTTCTAGGATGTAGAATTTTATGGTATCCTTGCTGCAGAGGCAAGCCTATTTATTCCACAAAGATTTAAGTCTATGTGTTAGTCACAGAATTTAAGCCTATATTCTTGCCCTTAAAGTGATTATGCAATGTGATTGAATTGGTCTTAATTCTCATGTCTGTGAACTTTTGACCATCTTAGGTATGTTTCTTTATGATCTTTGATCTAAACTTTGCTCATCCATACAATGGAAATATTTCCTTTGTCACTGAGAATCATCTTTATTTAAAGAAAACAACATTTTGTAAATTCAAAACATAGTGTATTATAAGTCATTTGGTTAAAGATTTTTTAATGTCTACTAATAGGGGCCACACCACTTATAATGCAGTTTCTTTTCTTAATTTGTAATCAAATTTCTCAATACATATGCAGCTGACAGAGCAAGTTTTCCATGGTATGCAATTGAGAGGCAGGCCTTCTTGAGATGTTCTGACTGTAAGGAAATCTAGTTTTTTTTTTTTTTTTTTTAATTTAATTTATTAGTTTTCTTTTCAGCAAATACAGGCAGTTTGGTACCATTGTTTAGACTCATCCATGATCTACCCCCTCCCATTGGACCCTCCTTGTTGATGTAAATGGGTCGTGCAATATGGAGTTAGCCCAGAGTTACTGGTATGATAAATGTCTCTGCATAACATGACCCAACATGTGACTCTGACATTCTTTCTGCCCCCTCTTATGCAAAATTTCCCTGAGCCATGTTGGGTTCATTTTTGGTCTGCTTCAGTGCTGAGGTGTTGGGGGCCTCTGAGGCTCTGGCTCTCTGATTTGGTAGGAGTTGATTTTTCTCTATGTTGGTCTCCTTCCCCTTTGTGCTGGTATCCGGTTCATCAGGAAAACATCACCCTTGTCTGTTTCGCCAATTGTCCTTAGTTTCAGTCGGGCCCCTTTTGAGGTATGTTGGGGCAGCTCTCTCCTTAGGATCTGCATCTATCTGAAAAAGAGAAGCAGATTCTCCAATGGAGAGTAGGTTAGCACCCAGAAAATTGAGATAACAATTACTTTTTTGATAGAGAGTTTGATAGGTGTAGGCCCTCTTGTACCCCATGATTGATGGTAGCTTGATTTGGAGAGTGGGCTTATGTTTGGGTATGGTTCTGACTTGTTTCCCAGCTCCAGCTATGGGTCTTGTACCACTAAGGGGATCAGTTAGCCAAATCAAGAGCAGTTGGTTCCCCACCATGGCTGTGTGACACTATTGCACTTGTGAGGGCATCACATCAGGTTATTTGTTGCTAATTAGGTTAGACAATGAGTTACTTGGACAGACATTGGTCATTTCCCCCAGTCACCCATGTAGCACCTTCTGGCACTAGACACGCTGACTGTCTGGGGACTGACTCTCTCCTGGCTTGCAGCCATGCCATTCCATTTTACATGTCAGCTGTGTATGGAGTCTTCAGCAATAGGGTCTTACCACTGGCCTTTGGTGGGACATCAAGTACTCTAACAGAAGTCTGTCATTGTTTTGGGAAACCCTGAAGGTTTCTCTGATCAAAAGCTCATTGTGGATGGTAGCCCCAAGCTGGCAGTGGGGGTTACAGGTCAGTGCCCACTAAGAAATTGAGGAAAAACATAACTAATATACAAGAATTAGGGGGGGGGAGAGGGAGGGAGGGAGGATGTAGAAGATTTAGGTTAGTCTTGAT
The DNA here is from genome assembly GCF_020740685.1 of Jaculus jaculus. Classification (NCBI taxonomy): domain Eukaryota; kingdom Metazoa; phylum Chordata; class Mammalia; order Rodentia; family Dipodidae; genus Jaculus; species Jaculus jaculus. Next base: position 116,474,513 of record NC_059107.1, read on the forward strand.
CCTACCCTCTCCAGTGTCTTGTGGTTCTGGTGTTTCCTGTAAGGGTCTAGTGAAGGTTCAGCCATTTGGTCTGTCTTTTAGGAAGTAGTATTTTATGGTACCATTGCCATTTGGGTCCAGATTACTGTTTTCCACCCTTCAGTGCCCTCCCCGCCCTCCCCATCCATCCTATTGTCTAGTCCATGAGGTGCTTGCTGGGTATGTAAGGTATGTGGGTAGATTCAGGTTAGGTGTTGTAGATGAGTGAGACAATGTGTTGACTTTTTTTTTTTCTGTGATTGGGTAAGTTCACTGAGAATGATCTGTTTCAGGTTCAACCATTTTTCCTCAAATTTCTTTGTGTGGTTTTTTCTTACTGCTGTGTAGAATTCCATTGTGTAGACATACCACATCTTTGTTATCCATTCTTCTAATGATGGACATCTGGGTTGATTCCAGCTTTTAGCTACTATGAATTGAGCCACTACAAACATGGTTGAGCAAATATTTCTGGCCTGTGGTTTGAAGGTTTTAGGGTAGATGCCCAGTAAGGGTATAACTGGGTCTGTTGGTATTTCTATAGTCAACTTTTTCAGGAGTATCCATATGGCTTTCCAAAGTGGTTGTAACATCCTACATTCCCACCAAAAGTGAATGAGTGTTCCTGCTTCCCCACATCCTCGCCAGCAGTTATTTTCATTTGATTTTTTGATGTTGGCTATCCTTATTGGGGTAAGGTGGAATCTCATAGTTGTTTTAATTTCCATTTCTCTGATGATTAGGGATAATGAACATTTTCTTAGGTGTGTGTTTGCCATTTGTATATCTTCCTCTGTGAATTCCCTGTTCAACTCTGCACCCTATTTTGTGAGTGGGGTATTTGTCTTCTTATTGCTTAGACTTTTGAGTTCTTTGTAGATTCTAGAGATTAGGCCTCTATCAGTTGGATAACCTGCAAATATTTTCTCCCATTCTGTGGGTATTCAATTGGCTTTGCTTATTATATGCTTGTCTGTAAAGAAACTCTTCAGCTTCATATGATCCCATTGGTTGAGTGACTGTTTAAGAACTTGAGCGACTGGGGTTTTGTTCAGGAAGTCTGTTTCCATTCCTATATCATGGAAAGTACTTCCTAAATTTTTTTCCAGTAGTATTCGAGTTTCTGGTCTTATGTTGAGGTCTTTGATCCATTTGGATTTGAGTGTAGTGCATGGTGAAATGTGTGGATAAAGTTTTAGTATCCTGCATGTGGTTATCGAGTTTGTCCAGCACCATTTGTTGAAGATGCTATCTTTTTTCCAGCCTATATTGTTTGGGCCTTTGTCGAATATCAAGTAGCTATAGTTGCTTGACCCAAAATCCGGGTCCTCAAGTCTATTCCATTGGTCTATACTCCTGTTTTTATGCCAATACCATGTTGTTTTTATTACTATGGCTTTGTAGTATAGCTTTAGATCAGGTATGGTGATGCCACCAGAGGTATTTCTTTTGCTGAGGATATGTTTGGATATGCTAGGCCTTCTGTTTTTCCATATGAAACTTGAGATCATTTTTTCTATCTCTGTGAAGAACACTGTAGGGATTTTAATTGGAATTGCATTAAATATATATATTGCCTTTGGTAGGATTGTCATCTTCACAATGTTAATTCTGCCTTTCCAGGAGCATGGCAGGTCTTTTCATCTTCTCAAGTCCTCCTCAATTTCTTCTTTGGGACTTTTTATATTTTCATTGTAGAGATTTTTTACTTCCTTGGTTAACGTTACCCCAAGGTATTTTATTTTATTTTTTGTTGCTATTGAAAATGGGAATGTGTCCTTTATTTCTTTTTCTGTATCTTTGTCATTTGCATACAGAAATGCTACCAATTTTTGTGCATTGATTTTGTATTCTGCTACTTTGCTATAGGAATTAATCACCTCCAGGAGTTTTGGGATGGAGTCTCTCGGGTCTCTGACATATACAATCATGTCATCAGCGAATAGAGCTAACTTAACTGCTTCCTTTCCAAATTGTATCCCTTTTATTTCCTTCTCCTTTCTTATTGCTTGAGCTAGGACTTCCAGAACTAAATTGAAAAGCAAAGGTGAGAGAGGACATCCCTGTCTTGTTCCTGATCTCAATGGGAATTCCTCTAGTCTCTCTCCATTAAGTATTATTTGGGCCTTTGGAGCTTCGTATATTGCCTTTATTATGTTAAGATGTGAACCAGCCATGCCGATTCTCTCCAATGTTTTGATCATGAAGGTTGGATTTTTCTTGCTTTTCCAGTGCCTTTAGGTAGATGGTTTGGCTATTGATTTGGGATCTTTCTGTCTTTTTTATGAAAGCATTGAGTGCTATGAATTTTCCCCTGAGGACTGCCTTCATTGTGTCCCATAAGTTTTGGTATGAAGTGTTCTCATTGTCATTCAATTCCAGGAATTTTGAAGTTTCATTTTTCATTTCATCCACTATCCGTTTATTGTTTAAGAGTGTGCTATTCAGTTTCCAGTTGCCATTGGGATTCTGGTTGGTTTTTTTGTTGTTGATTTCTAGGAATATAGCATTGAGATCTGATATCATGCAGGGAATTATGTCTATTTTCCTAAACATGTGGAGGCAGTCTTTGTGACCCAGTATATGGTCTATTTTAGAGAATGTTCCATGGGCTGCTGAGAAGAATGTGTAGTCTGTGGATTTGGGATGGAAAGTTCTGTAGATGTCTGTTAGGTCTAAGTGTTCTATGGTTTTGTTGAGCTCTCTTACTTCCCTGTTGAGTTCTGGTTGGATGATCTGTCTATTACTGATAATGGTGTGTTGAAGTCCCCAGCTATGATGGTGTTGGTGGTTATTTCTGTTTTATTGTTTTATGACCTCTGGTGCCCCTGTGTTTGGTGCATACAGATTTATGATTGTAATAGCCTCTTGATGGATTGTTCCCTTTATAAGTAGGAAGTAGCCTTCTTTGTCTTTTTGATTTTTTTTGGTTTGAAGTCAATTTTATCTGATATTAATATAGCTACACCTGCCTGTTTCTTATTCCCATTTGCTTGGAATATTGTTTTCCACCCTTTCACCCTGAGGATGTTTCTGTCTTTAGTGGTAAGGTGGGTTTCTTGAAGGCAGAAGATTGAGGGGTCTAATTTTTTGACCCACCCTGTTAGCTTGTGTCTCTTGGTGGGTGAACTAAGGCCATTAATATTTAGGGTGATGGCTGTGAGATTTGATTTGATCCATGCCATGTTGTGGTGGTAGAGGTGTGTTGGTGTTTTCATAGAATTTGAAATTTTTTTGTGTCTACTCTGGGTTTGGTTGTTGTGATCTGCTTCTTGTAGGCATTTGTGTTTGGTTATTTGTTTCTTCTCTGTGGAGAATTTCCTGGAATACTTTCTGTAGTTTTGGTTTTGTGTTCATATAATTGTAAAGCTGAGTTTTGTCATGGAAAGTTTTCCTTTCACCATCTATTATACGGGAGACTTTTGCTGGGTAGAGTAGTTTGGGTTGGAAGCCATAATTTATTAGAGTTTGGAGAGTTTCATTCCAGGCCCTTCTAGCTTTCAGGGTTTCCATTGAGAAGTCTGAAGTAATTCTGATGGGGTTTCCTTTGAAGTGGTGTGCTGTTTTCCCTAGCTGCTTTTAGGATTTTCTCTTTGGTGTCAATGTTTAGAGTCTTAATGATGATATGTCTTTGGGAGTTTCTCCTTTGGTCTAGTTGGTTAGGAGTTCTGTTTGCTTCTTGTATCTTGATGGGCCTTTCTTTTAAGTGACGGGGGAATTTTTCTTCAATTATTGTGTTAAATAAGTTCTCCATGCCTTTGGTCTGAAATTCTTCTCCTTCTGGTATTCCAAAGATTCTGATATTAGGACGCTTCAGTGTATCCCACAATTCCCTCATGTTCTGTTCACAGGAACTTTTGAATTTACTGAAATTTTTGCACTCTCGATCTGTTTCTTCCATCCTATCTTCCAGATTAGAGTTTCTATCCTCCACTTCGCTGACTCTATTCTTGAGAGCCTCTAGCGAGTTTTGGACTTGTTCAATTAAGTTTGCATTTTCTACTACTTTCCTATGTATCATTTTCATTGCTCTGTCCAGCTCCCTTTTCACCTCATTTTGTGATTTTCTTGATGATTCTTAGAAATCATCCTTGCATTTCTTTATGTTTTCATTTAGTGTGGCCAGCTGATTTTTAAGGTCCTCTTTTTTTTTTTTTTTCACTCTCCCTCAACTCTCTTAGCTCTCTTTGAATTCCTTCCAGTGTCTTATCATATTGCTCTAGTTTAGTGATCATAGCAGCCACACGATTATCTGTCCTTTGTAGCTTTCCTGCAATTTCTAGCAGTAGGTTGGTCAGGGTTGCATTGCTTATAGCTTCCACTTGATGTTCTGATCCTAAACACTCTTCTATGTTTTGGTTAGATGTAATCCTTGTTGGACTGGGTGATCTGTCTGGGTTTTCTTGCATTTTATTTTTCATGTTATTTCTTTTGTGCTGTGGTCTACCCATGTCAGTGTATGGGCAGGTAGGTGGGTGGAGCAGCCTGGGCTCTAGGTCAATGAGAATCCAAAGAAGCCTGGGGCAGTTGCAAGCAGCCTGGGTTTTTGCTCTCTCTTGCCAAAGCCACCTATCTACTGCCTGACAGGGGTGCCAAAGTTGCCTGAATTCTCACCCAGTAATGCACCAAAGCTGCCTGCCTTCGAGCTTGAAAGGGGACTGAGGTAAGGTAGCAAGCCCTGAAGCTGCCCAAACTCTGGCTGGGAACACTGCAAACACTCTGTGCTCTCCCGCCTCAGGGGGGTGGGGGATGGGTAGCGACGGACAGGTAGGGGATGGCACCTGAACTGGCGCTAGTGACTCAGTGTGGGCTTGTGTGGCCCTTGCTGTGGGACTGGGCCCACTGCACTGCACTTGTAGTGCAGAGGCAGCTGATGGGGGCACAGGATCGGGATACAGTAGAGGCTGGCCAGCAGGCAAGCTATTGGAGCACAGCAAGGAGGGGTCTGGCAGCTGCCTAATCACAGCAGAGGTGGCCCCCGTGAGTGTGCGAACCGAGCACAGTGTGGCAGGCCAGCACATGCGATCAGAGCACAATGGCAGAGGTCACCGCGCGGTCAGCGCAGTGTGCTGGAGGGCATGCGATGGGCTGGCGGGCGGGTGATGGGAGCACAGCCGCTTGCGCAGCGGCTGTAATGGGGGGTATAGACTACCCACCCGAGAGGGGATCTGTGTTTCCCTGTTTTTTTCCCACTCTGTGCCCTCCCACTGGCAAGAAGACCCTGATAACCCTTAATTTCTTGCTTTTTTTTTTTTTTTTTTTTCTGATATCTGCAGCGCAGCTAGGCGGTCTCCGTCTTGGCCAGAAGTCTAGGAAATCTAGTTTAATCAAGGAAGTGCTGTTCCACTAGCAGGAGCTCTCACATTACAGTGATCATGGTGATGATTGAGGAACTATAGCAGCTCACACCCTGACCACAATGTTTAGAGTACACTAGAAGCTGAAAACCATGCCAGCATCCCTAACATTTGTTTAGTAATAGAGTGTCATAATGTTTTCTATCTACCAATGGTTGTCCTGCACCCAGAGAACCAGTAAGTACCCATATGGTTTGTGTGACATTTGACATACAGGAGGTAATGAAATCTGTGATGAAATTACCTCTACTTCAATGTGATATATTAAATATGTGCATTTCTTTCATAGATAAATCAGTCTTCTGAGCTGTTAACAAAAACTAATATCTGGGAGCTTAAAGAAGTGTATCTTTTGAATGAGAAAAAAAATACACTGGCAAAAATTATGGCAAAATGTATTTCAAATACATTTTCCATTGGGACAAAATTATACACAATTGTACAATTCTAGATTCTCCAGGCACTAGGTCTGTAAGAACAAGTTTAGAATAACCAGAAACAAAACTTGTATTTCAGTGGCATTTCAAGTAAAAGCACTCACCTCCTCCTCCCAGTACTATAAAGGGACTCCTGTGCATCTGAAGGGAGAAATCTGAAATGCCACGGAGGCATTTGAAATAGTGGAGACTAGAAGAAGACCCTGTGACCATGGAGTCTTTAAACATGGGCCTTCAATGGTGACCACAGTATGTAAATGGAGAGATAGAGAATTAATTCACTGTACAGTGGAGCAGAAAACTCACATCTGTTCTTTCTACAACCCAATACACCCCATTTATTAATGCTGTTCTCTGCACTGTCAGGTCTAAGTAATTAACTTGCACAGACTGGCTTCTATGGGGCTGGAGAGACAGGGTGTTAATCAGCATGGATACACTGGCTTTTAGCTTTTTTAATAGGGGGAAAAGAAATGCCATGTCAACTGTGTTGTATCTAGGTTAAGGACACTATGCATTTCCAGGTATGGGTTAATTTTCCTGCCAGAAAAATATTCAAAAATTTCAAAACAGAAATTTGAGGGCTTTTTAGCATGTATACACATATGACATGCAGGTGTTTGAATATGTAAAGGCTTACATGTGCATGTATGTGCATGCACATGCATGTGTGAGCACATTCATATGGAGGCCAGAGGTCAATTTAGGTTATCTTCACCATATTTTTTGAGAAAGTGTCTGTCACTGAACATAGAGTTCATGGGCTCAGTTAGATTGGCTAGCCTTCAGGTCTAGGGGATCATCTTGTCCACAGTGCTGGGATTGCAGTTGCGTCACCATGCCTAGTATTTTATATGGGTGTCAAAATCTGAACTCAGATCCTCATGTTCACATGGCAAACACTTCATGTACTGAGATATCTCATCAGACTCATGTGTTTTTAAGTCACAAATACAACATTTTGAGTGATCTTTTCTACAATTTAATTTCTCAGTAAATGATTTATCTCTAGATATATTGGTAACTCACATATCTGGAATAGAGGAAAAAATGAATCTTTTACTTTGGTGCAAACTAGGAAAAAAATAGATGTATTTTCCATTCATGTTATATTTCTTGTGAATTACATCCCAGAATTCTACAAATTGCCCAATCATCACTTCTTTCCAGTATATAATAAGCTACTTTCACTTGTACCTCAAATTAGATCTTTGATTCTTTTTCTTTTTTCTTCTGCCTCATTACCTCAACCATCTTTCTGCTAGTAACTGACACAGCTATTAACCACTGGTGACATGGGCATTCTGAAGACATATGGGCTCGTCTTTCCCTCATATCCAACCTATCAGCAAAATGTTTTCAGAACAAAACAAAAATTCCAAAGCACTATACCTACTATGTAACATTTATCAGCCTCTATATTCCCCCATGAAGACCTACATGGCATTTTCCTTCCTAGCCATCATTTTTGCCTCCCCTTTTGTGTTCATTCACAGTGTCTGCTTTCTTTTTCACCAAGAATCTCAAGGGGTATGTTAAGAGCACACATTACTCCCCAGCTAAAAGACATTGATGACTTCCCATCATGCTTGGAGCTGATATTTCAAAGGCATCATAGGGCTTCCCAGAGACATGGAGGTCATATCTTCTGCTGGATTACTATTCTGCAGGAGCACAGGGCTTGCCCTGTGTGTTCCTGCCTGCCTCAGGGCCTTTGAACAGACTATTACTGCTGAGAATGAACTCTCCCAGGTAACTCATTCATCCTTTCACTTCATTCATATTTTCTTCAATTATCTTCTCAGAGTAAAATTTAACTATTTTTCAAAAGCATCTACCATTTTAAAACCTTAGCCCAACTACTGATGTCTGCTCATTTGTTTAATAGTTATGTTTGCATTAGAATATTTAAAAGTGACTATATTTTCTTTTATCCTATTTATTACTATTCTAAAATCTAGAATTATATCTAGTACATAACAAGTGCACAATAAGTATGTTTTGATGAAGAATTATACAATGAGATTAGCATATCTGTGAAAACTGTATATAGAGAAAGGTTTCTTATATTTTATCACATCATATCATTAGCTGTCAAATTTAACTAATTTTCAACTATGACAGTAATAATCAAATATAATGGTTTCAGAAAATATTTCTGTCACAGTCAGCTCCACATTGCTGGGATGAACTACCAAACCAAACATGGATTATGGGAAGAGAGGATTCACTTGAAGCTAATGATCTAGAGGAAGTTCCATAATGGGAGAAGACGTTGGCCTCCTTTCACAGATCACACAGAGAGATAAACCACCACAAGCACCACAGGCAAGAGCAAAAATATGGCAGCCAACATCAGAGAATCCAGGGGGAGCTCAAGCACTCTGTATACCTTCAGCTAGAAATAAGATCTGTCCCCAGTAACACCTTAGATCTGGACCTCAGATCTGCCCTCTGTGACTCCTCCTCCAGTCACACTGCTAGAACCCAGCTTAAAACACCTGAGTGTATTGGGGGATGTACATTCAAACTAGCACAATTACAAACCACAAAGAAGAAAAGTAACTAAGAAATGCTAATTCTATATTTTATATAGAATTAAGAAGATGGATATATAAATGCATATATATATATATATATATATATATATATATATATATATATATATATATATATATATATACATACACATTTATATATATGTATGTTATGTATATATTAGAAAAGTAAAGGTATATTTATCACAATGACAATTAAAAATATATTCCTGAATCAAACTCTCCTACTTGGTAACTACATTATATAGAGCACAAAGGATCTCTCTTTTATTTCATGCTGTGTAGACATAGCAAGAGTCTGACATTTACCAACTGTTATGAAGTTTCATTGCTTGAGCAAAAGAATCAAACTCCTGGGAATATAACTGGCCAGGTTGCCTCTGAGGCTTTTCACACAATAAATAAAATACTGTACATATGGTGAGGGGAAGAACTTCAGATGATGAAAAAAGAGACTGAGAGATTTGGTAAAGGTTAGTAGATTTCAAGAGTTTTACAGTATTTTCTCAGCAGTTCTTTTCCTTAGTGATCTCTATTTTCTCATATTTAAGTAGATAATTTATATACTCTCTTTCACTGATCACAACTCTTTCCAGCTCTCCCCTCCAAACAGACACAGTGTTTGGTGCACAAAATACAAGAATAAGATTGTCTTGGAAGGAACCCTCTCAAGAAACATCATGTTATACTCCACTGCTTCTTTTCTGCACATCTGTTCTGTTCATAACTTAGTGTCAATTAATTTGTAAAATAAATTACATATAACAAAAAATAAATAATAAATTTATTATTGGTACAGTTGACAGAGTATTGAACTACAAATTTCATTTTTTTGTTTTAACTCATCTTAATTTATTAAACAATTCTGTTTATATTAACTAAATTTCAACTAAAACATGGGAAATACATTCCACAAAGATATAAGTGAAAAATTAAATGTAGATTACAGTAACAGTTCAAATATTTTCTCATTAATTTTCTCAGTCAAGATTTTTTTTGTTATTATTAAGTAGAATCTTTGTATGGACACATCATAAGTTTGAACCATTATTTCTCTCTTTTATGCCCCCCACTCCATTGTGGGCTCTCCTTAGTAGGATTGCTGGAAGTCACCATGGAGTTGTAGGTTATGAGTTGCAAGAATAGCCCTCAGTCATTGTGGGGGAGGCAATGTCTCTTATATTCTTTCTGCCCCCTTAAGCCTTGATGCATGTGCTATACATCTACTTTCAATTTGAGCATTCTTCTTTAGGGAATTTAAAAAAAAACAAAACTTTCAAATAAGTCCCATTTTCATCTCACCCACCCTACAACACAATTCTTCATCTTTATACTGCAGATAGTAGAAAACAAGGTTTCTGTCTCCAGAAACCACCATAGGAAGGGCATAGGATAGGAGTTATAGTTGCTCTTATTCAAAAGGGTAAAGGTAAAAATAGAAAAACATCAAAAACAAACAATAACAGAAAAACAAAAGCAAGGAGTTGTCAGTCACACACAATTTCAAAAGAGCATTCCTTTGGGTGTAAAGGGCTGAATATAAGACCCTGTGACTTGCAGCTCTACTGTCTGGATTCTGTGCTCATCCCTGCATAATGCTTCCTTTCTTAGGAAGGTTAGTAAAGATTTGTGGGTGTGGTATTTTATTTTTATTTATTTTAGAGCAACAGACACAGAGAAAGAGACAGAGAGAGAAAAAGAGAGAGAGAATGGGTGCGCCAGGGCCTCCAGCCATTGCAAATGAACTCCAGACACTGGCGCCCCCTTGTGCATCTGGCTAAAGTGAGTCATAGGTAATCAAGCCTCGAAACGGGGTCCTTAGGCTTCACAAGCAAGCCATTAACCACTAAGCCATCTATCCAGCCCCAGTGTGCTATTTTATAACTTTAACTTCTATTTATAGAATTTTGAGTGAACATCAGCCTTCTTTCCTTGCACCTTTCTTGTTGTCTCAGTCCAAGCTACCAATGTTTTGGCGGGTATGACATTCCTTGAAGACTTTGGCTCTCAAGAATATCTGATAGCAAGTCACTATAATAGACAAAAGGTTCCTCTATATATCTACTGTATGCATATGTCTCTTATGTTGGCTTCCACTAAGACTAAAGAGAACTAACCAGTCCAATATTATGCCAAATTGCTTCAATATCCTTTCTGTGAGATTAGACAAACTGAATTTTTAAAAATAAGTATAACAAGCATGGAGATCCAAACAGTAATCAAAAATCTCCCAACTAAAAAAGCCCAGAGACAGATGGATTCACTGCTGAATTTTACCAGACCTTCAAGGAAGAGCTAACACCATTGCTTCGTAAGCTTTTCCAGGAAATAGAAAAAGAAGGAATTCTACCGAGCTCCTTCTATGAAGCCAGAATCACTCTGATACCAAAAACAGACAATGATAGAACAAAAAAAGAAAATTACAGACCAATCTCCCTCATGAACATAGGTGCAAAAATTCTCAACAAAATATTGGCAAACATAATACAAGAATATATCAGAAAGATCATTCACCCTAACCAAGTAGGCTTTTATCCCAGGGATGCAGGGATGGTTCAATATATGCAAATCTATAAATGTAATACATCATATAAATGGATTGAAGGACAAAAATCTCATGATCATTTCATTAAATGCAGAGAAAGCATATGACAAAATCCAACATCCTTTCATGATAAAAGTCCTACAGAAACTTGGAATAGAAGGAACATGTCTCAATATAATAAAGGCTATTTATGACAAGCCTACAGCCAACATATTACTAAATGGGGAAAAACTGGAAGCTTTTCTACTAAAATCAGGAACAAGACAAGGGTGTCCACTGTCCCCACTTTTATTTAATATAGTTCTGGAAGTCTTAGCCATAGCAATAAAGCAAGAGACACACATAAAAGGGATACAAATTGGAAAGGAAGAGATCAAGTTATCATTATTTGCAGATGGCATGATTCTATATATAAAGGACCCTAAAGACTCTACTAGCAACCTGTTAGAGTTGATAAAAACCTACAGCCATGTAGCAGGATACAAAATAAATGCACAGAAATCAGTAGCCTTCATATATGCTAACAACAAACACACAGAGGATGAAATCAGAGATTCACTCCTATTCACAATTGCATCAAAAAAAAAATAAAGTACCTTTGAATAAACTTAACCAAGGATATAAAGAATCTCTACAATGAGAACTTTTGAACACTCAAGTGAGAAATTGCAGAAGACACTAGGAAGTAGAAAAATATCCCTTGTTCCTGGATTGGAATAATCAATATTGTGAAAATGGCAATCTTACCAAAAGCAGTCTACACATTTAATGCAATTCCCATCAAAATTCCAAAGGCATTCTTCATGGAAATAGAAAAAAACAATCCAAAAATTCATTTGGAATCACAAAAAATCCTTGAATATCTAAAATAATACTAAGCAACAAAAATAAGGCTGGTGGTATCACCATACCTGATTTTATCCTATACTACAGAGCCATAGTAACAAAAACAGTGTGGTACTGGCACAGAAGCAGACATGTAGATCAATGGAACAGCATAGAGGACCCAGATGTAAGTCCAGGTAGCTATAGCCACCTGATATTTGATAAAAATGCCAAAAGTACTCATTGGAGAACAGACAGCCTCTTCAGCAAATGGTGTTGGGAATACTGGGTATGTATCTGTAGAAGGATGAAAATAGATCCTTCTATCTCTCCATGCACAAGAATTAAGTCCAAATGGATTAAAGACCTTAACATCAGACCAGAAACTCTAAAACTGCTAGAGGAAAAAGTAGAGGAAACCCTTCAAAATATTGGTCTTGGCAAAGACTTTCTGAATACAACCCCAATAGCTCAGGCAATAAAACCACAGATTAATCACTGGGACCTCATGAAATTACAAAGATTTTGCACTGCAAAGGACACTGTGAAAAAGCAAAGAGGCAACCTACAGAATGGGAAAAAATCTTCATCAACGATATATCTGATAGAGGATTAATATCTAGGATATACAAAGAACTTAAAAAGTTAACTAATAAGGAATCAAACAAGCCAATCAAAAAATGGGCTATGGAGCTAGAGAGAGTTCTCAAAGGAAGAAATACGAGTGGGATATAAGCATCTAAAAAAAAGTTCTACGTCACTAGTCATCAGGGAAATGCAGACTAAAACTACATTGAGATTCCATCTCATTCCTGTCAGATTGGCTACCATCATGAAAACAAATGATCATAAATGTTGGTGGGGATGTGGAAAAAGAGGAACCCTTCTATACTGTTGGTGGGAATGCAATCTGGTCCAGCCATTGTGGAAATCAGTGTGGAGGTTCCTAAAACAGCTAAAGATTGATCTACCATATGACCCAGCTATAGCACTCCTAGGCATATATCCGAAGGAATCATCTCATTTCCTTAGAAGTATGTGCTCAACTATGTTTATTGTTACTCAATTTATAATAGCTGAGAAATGGAACCAGCCTAGATGTCCCTCAACTGATGAGTGGATTATGAAGATGTGGCACATTTATACAATGGAGTTCTACTCAGCAGTAAGAAAAATGAAGTTAAGAAATGTGCAGAAAAATGGATGGACCTGGAAAGGATTATACTAAGTGAGGTAACCCAGGCCCAGAAAGCTAAGCACCCATGTTTTCCCTCATATGTGGATCCTAGCTACAGATGATTGGGCTTCTGCATGAGAAGGAAAATATTCAGTAGCAGAGGCCAGTAAGTTTAAAAGGAGATATAAAGGGAAGAGAAAGGAAGGGAGGAGGGTCCTTAATAGGTTGGTATTGTATATATGTTACTAGAATGATTGAGAAGGGTAGGGGATATGATGGAGAATGGAATTTCAAAGGGGAAAGTGGGAGGGGGGGAGGGAGTGTATTACCATGGGATATTTTTTTATAAACATGGAAAATGTTAATAAAAATTGAGAAAAAAAATCTAAGTCCTCTGAAAAAAATAATCCAATCATACTTTGATGGGGAATTTCTTATTTTTATCTTATTTACAAATGGGATAGATCCAAAATCCTTATTCCTTTTTTTCTTGCTTCACAGTTTTTTCAAAAATTTATCTGCTTACACTAGAATTTTACAATAAGAAACAAAATAAAAATAAAAATACTAGGTCATGCCTCGAAAATTTTTCTTGGAAATTTCCTCAGTTAAATGTCCAAGTTCATTTCTTTCACATTCTGCTTTTCACATGACAGAAGGGAACGATTCTGCTACCATGTAATAAAATCATTTCTCATCCATTTCTGGTAATGTATTCCTCATTTTCTTCTGAGAACTCACCAGCAAACCCTTTAATATTTATGTTTCTGCCAAATTTCTTTTTATAACTGTATACTTATTCTCCAAAAAGACATTTTTCCTATTTCTTTAAGGTCTTCACCACCAGCACCTTTAACATTCACATTTCTTTCTGCAATTTATTCACAGTAGCAGAGGGTAACATTTTTCTCCCAACTGTTACTTATATTTTTGAACTTCATAAGAAATAAACAGCCACACAGTATGTCGTTCTATACAAAAGGGGATAAGAAGTTGATATAAGGAAGAATCTCAGTATCCAGACACATGGGAAAGCATGGAACTTAGAAAAAATGCATTTCATGAACATTTAAATGGTAATAATAAATTTGAAAGACTTCTCATACCTACCTCATATTTGTGTGGTTAAAAAATAAAGCAGAGATAATTTATTATCAAGTGACTACATACATGTACTACAAGTATACATGTATGTCAATCATATATATATATGATTGGCACAGATCAAAGCCATTTTGTTCTGTGAATGGATGAAAGTGAACACATTAAATGTCAATTACTTAATTTATCTTATTTTCTATTATATCATCTGTATCATATAAGAATATTTGTTTTCATAGTAGATACATGTATAAATTGGATAGAGATTAATATATATGTCATATATATATATGTCATTGGAACAGGTTCCTACCAAAATCTTTACTGGTTTTCCTTGGTAACATATTAATATTTAACCATCTTTTCAGAAGCATTCAGATTTTCATTAATAATACTTTATCTTTCTAAGCTCCTTAGAAAGGCAATAAAGCCCAGTTTTTGACACCATTGACTACAATAAAAGGACTACATATTCAGTTTATGTTGAGAACTATACCTTTTAGAATCTTCAGAGTTTCAATGAAAACTATTCAATCATAAAAGAAGAATTAATTATGTAACACTTGTATTTTAAAATGAGTCAAAATGAGAAAAATCTCAGAGTCATGTAGCTGGAAACAGAATGCCTCAGAGACTGTGCCTGGGTGCTTTCAAGTCTTCTGAAGGACTCTTCAGTTCACCTAATCCTCTCATCCATAGCCACTTAACACTAGAAAAGAAAAATAGCAAAGGAGCCTTTTTCAAATAGAGGGTGGATAATTAGCTTTTAAAATTTTAAATGAAAGGAGCCTAAAAGTTATCAATGAAATGTAAAAGATTTCTTTTGAAAATGAAATAGAAATTGGAGTTGTACCTACCTGTGAAGATCAAAGGCTAAGAACTCCGGAGTAAACAACCTGCAGGGATTGTTTCTTTGAATGTAAGTAATATTTATTTAGCTATGTGAGTTACCAATGTCGCAGTTTCCTTCTATTTGCTGGGAAAATAACATCCAACCAGATGCAGTGTATAGAAGAAAACAGGGTTGATTTCCTGCTTATATTTTGAAGGGGAAATTTCATCATGGCAGGGAGAGGAGTACAGAAGCACACTGCTGGGCATCACATCTTGTCACATCAGCAGGGAGGAAATGGCATGCATAAGCTCTGTGTGGCAAGCAGGGCTAGGCACTACAATCCAAGGTCTCCCCCAAGGACACACTTCCTCACAAAGGCTCCACAACCATCCCAAACAGCACTACTTAAAGATGACAAAGTAATCAAATATATGAGCCTATGAGGGACATGTTATTTTCAAACCACCACAACCACTAGATAAGAAATCCATTTACTATGTTTCCATGAAGTTACTTATTTTCACTTTGTATATTCCATTTCTATATCCATGAGTCTGTAATCTTGATCTTCACATGGAAGCTGTTACCAAACCATGTCACGAATTAAGCCTCCAGAGTCCTGGTAGCCTAAGTTTTATATATAATTCTATATAGTTTACCAATGAAGTTCATTTTACTAGGAACATGAAGAAATAATATTTTTTCTCCAATCATTATACTTAATCACTCTTTATTGTTACTCCTTTTAAACATTTTTTAAAGCTTGCTTGTTTGGTTTACTTGTAAAATATCAAGTCCAGCTTACAGCAGGCTACAATGTCAATTTCAAATCAGTTTCATATATCTTCCCTCATGGTCCTTGCTTTGGGGGGAATTGTGTTGTCATTCCTTTCTAGCTGTTCTCCTTGGTGGAATGCCCAGTTCCTATTGTCTCACAGGGTGCATAGGTGGTAGATTCTAACAGATGCCCTCAATCAGTGTCTGTTTCACAGCTATCAGAATAGGAAGAAGTAGTTTGGGACAAACTGTCTTGACACTGTCATTTTCTGTTTACTTTTCAGTTGCTGGGATCTTCTTGTCAAGAAGGTTATTTTTTGGGGCAGGTACTAGATAGATGATGCAAGCTTCAGTGCTTTTCATAGAAAGCTCTTAACCTAAAGAAAGTGTTCTAGTCTTATTGCAAAATGTGTAAAGTCCATACTAGTCCACCAGGGTTCTATATTATATCCTCAAATTCCCATTCTTTCTGATAAATAGAGAAAGCAATGAAGTAGTAGTTCCTATCCTTGTAGCAACTTCCTATCTTTAGACATGGTTCCCAGGAGATACCAAACTTTGGTTTATACTACAAAAAGAAGCTTTTCCTATTCAAGGACAGAATTTGAGAAATTGTCATCCTATGGCAAGTGCATATTAAAAACCATGGAGAAATATAATTTGGATATGAGAAAGAAGATCTGCCCTGAAGTCCAACAGACCTGACTCAAATCCTAAATCCATCAACTTTCAGTGCTATAATGGTCAGGGAATTCATTATGTAAGATATATTATTTCTGCAGGTGTGAAATTGGATTCACTGACTTAGGGGGCACAGATGCCAGATTCCAACCACTATACTCACATCTCTGAAAAGGTGTAACATAGTTCCTGGCAACACAGATGTTTACAAATGCTTAGGAGTATGTTTAACCTTTCTTCACAGTTTTTCTCTGTATCCTTAGTCTGCTACTCTGCTTCTCTCTCTGTCTCTCTTTCTCTCTCCTCTCTCTCTTGCTTTCTTCTCTCTCTCTTTCTTCCCTATCTTCAAATTTCCCCTCAGAGTTATTTGATATCTTAGTAATTCTCTAGATCTATTCTGCTAACCAAAGCCATCTGAAGCAAGAACATAACATGCCAGGCCTTTGACTTCCAACTCCCTATCTTGCTATATAAACAAAGTGTCTCAGGCACATTCTTAGACATTTCGTTCTCCTAATATTTCCAACAGTGAATCCTATCTCCATCCCACTCGACACCTATATACTTAAGTTCTCCCTCTCTTTCAACCTATAAAGGGATGATACCTTTCCATCCTAAATAACAAAGCAAATAAACACTACAAAAGCAAATAAAGACGTGCTTCAGTTTTTCTTCTTCATTTGGCTACAGCCTGTAAGTTTCATTTCTTTTCAGAGAAGCACCATAAGAAATGTTCACTCGGGGCTGAGGAAATGGCTTAGCAGTTAAGGCATTTGCCTGCAAAGCCCAAGGACCCTGGTTTGATTCCTCATGACCACATAAGCCAGATGTACAAAGGGGTGCATGCGTTTGCAGTTTGTTTGCTGTGGCTGGAGGCCCTGGCACACCCATTCTGTCCTTTCTCTCTGCCCCTTCCCCTGCCTGTCTTTCTCTATCAAATAAATAAATAAATAAATAAAATATTATAAAAAAAAATAGGTCCGCTCTATAGGATGAAAGCCAAGCCTTGTACATTGAAGCTGGCCAAAAGTCTACAGCTAAGGACCTAGTTCCTGCAGGAAACCAAATACTACAGATATGCTCATAGGCCCACATATCAAAATACTTTCTAAGTATTTATGTTTGTTCCCACAGGTTGGTACTGCTTGCAGTCTCAAACACAGATATTTCTTTATGCAAGGAGTGCAGGTGAATTCAGAAATGCATAGAAGGGGCAAAGTCGCCAAGAGCAAATGACTGGTTTTTGCTCAATACTAAACATGGCATCTAAACTACAATGTCAAAGGCTCAGGGAGCCTCAAGGGATGGTGGAAAGAATGTAGGGGCAAGGGAATGGGAAGGGAGGCTGTGTCTATTGGTCTCCTATGACAAGTGTACTGCACCTGTGGATTCATAGCAGATGGGGTTTCCTGCACATGACTGAGCCAGTCAACATTTTATCATAGATGAAGGAGGGATCCATGAGACCCAATTCTTCCCAGAGTAAATAGTGAAAACTGGTGAATTCAAGGAGAGGGAAATTCATGTCTTATAGTAGTGTAACCACTGAAAGATTTTCCATTCTCTAGTAAATACCCTCTCCTCTATGATTATGTAAGCAACCATAATTGGAATCAGTGTGCCTAAAAAATAGACAAGGTAGGGAAATATGATGGGATATACTGGGAAGAAGAGTTTCAGTGGGAGGAAGAAGATAATAGAGAAGGTAAATGAGGGTGATGGAATCCAAATATATGGAATATGTGTATAAAGTGTCAAAAACAAAGTAATGTTTCAAAAGAAGTGTTTTAGTATCCTTTTCCTTCCTCAATTTATAGTTTAGATTTTAAGTGTATTACCACATCAAAATGTGTCTTTATAAGAAAAAGGCAATTTTTTACATTTCTGAAACTGTAATACTCAATTATACCTCTTCTTGATGACAAAATAAAATAAAACAAAAAATAAATGTTTATAAACAAACAAAAAGTCCCAAATTGTGTTCTTCAGTGAATAAGGCTAGATCCACTTGATTGTATAAGCCTAAAACCTTGGGTTCACCCCAATACCTCTTCCTCATTCATAGACATGAATACATGTAAGAATTCAATATGTGCATGCAAAGTTCCAACCTCTATGTTGCCGAGTTAGTTTCCAATCTAGGTTTTGCTTTCTTTCTTTTTTTTTTTTTTTTTTTTTGTGACTCTGATATTTTGACAGATTCCTGTTAGTATCTCTCTATTTCCTGTCATTCCCTTCTTTGACATCATAACACATGCCTGAAATTTTGAATTTAGAACAGAAAAAGGTTTATTTGGCTGACAGGGTCTTATTCCAGGACCAGCAGTTCCTGCTGCCTCAGTGCTTGAGCAAATCAGAGCATTATGGCTGAGCAACATCCCTTACCCATTCACCTATTACTTGGCCAAGAATAAAAGATGGAAAGAGGAATGGTCAGGGCTCCATTGTCTCCTTCAAAGCAATGTTCTCCATGGCCTAAAGGCCTCCCCTTAGGTAGCAACTCTTAAAGGTTCTGTCATCCAGTAGCACTTCTTTTGGAACCAGCCTCCTGGGCACACCAGCTTTTACAAAACACTCAACTTTCAAACTTCATTTTCATTTCCTAGATTCTCTCCTGCCTTCTTGTAGACTCTGCTTCTCTAATAGCATATGACAAAGTCTTCTTAGTGTGGTATTTCTTCCAACACAGCTTGCTCTTCCATCATTAGAAATGAGGTTCACATTTCAGAAATGTCATATTCTTTCAGGCATCTATAACTGAATACCATTCTTTCCTCTTCTCATGTGATTTTGACACTCACCTGTAGTGATAAGATCTATTTCTTCTCTCCTTCAACCCAGTATAGACTATGTCTTGATGAGTCAGAGGGATAATAGCTTTGTCAGATCTACATTTAGATGACCAGAAGCCTTATATGACTCAGCTCCTTCTCCTTGGTCCTTGCTCATACCTGTGAATAAATCCCACAAGTTAACCTCCAGAGGCAGTAGTTTGATACCAGTTGAATGTCATTACATGGAGAAGTGACTCACCTAATTCTGAGATATGCTTGTTTTTTTTTTTTTTTTTTTGTTTGTTTGTTTCTTGTTTGTTTTTGTTTTTCAAGGTAGGGTCTCACTCTGGCCCAGGCTGACCTGGAATTAACTATGTAGTCTCAGGGTGGCCTTGAACTCACGGTGATCCTCCTACCTCTGCCTCCCAAGTGCTGGGATTAAAGGCGTGCACCACCATGCCCGGCTATGCTTGGTTTTTATTTTATTTTTACATGCTAATAATATTTTGAAAGATATTTTCTACTTATAAAGTCTTCACTTTTATTACTACAAAATATAACTTTGGGGTGAATACCACCATCTGTTTCTATTCATATCCCCCTACAGCTAAAATCATTTGCGCAATATTAGGATAATCTCTATCTGTGACAATTTGGAGTTGCCTCTTTGATTTTAATCACTCTCTTTTCTATAATAACATATAATCATCAACAATTTCCTCTCCTGACCACTTTTTGCTAGAGTTTAAAATATATTCCATTTATTTTCTTGTGTTTTTTTTATCTTGTTTATTTCACAAATCATATTTCTTTTTATTTTCCTTTGCCAGTACCATAGTAAATATCATATCTCTGTATGTTTATAAGTACTCCTCTACCCCTTTATTCTCTACCCACATTATTCCATTTTGTTTGAATTTGCCTGCTAAGACAATAGATCTTTTGCTAATGCTTCTTGAAAAATGTGTTTTCAGTGAAAATATTTATCTTGTACAGGATACTTGAGGCCTGATTTTTGTCTTTTAGCTATAGTGTTCCTCTTGTGAATTTTGCATGAAACATATTATCTGAGGAGTTGCTTGCAGGTACATAACTCAGAGTCTATTGCCCCATCCATTTTATGACTCTGCCTTCAGGCTTACACTCAATCACCAAAAACAAAAGAATAACTACATCACATAGCCACAACTTACACATGCAGAACCAAGTTCATGAGAATTAAGGGGTCATATAAAATTGAAAATACACAATGTATTGTAAGAGAAAAACTTTTGGTCATACAGTTCTTATTAAACTTCACTCTTATTTTCTATTTTTTAATTTTTATTTACTTATTTGACAGAAAGAGAGAGAAAGAGAGGGAATTGGTGTGCCAGGGCCTCCAGCAACTGCAAATGAACTCCAGACTCATGTGCCCACCCCCCACCCCTTGTGCATCTGGCTTACATGGGTCCTGAGGAATAGAAGCTGTGTCCTTTGGCTTTGCAGGCAAGTGCCTTAACTGCTAAGTCATCCTTCCAGCCCAATTCCTATTTTTTTTCTTACTGAAGATAGCATTAGATATAGCACAACTCATATTTATTTATTAGCACCTACCAAAAATGCCAAGAACTCATAGTCCATGCTCTTTACAATATACAGAAAAATGTGTGTGTATAATCAGCTATTCTTCATGTAATATTATAGTAAGAGGTTAGGCACAGAAGAGGGTGATTTTGAATGCTACAAAATTTATAGGGTATTATGGAAGAATGCAGAAAACAGAGTCTATAGGCAATTATAGTGGCTCTTCTTACCCAGGAGATGCTGCAAATAATTGTTAATATAGCA
The DNA here is from genome assembly GCF_020740685.1 of Jaculus jaculus. Taxonomy (NCBI): domain Eukaryota; kingdom Metazoa; phylum Chordata; class Mammalia; order Rodentia; family Dipodidae; genus Jaculus; species Jaculus jaculus. Next base: position 116,495,428 of record NC_059107.1, read on the forward strand.
TCTTTTCAACAGGAGGACTTATGTATGTGAGTTTTGCATCCCAGAGGCTGAATAAGAGATCACAGTTGCTCTTGATTGTCTTGCATTAAGATGGAGCATACTTTGGGGATTCTGGATGAAAAATGACAAACAGGGGCTCTAATTCTTTTCAACTTATGGGGGCAACCACAAGATCTTGCAGGCTGTCTTTTCTGTTGTCCTCTGGAGAGGTGATTAGGGATGGAGGACAAGGGAGGCTGACAACTGATTGAATCAATTTGACTCAGATAAGAACAACTTTTCAGTGCAACATTTCTTTGGAGTAAATTATTATAAAAGAAGTCATTTATTCAGAGAATACCATAGGAATTAAGAATGTTTTGACTAATACTTGTCTTTTACTCACTGGCACATAAGTTTGAAAAATAAATAATATATTAAGCAGAGTATATTAAGACTCTGAGAAAAAAAGCAGTGAAAAGTTTATGCCAACAAACATCAATGAACATTACTTTATTATCATGAACAATGGTGGTTTGAATGTAAATATCCCATATTGCTTCAGGTCTTTGTGGTTAAGCCCTTTACTTAGTCCCAGATGGTGGAGACATGCTGAGAGGTGGTGTGTCACTGGGAGTGAGTCTTGGGATTTTATAGTCCAGCCTGTTTAAAGAGATAACTCACTCTTGCTACTGGCTTCCAGCTGATATGACAAGACATGACCCTCAATTGTATGCTCAGCCATGCTTTCTCTGTCATGAAAATTCCCCTCCTGTTGTGGTTTGATTCAGGTGTCCCCCATAAACCTAGTTGTTCTGAATGCTAGGTTCCCAGCTGATGGAGATTTGGGAATTAATGCCTCCTGGAGGGAGTGTATTGTTGGGGGTGGGCTTATGGGCTTTATAGCCAGTTTCCCCATGCCAGTGTTTGGCACACCCTCCTGTTGCTGTGGTCCATCTTCTGTTGGCCAGGGGGTGATGTCCACCCTCTGCTCATGCCATCATTTTCCCCTGCCATCGTGGAGCTTCCCCTCAAACCTGTAAGCCAAAATAAAACTCTTTTTCCCAGAAGCTGCTCTTGGTTGGGTGATTTCTAACAGCAATGCGAAACAGACTGCAGCAGTAAAGTGGTACCGAGGAGTGGGATTGCTGCTAGACTCTTGACTGTGTGGCTTTGGCCTTTTGGAGCTGATTCTCAAGAGGAATGTGGGAGGATTTGAAACGTTGGCCTAAGAGATGCTTTTCAGTGCTGTAAGTACAGCTTGATGGTCTATCCTGGTCAGAGCTGAAAGACCTGAAGGCAGTAAGAACTATGGAGTGTGAGGTTTGGCTTATGAGGGTGATAAAGAGCTTTGCTTGGACTGGGCTAGCAGTTTGTGTGAGAAGCTTGCTCTTGTGCCCATGTCCTAAGAAGTTGTGCAGGGTTGCTTTGTGTAGAAATGAACTGGTGTGTGCAGAGGGATATGGCACAGAAAGAAAAATCTTTGGGTGAACTGTTGCCCGTTCAGCTGCAACTGAGAGATTACAACCTTTGAGACTGGGCTAGCTGACCTGCGCTGGGGCAACAGAAAGAATGTCGACTCTTTTGAAGGGGCCTGAGTGCTCAAGGAGTGTCCTGTTCTTCAAAGTCTGCTTTATTCCCCCCGGATTAAGAAATTGGCACCCTACCTGGTATCGTGGAGTATAAGAAATGCTGGAAAGAGGGTCATTGAGTTTGCAACACGGTCTTGTGTTTTGGAAATGGCCATGGGCAGTGTGAAGTGGGTTTGCTGGTTGCCTGCATAGAGACCCCATGGGGCCATGAGGATGAACTGTGGCTTGCAGTGGAGACCCAGTGGAGATGCCGGGACCATGAGATGGCGGCTGAGGAGCTGCCGGCCCCAATGAAGCTCCCAGGACTGTGAGTAGCCTAGCTGGAGGGGTGGAATTGGAATGCCAGAGACTTGTTGCTGGTTAGAATTATCGGACTTGAAGATTGGTCACTGGCTAGAGTTGTTGGACTTGAAGCTACAGAGTTTGATATTTGCCCTGGTTGTTTTAAATCTTGTATTGGTTGAATGTTTCTTTGCTATGCCCAATGCCGTCTTTTGCAGTGTGAATATTTATTCTGTGTCATTATGGGTTTTTTGAGGTTAGTTTTTGGTATTATGGCTCAGTTAAAAGATCCTGGACTATGGGGATGAATGAACATCATTGGGATTGATAAAAAACTATGGGGACTTTTAAAGTCAGACTGAATGCACTGTATTTTACATCATGCATGGATATCAGTTTATGGGGGCCAGGGGCAGAATGTTGTGGTTTGATTCAGGTGTCCCCCATAAACCTAGTTGTTCTGAATGCTAGGTTCCCAGCTGATGGAGATTTGGGAATTAATGCCTCCTGGAGGGAGTGTATTGTTGGGGGTGGGCTTATGGGCTTTATAGCCAGTTTCCCCATGCCAGTGTTTGGCACACCCTCCTGTTGCTGTGGTCCATCTTCTGTTGGCCAGGGGGTGATGTCCACCCTCTGCTCATGCCATCATTTTCCCCTGCCATCGTGGAGCTTCCCCTCAAACCTGTAAGCCAAAATAAAACTCTTTTTCCCAGAAGCTGCTTTGGTTGGGTGATTTCTACCAGCAATGCGAAACAGACTGCAACACCTCCCAACTGTAAGCTAAAATAAACCCTTTCCTTCCATAAGCTGTTGCAAGTTCCTGCTTGTTGCTGGCATAAAACATCAGACTAAAAGCAGCTGACAGGAGGAAAGCCATTTATTTTGCTCTATGATGGCAGGGGAAAAGATGGCATGAGCAGAGGATGGACATCTACCTGTCAATAGCAGTTGGTAAGCAGCAGTAGGAGAGATAGCCAAACTCTAGCAAAGGGGAGCTGAGTATAAGCTTACTCCCAAGGATATACCTCCTCCAGGTAGAATACAACTCCCAAATTACAATCAGTTGGGAACAAAGCTTTCAAATCACATGAGTTTAAGGGGTCACCTGATTCAAACTACCACAAGCCACTTTTTTCAGCAATGAGAAGGTAACTGTTGCATGAACTTAAACCAAATTCTGGGTGTAAAAGGAGTGAAGAAAGATAAAATTTTATTCTTGTTGATGTAAGTTGAAAATACTTTTGGGATCAGTACTGAATCATAGACAAAGAAAGCTTTTATTATCTTTAAAACATTATATTAACTCAAACCCTCAAACTGAAACTCTGAAAATGGTCTGCGGTATAGTGATATAACTTATAGTTATAAAATGAAGCTGATGTCATCACCGTCATTTATATCTGATTTTATATATCAGGAATAAATATTCTATACTCTAAGTGATCATTAGCATTTGGACTTCTTTCAGACAATAGGAAGTAAGAGGTAGTGCAAATGTGAGATGACCTAGAAAAGAGTGAAAACAAAAATTCTTTGGATGGCACATCAACATTTTTGTTTTTCGAGCTATTACTTGCCTTAACTCCAAGGTCTTCTAGGTGCTCTTTCTTCTTCTTCAGGTACTGATCCTTGAATTGTGTCAGTTCCATTCTCAATTTCTTTCTCACCTACAACAGACACTTTTTGACTTGTATCTTTTTCCTTGTTCCCATCTAGCCTAATGAATGTGAGTAACTTAATTTCTTTCTTTGCCTATGAAATGCATTTTAATTAACAAGGATCTTCTAAAGGGTAAATAAATCTTGTGAATAGGAAAAATAATTCCAGGTAGCATCATACAAATAAATGATATATTTTCTTGTTGAAAGTGAAGCCTTATGAGGTCTCTGAAATTACACCTTGTTGAAACAATTGCTGAACTTCAACCAGATCAGTATTGCTCCTAAATATCATAATAATGCCACAAAATTTAGCATAGACTAAGATCTAAGTTAAAACCTAAATGACTACTTTAAAAATGCTCAAGGAGTCTAGAGAACCCTTTAGAATCATGTGATAAGAATCAACACGTTGACTTAGAGTAGTCAAGTAAATCTAAAGTAATATCTAATTCTGTGAAATATTGCCTCTACTGCCTTAGGCTTTCTTAAATGACCTTAGATTCAATACAGCAGTTTGATTTAGAGGATTTAAAAATCACTGTGAGAATCTTCATTGTTTTAAATATCAGTTCATAGGCAATATTCAAAATGCTTCTTTTAGGAATGATGTGGATACCCTTCTTCTGGTCTTTCTTTTTAGCATGTTAAAATGTGGTGACTCATCATGTATTTTCATCATAGTTGAAGGAGTCTAGGTAATGATTCTTGATGGTAAGCTGTAAGTCCTGGGGAAAAGCAAAATTGGACTTTTAGTTGTTCGTACAGGTGAAATACTCATGTTAAAATGGGTTCAATATTTTGATTGATTGTTTTTATTGTTGCTTTTGAAAGCTTCTTAAATATATTCTCATCATCCTAGCAGAGGTACATACATAGAGGCCAGGTTATATCCACAGGAAGCTTAAGTTCTTATGAGTGAAAACCTGCTATAACCAGCATTCATGTAGGACCCAAGAAATTGCCTCCATTGTTAAAATCCACCAGTGATTAAAGCACACATCTACGGAGAATTATTTATAGGTCTTGCTGATGAGTCTAACAATGCCTCAAATCTTCCTGTTTAACATTTATGATGTTAACTGAGGTTTACTAAATATGTCTTGCACAATTATTCCTCTAGATTGTTAGCTAAAGCAAGGCCTTCTTTTGTGTCAATCAAACTACTTTCATTCCCCATATTTCAATTATTTTAAAGTATATTCTGCCTAAAAATGAACACAAACATATACATTTCAGAGTAATTGTTCTTATTTTAAAATGTTTCATAAAGATTCATGATTACATTCTTTCAAATTGTATGCTCTCTCAAAACACCTAAGTGCTAGTTTACATATCATTAACTACTTGACAGAGAGGAAAATGTTGGGAACAGGAAAAAGAAATTTAGAAATGATACAATGGAACATTAATAATTGAATGTAAAAATAAAATTTCCCTGGAATTCATAAAATATACCCATGAGGAAAGTTTTTTTGATTACCTGGACTATTTTAAGTCTATATCTATGATATAAAGTGAAATATTCATATTAAAATCATTAAAGATAGCAAGGTTGTAGAAATTTCCTTAGCCATCCTCAAACTAGAACAAAGGTGATTATAATTTTCCCACTCAGTAATTATCAGTGGCATTAAATTCAAAGGTATGAGTTGTTATGGATGCCCATGGCAACTTAATACTCCTACGATCACAGGGCTGGGAAATACAGATCAATAGCACACAGTGGCTATAATCAACATGCAGATTAATGAACAGGGCCACAGCCACCAGGGAACACTAGAACAAAGACCAGTTGAGCATTTTAATTGCTAAGTTTCTGCTCAGTCTCAATTCCCCATCAATCTCCATCCATTATGACCATTGATGCATAGCAGACATTAAGAGGAAAACAATACCATAATGATTCATAAGTGTGAGGGTGCAAATAAATGGTTAGCTCTGGGAAAATCATGGCTGTGATTATTTTGTGGTTCAGAGTACTTAAAAATCTGACACATTATTTCTAATTTCCATTGTTCCCTGGATCTGACCTGCTTGTATTTAATAAGTTAGTTTTAATGGAACTAATAGAACAGCAAAAGGTTAGTTGAACAATCTTTTTCCCCCTATTTCAATATAGGTTTGAATTATCCCTTTAACAGAAAATCACAGGCAAAGTAATTAGAAATGAAAAAGAATTATGAAGTCATCTAGATATCATCTTGTGAGGGTAAGATTTACAAATAACGTGATTACGTATTGTTGATGTTTAAACAAGGCACACCACTGGCCTGGGTCTTCATTTTCTTGAACACTGCTGCTCAGTTTACGTCTTGAGTTTTCAAATAAATATCCTAGAAATTGATATCCAAGCATTCCATTAGACATTTTCTTCCTCGAGAGGAAATTGTCCACAGTTGCTTAGGAAGCTAGCGAAATGGTTCTTGCTAGGTCCAGCACTGTGTTGAATAGTTTACATGTGATCCTCTAATTCTTACCTTTGTAATGTGAACAATGTAACAACTGATGCTGCCTGACTTTCCCAAGGCAGTCTTCTCAGGAGGAATGAAGCTGGAATCAAAACCCAGAATGTTCTGATTATGAAACTTTATGGTATATCCTCTACATTTTGTGGGATTAGTTATATTGGACAATCTTATGAATCAATGAATTTAAAAGCCTTTAACTTTCTCACACAGAGTATCAAACTAGTATAGTTTAGGCTATAAACTTTTCAGGGTCAGGAACCTTGCACTTCAGTAGAAGACATTCCTATATGTTGATTTCATTTGTTCTCTTGTGTCTCTGCCTCCTTTTTGGATGGATGTTCTGCAGGTATATGACCTCCACTGAGTGGCTTCTGCTTAGAGTTCAAAGCACACCATTAACCTAGAATTGGGAAAAAAAATATGTATTTTGACTTATATGGACTTTCTCTTCCACAAAATCCTTCCTATATATTTTTCTTAAAAGTCAAGGCTACCTGGGCTGGAGAGATGGCTTAGCAGTTAAGGTACTTGCCTATAAAGCCAAAGGACCCAGGTTAAATTCTCAGGACCCACATAAACCAGATGCATAAGGTGGTGCATGCATCTGGAGTACGTTTAAAGTGCCTGAAGGCTCTGGTGTGTCATAATTGGTCCAGGTTTCAAGATGAATTTATCTGACTTCTTGCTTCCTGTTGAGATATGGGTTGCACTCAGGGTCTTGCGCATGCTAAGTAAGTGCAGTGGAACTGAGCTACAGCCCAAGCCTCATCTGATTCTTACTACAGTGCTCACACAGGTTCATGGTTTTCATCTTGGCAGGCATCACTAATTTTTTGAGAAACATCTACCATAAATGGTTTGCATTGACCTCAGTAGAAACTGCTATTCTTTGTTGCCTTATTTTTCCAAGAAATTTGTATTAAATTTTAAATTTCTACTAAAGCTTCCATACTATCAATCCACTATATTAAAATCAGAATATTTTCACATCACTAATACTAATGTTTAAGTAAAACCTGGAAATTATATAGTAATTCACACAGAAATGAATATTCAATAGTCTGAAACTCCAGTTCAGGTTTCATCAAACATATTCTCTGTGACCCTGTGATTTTGCTTTACACTTCCTTGATGTCGTATTTCTTACCTATAAGTTGGAGTACTTTTTAATACCATGTGATATAAGTAGGTATTCTTATAATTTCAAATTAATTATAGGCCCATACAAAACTTCTTCATTTTGTAAATTACTAGTTCTTTCATCCATTCTTGCAGTGCTTGAAAACTGATCCTCTGTTATACTTACATGAACTAAACATAAACACATGTTTTTAGGAGAAATTTTCATCTCTGAAACTATGATGTACTTCCACATGCTACTCTGGCCTGAGCCTACTTATAACTGATTACAATATTGTCATACTGAATCATCATCAATTCAAGGGTCATTGAAGTATGAAAAACATCTCAAGTATCTCAAACCAGAAAAAATGCTTTTTTAGATTATTTCCTTGTTTAAATGCATATTTTTTCTATACTCTATCTTTTGCAGAGAGAGAGAGAACTTGTGAGAGAGATAGAAGAGATAGACTCAGCCACTGCAATTGAACTCCAGATGCCTGTCACTTTGTGGATCTGGCTTATGTGGGATCTGGAGAGTTGAACATAGGTCCTTAGGTTTCACAGGCAAGCTCCTTAACTGATAAGCAATTTCTCCAGCCCTATATTCTCATTTTTAATCTCAGAGTTTTTGCTAGTTGGTAAGTGCTATACTTTTCAATTAAGTAATAGCTGCAAATTTAATTAATGTGCTGTTGACTCTTATCCTTTTCTGGGCCATTAATGGAGAGGTTAAATCAGAACAGACCTGGCTTTATCTTAAGTCCCTGAGGGACATAAGGAAAAACCTTCTTAGCATTTCTAGTCATTTGCATTCCTTCCATAGAATTCATGCTGTATGCCAATGCATGAATTTCAGAAATATAGCACTTGAGATGTTAAAGAAATATTGTGATCTTACTAGAAAAATCATATGTTTGGAGTCTTGTGTGTTTTAGAGATCTCTCTCTTGGTAGGAACTGCAATGTCTGGTTTAGTGGAATGCATATTCTGATCAGTGAGTTGGCATGTGAGGTAAGTAGAGCAAGCAGTCAGGGATTCACTTCCAGCCTTCCCTACAAACAGACTGCAAGGCATGTAAGAGAGCATGCACCATAATGGACAGTGGTAAGCTTGAGCAAACTCATTGTAAGCAGGGCTAATAAGCAATGAGCCATCATAGCTTAAGCTATTATCAATTATCTGTGTTGGGTGAACAGGAATTCTTTAAAATCAAACATTTACATTTTTGTTTCTATTTATTATAAATAATACACATAAGCAAGATATATAAATATTAACCAAATTAACAATGGAGGATTTGGTCATTCTATCAACAATTTTCTTAGATCAGAAGAATAAAATAAATATTGCTTAAAAATACCCTCAGCAGAATTGGGATGGGGATAAGGGGAGTCTAAGAGTACATTTTTAAAATTTTTTACAAATATTTTATTATTTGTTTGTTTGAGGCAGAGAAAGAGAGGGGGCGGACAGGCAGATAGAAAGAGAGAATAGGTATGCCTGGGTCTCTAGCCACTACAAACAAAATCCAGATGTAAGTGCCACCTTGTGTATCTGGTTTATGTGGGTTCTAGGGAACCAAACCTGTGTCTTTTGGCCTTGCAGGAAAATGCCTTAACCATTAAGCCATCTCCCCAGCCCCAAAACAACAATTTTTATACAAAAAAAAAAGAAAAAGAAGAGGGACTAATAGAAAAGAAGAAAGAGTTTAGTGGAAGGGGATGACAAAATATTGGGAAGTGGTTATGATTAGATTACATTGTGTTCAAGTATGAAAATTGTCAATTAAAATGACTGTTATGTGAATAACAATTAAATTATTGGACTGTAAAGAGAAATTTATAAATCGTTTCTTGTTTAAAACAAAATTGAAGGTTTAATTGTTCCTTTTTCCTTTTATGGGTATGTGTTATGTTGTGTGTATGGCATGTGTATGTATAGTATATATACATGTGATGTGTGTGCACATGCATATGTGTGTCCTGTGCACATGCAGGTGGAAGCCACAGTAGAACATCTTAATATCCTTTTGTATGGTTCCTTCACATTGCTTCTCCAAGACACATCCTCTCACTGAAATTGAAGGTAATATTTTTCAGTCAGTCCTGCTAACTAGCAAGCCTCATTGATTCTCTTGTCCCTGTCTTCCTTGACTTGTGTTACAGGCATATGTGTGGCCACAACAGACTTTTGACAGGGATGCTGGGAAATCAAACTCGGGTCCTCTTACTTGGGTAGTGGTTACTCTTACCTGATGAGCTACCTTGCCAGTCCCAAAAGTTTTAATGATGGGGGAAAATGATCCTCAATCCTTGAGATAAAGGATGATTATTTTTTTCTTCTACTTATATTTCTTGGACAAGTTATACTATGACTAGTAACAAAGTGAAAGTATAATGCAAGGAATAAAGTTCACAAGCACCGTTGCTTACATAGACTTCACATCAACACTCTTTAAATGCACCCTTCACCAGTTCATCTCATGTGCTGTAAAGAAGATACAGGATTTGTATGAACAAGGGGAAGGGCATATCCCACTTGGAAACTGATTTCCTGGAGCATATTCATGTCAAACTGACATTCTCATGGAAATACTTTCCAGAGAATATACATGACCTGAGTGTTCCTTTCCATTCATTTTATTTTTTTTTACATGCTTTTGGTCTCTAATAATTGCAGGCATTATTCAAATAAAGAAAATTTTCTCCTTGCCTGGAAATATAGTGTCTACTATAAAGACTTCTATAAACTCTTGGATTCCTGTAATAAACTACTACAAGTTGGTATGGTAAAAGAACAGGAATGTGGGCTGGAGAGATGGCTTAGCGGTTAAGCGCTCGCCTGTGAAGCCTAAGGACCCCGGTTCAAGGCTTGGTTCCCCAGGTCCCATGTTAGCCAGATGCACAAGGGGGGGCACGCGTCTGGAGTTCGTTTGCAGAGGCTGGAAGCCCTGGCATGCCCATTCTCTCTCTCTCCCTCTATCTGTCTTTCTCTCTGTGTCTGTCGCTCTCAAATAAATAAATAAAATATTTAAAAAAAAATTAAAATGTATCCTGTCTCAGCTTTGAAGCCATAAATATGATATCCAGGGATAGGCAAGGCTGAAATCCTTGCACAGGCTATCAGGGATGGGACTTTCTTGCCTTCCAGGACTTGTTGGCTGCATATAGTAATATCAACTCACGAGCCTTAACCAAGTTGTATCTTCAGAGACTTCCAGGTCACATTCATAGATATCTGGACATATTTTGCATACTTTGGAGAGTTATAACTTATAAAATAAGATAATAAATTTAATACAATATATAAAGTAGGTGAATAAAATATGTTAAAGTCACTTTTAGAGCAATGCCTAAAAATGGAAAGTTGACAAAAATGAATTGTGCTATACCATTTAAAACCTAGTTGTTTGATAATCTCAATGCTCTCTCTCTCTCTCTCTCTATGTCTCTCTCTCTCTCACTCTCTCTCTCTCTTCCTCTCTTGCAGTGCTGGGAAATGGAAATTGAACTCGGGGCCTCGTGCATACTATGCAAATCTTCTACCACTGAATTACATCCTCAGTTTTGTGCTACACCATTTTAATGAGTTTATACTTAAAAAAAAGTTACAGTGACCAGAATGTTCCATGATGGGAAATCAGATTTATATGGTACCTTAATTGGACAGTGTATACTACTAAGTCAATTGGATAAACATTACATTTAAGCTGAATTTTAAATAGCTCCAGTGAAAAAAAAATACAAACATAAAATTCCATGACCATGGCTTTTAGGAGTCTGAACTTCATTCCTCTCTCCCTTGAGTTGCTGCCAGCTGTCCACCTCTAGGATAAAGGGGAAGATCTGAGTGATATTGAGGTAGAACAGATCACAGAAGCAAGTTACAATACTTTTTTTATTTTGTATCAGGAGGAAATACTCATAAATATACTGAAAGAGGATAGGAGAAAGCTAGAACAGGACTCCTGAATAAAATGAAATCTGTTGGCTGGGGAAATGGCTTAGGGGTTAGGATGCTTGCCTGATAAACCTAAGGACTCCAGCTCCATTCCCAAGACCCGCATAAGCCATATGCACAAGGGAGCACATGCATCTAGAATTCCTTTTCTGTGGCTGGAGGTCCTGGTGTGCCCATTCTCTCTCTCTCTCTCTCTCTCTCTCTCTCTCTCTCTCCCCCCACCCCCTCTCAATTTCTCTCTCTCTTTCTCTCCCTCCCTCTCACACTCTTTCTCTTTCTCTCTCTGTGTGTGTGTGTGTGTGTGTGTGTGTGTGTGTATGCACACCCATACCTCTTTCCCACTCTTGCTCTTGCGTTTTGCTTTCTCAAATGAATAAATGAATAAAATTTAAAAGAAACGAAACTCTGTGTTTTATGGAGAACTATCTCCAGCAACCCCTGCTGCCTACAGCCTCCTGCTCTACCTAGGTGGGCTGACCAAATAGGCTGGCCCTCAAGTTCATCCTCCAAATTTAGTAGCAATCAGGTCTTCTTCCCCTTGCATATATCATAAATCTGATACTATAAAGGCCCTCTCTCTCTTCCCTTCTCTTGGCACAACCCCAAATTTGTGGGCCTTTCCAGCTCTTACCCTGTGCTGATCGGATGCACATGAGTCTGGCCTCTACCCCTAGGTGGGGGGCATGGCATTATTTTTTTAATCTGAACTTTTCTGTTTGTCCCTGCTTGATAGTTTGGAATAAATTCTCACTAATTACATGTGTGATTTTCCTTTGGTCCCTGAATCTACCAAGTTCATAGTCTCTTTACACTCTAAGCTCTACCATGTGGGCATTCTCACAACTCTAGACTTGCTACCTATGTAATTACTTTAAACTCAGGGTAACCATGAGTGTAATTCTCTGTATTGCTCCATTTACTTCAGAATCTCCTGGTCTTTGCTTTGATATTTTCTCTTTGCTATTCTTTAATTTACCACCATTTGCCCTTTTAACTTCCTTCCATGGGGAAACTAAGGGTAGATGCTATGGGTGTTCCTCCTAAGTTTCCCTACACAGCTCCTAGATGCTACTTTACACATGCTTGCTGCCCTATTCCATTTTTCTTCCAAACCCCTCAATTTCTCTTCTGCTTTGATACTTTCCTTCTTCAGGACAGCACATGGTGGATACTTTCTACATATGCATCTAAGTTCTACTTTCCATAGTAAAGTGAGCAAAATGTTATATTTCTATACATCCTTTATACCTAGTTTACAGAAAAATAGAAGCTCATAAAAGAATGGAATGAAACACTTGTTTAAGCAAATGGGGATAGCAGATAAACAGGAGGCTCTGCTGGTCTGAATAGCATTTTCTGAGGCCTGCATTGTTGAGCAAACTCCTCAAGATTCTCAGGACTCCTGGTCACAGGCCTACCTGGCAATCCCCAGGTGGTGCTTTCTGTAAATGACCCATTTAAAAGTTCCTTTTGTTACTTTTATGGCTATAATTGTCACATGTAAATTGTGATTTATGGCTTAACTCCAATTCTGTTGCTTTTTCTATCAAAACAGTTCAGGGCTACACTCTGAGAATCTGGGGTGCAGACCTGATATACCAGGTTTTCTTTTTTCTTTTCTTTCTTTTCTTACCCAATAAAACTCTGCCTCACATTCCATGAGTCAATGTTCCACTTGTGTGACACAAGACCCCATAACACCACATGTTTGCAATTCTGTTCCAGTCTTTTTCTAAAGATCTCAATTTCTTTTAAAAGAACCTTATAAAGTATACAGTATTTCCACATGAGAGTGGGTTTCCTACTTCCCATATGTTTAGCCTCCCTTCCTAGATCCCAGTTTCTCTTAAATAAACCCTACAATTTATAATTTCCTTCTACATATACTTACTAACTTATTCCTCTTGAGTCTGTCTTTATTAATTCTTTTAAGAGGTAGGACAGAACCAAAAGGTTCACAAATTTTAGGAGACCATCTCCTGAACCGCCAAATCCTACATTAATAGCACGCTAAGAAAAAGGTAAAGATAACTTCACTCCAACATTGAAACACAAAGAAACAAAGCAACATAGCTTGCGAAAGGAATACAGGGTTCACAGAAGAACATTACCTCTGGAATGTTAAATTCATTTCCATTTGTGAGAAGTGCTTCCTGCTGTCTGGGGTGACAATATTGAACAGAAAACAAAAACAACAACAACAGAAAAAAAAACAGTATTTTCTAATTTGAATAGGGAAGTTAGAAAATCAGAACCGAAGAGGTTTCACAAAGGTAATTGGTAATAAGAACAATGAAGCAAAAGAGGGGTACAGTGAGAAGGGGGCATCATTTTAAATGGGATACTTAGGATAAATAGTAAGAGTTTCACACTATGAGAAACAAGAAATGAAAGCTTAGATTGCATGAAGAAAAAGTAAAAAAATTAAGGGAAAAAAGCTAAAGAGGCAAGAAAATATAACATTAAGTCATTTAAAGTATAGTTATTGATTAGATTCTTCTAAATCTATGTTAACAACAACTAAATGAGGAAAATAAAGAGGAGGCTTAAAAATCAAATGTGAATAGAGAGAAAAAGGATAATGCTGCAAATAAAAGTGAGGGCAGACAAACACCAAGCACCATAGGTGAGCACTGTACTTATTTTCATGCAGTAATCTCCATTCTCCCTGTGTGATTACTTCCAGAAAAGAACCACATCCAAATTTCACTCTGAGTTTGCTTAAGCATTCTATTCTTGGGAGGACATTCAACTTTCTCCACACCAAATTCATCTCTCATCCTTTCTGTACAAAGTTTTTATACCACTAGAGCCTTTTAAACATCATCCAGTACACAGTGCTAAGGATTCTCCTACCTTAATGATCCTTGAAGGGCAAATGAACTTGTGTGATGGTCATAGATATATTTAGTAAGCTCAAGTGTGAAATTTGGGGCATAATGTCTCCTTCAAGAATTGATTCATATGCCAGATTTCATGGACAACCTTCTTGTTTGATTCTAACTATCACTGAAGTAGTTATTGAAAAATGTTGAAAAAGATTTTTCTAAAAGCTTGGTATAGCTTTGAAGACTAGACTGGGTATCTTGATATGACTTCATGACTGAGAGGTTGTACAACCTTCCACATGCCACTGAACAAGTTGGTTATGAAGCAAAGACTAGAATTCAGGTTCTTTTATTTCTACTTCAGACTTAGGAGAGGTACTAAGGGAAATAAGAACCAATTGTGACCCCAATATTTCATTTGCACATGAAGACATAACCTTGGTTTTAGATGTATATACAGAGATTTGGAGGTATAAAAATTTTGCAGAAGAATGGAATAGATAAATGAGTTTGGCTTGGTAAAAGTTAAATTAAAAAGTTTTAACACTAAGTAATAATGATGATGAGCTTATCATGTAAAGACCTTTCACTGCGCCTGCCATCAATTCTAAAGCCCTTGTGAATGGTGGCTACAAACTGTCAGTGCCAGTGTCTGTGCATATTGTGTCAGATGCTCCTGCTCTGACCTTCTTTCTTCCTTTCCTCTATACCCTTATCTTGCTTGCAATCTTATGATTATGTCAAGCCTGTTTTTGTTAGTGTATAAAAGATTTCATTTTCTTTGTAGAATGTTCTTTCCCTTAGCCTTACTTCATGAGGATTTTCTCTGCTCACAGAAGCCTTGCAATATACCCATTCTCTATAACTCCCATTATAATTGATCACAAAGCATGTATGTGAACTGGACTATACTGTGTGAATTCATGGACATGTAGGCCTCTTTCTTTTACTGGAGTAAGACCTCTTTAAAAATGCAGGCTTTTAAAACAGCTAAAGATTGATCTAACATATGACACAGCTATAGCACTCCTAGGCATATGTCCTAAGGATTCATCTCATTTCCTTAGAAGTACGTGCTCAACCATGTTTATTGCTGCTCAATTTATAATAGCTGAGAAATGGAACCAGCTTAGATATCCCTCAACTGATGAGTGGATAATGAAGATGTGGCACATTTATACAATGGAGTTCTACTCAGCAGTAAAGAAAAATGAAGTTATGAAATTTGCAGGAAAATGGATGGATCTGGAAAGTATTATACTAAGTGAGGTAACCCAGGCCCAGAAAGCCAAGCGCCGCATGTTCTCCCTCATATGTGGATCCTAGCTACAGATGATTGGGCTTCTGCATGAGAAGGAAAATACTCAGTAGCAGAGGCCAGTAAGTTTAAAAGGAGATATAAAGAGAAGAGAAAGGGAGGGATGAGGGTACTTAATAGGTTGGTATTGTATATATGTAGGTAGAATGATTGAGATGGGGAGGTAATATGGTGGAGAATGGAATTTCAAAGGGGAAAGTGTGTGTAGGGGGAAGGGTATTACCATGGGATATTTTTTATAATCATGGAGAATGTTAATAAAAATTGTGAAAAGATAAAAAATGAAATAAAATAAAAGTTTTTAAAAAACGAAAAAAACTTCAGGCTTTGCATTAGTATCACTCAAACCCCTATGGGGATATCCATTTAATGCTTAGTTTATTTCAACTTTGCAATAATTAATTTTTGAAAGAATTAATGAAATAAATGAATGGCGCCATTAGTTAAGACTAATAACCTCTGACTAAGTTTAGGGATGGTTATTGGAAGGTTTTATTCATGTCTTACAGTTTGGCTTTCCAATGGCTTGACTAACATGTACAGAAAAAATATATGACTTTTATGTTCAGATTGGTTTTTAAAATCTTAAAATGTAAGCCAAGTAGGAAGGAGACAGAATAGCATTACTTATCACAAAAAGCAAACCACCAGTATCCCAAATCTTATTTTTACTTCCTCTGTGTGTTTCTATGTAAAAATATAAATAAATAAAACATACTAATATGTGAAAAACAACCAAGAAGTTATCTAGGTGAAAATTGGGTTAACACAGGCCTGTGAACATGAAGTTGCATATGAATCTTTGTCTGTGTTCTTTAAACAGGACTCAGTCAGCTCAATTAGGTTATCAAATACTGAAGTATCCCCAAGGTATCTAAATATAACTGCACCATTTCCTGAATGCTTACTTCCTAAGACTAATTCAGTAGTGTCACAGTATTCATACTCTCTAGACATCTAAGTGCTGGGAATCTTGTCATCAATGTCGTAGCAGAGAAGTACTCAACTCTCAGACAAGCTTCAACATTTATAAAATGTATTGTTTGCAATTCTTTTCCTTCTTTTGCTCAGGGCTGGTAAATTGTTAGAATCTAGATATTTGTTTTAAGATGAAAAAATTCAGAATATACCAGAAGTACTGCATACTGTCTTCATCATAAGTTATGAGAGACTTAATACAAAAGGAGCTTTAATGTATACCTAATAAGTACATGAGTATGTGTATATCACATGAAAGAATAGAAAACAGTGTAAAATTAAAGAATACTTTTAACATTTTGTTATTTCTTGCCCCTTTGGCTTTCAAAGCACTTTTCTTCTTTCTTCTCTTATCCTCACACATTTTTAGTTCATTACACCTAAAGCTGTATTATTCTCCATCTCAAGTTACTTGGGAAATAGTTATACTTAACCAAATATTCCCTATTCTATTTTTATACAAATTTTAATTTACCAATGATATTGGTTATAGTTTAGCTCTCTGTATTATTAACAAGTTTAAGAAAACCAGGTTAAAATTAACCTATCGGAAAATTTTTATCATCATAAATCTATGTATATGTTGGTGTTATTCTGTAGTGACTGTTTCATTGTTATTTTAGGTTAGTTAAGTGATTATAAATAAATGTTATAGTAGATATATTAAGTCATCATTTGTTGTTTTTGAGTACTCAAAATGATGCTTTCTAACCTCTTGCCTATGGGCGGAAAAAGACCCCATTTCTTACTTAATTTTACTATGATTTCCCCAGATATTATTGGAGTAATTTTTGCTCTAAAACTCTGATCAGAAATGACTAATATACCTTAATGTTACGTATTTTAGAAAATTACAATAATTTCTAACTTCAAGAAAGAGTTTCCCCAGGCATGCAAAAAGCAATTAAAAAGCCACATAGTTGAATGATCTAGCATGGCTTAAATTTCATGATGAAAATTGTTATGTTGATAAAATATTGAAAAATCAATTCAATACATATATGGAAATGTTGGCTATAGAAATAATAAATTCAGAGCCTTAGAAATTCCTAGTAGAGGGCTGGAGAGATGGCTTAGTGACTAAGTCACTTGCCTGCGAAGCCAAAGGACCCAGGTTTGATACCCCAGGAACCACATTAGCCAGATGCACAAGGTGATGCATGCATCTAGAGTTCACTTGCAGTGGCTGGATGCCCTGGCTTGCCCATTCTGTTTCTTTCCATCTGCCTCTTCCTCATTTTCTATCTCTCTCCTTAATTAATTAATTAAAAAAGAAATTCCTGATAGAGCTCTCTTTAATATCATATGCATTTTTCATTTTATTACCTCACTTAGCTGGTTTTACATGTATAGTTACCACATAAACATACATAATTAAATGAATATTATCATAAAAAATAAATAACTGATTGGAATTGTGTCAGGGAGCTCCTCAATAATTTACGTCCCCAACACATCTGGATTTTCTACCATGAGATGAGGGTGTAGGCAAGAGAAAAAAGAGAATACAGAGGAAATATTCATTGCAATACTTATTTACTCATAATTATTTTAATTGTTTATCTATCATAAAAGTTCTTCTCAACATGATAATTTCATAAATTAAGACCTATCTTGTAGATACAGAGCCCAGTAGGATTGTCAGAATCCCTCGGCAGACAAGCGATGGATTAGGTTGTAGTCATTTCAAGGTTTGATGTGAAAATGGTCTGCTTCCAGTGACATTTGTGTGGCTGCTGTAGGTCCTAACTCTTTAGATGTTAGCTTGTGATGTCTTATCCTTGCTCTATGGATCTCTCTTCTAGGATGCTGACTTACTTCACAGCTGGTTTTCTAGAGTGAAAAGGACCATAGTCAGACTTTTTTGCAACCTGATCTTAGAATTTGTATTTCAACACTTTGATGCATTGTCCATATTAGAAAAGAGTTACTAAGTTCACCATCTGCTTGTGGATGGGTGGAATATGAAAGTACACAAATACCAGAAAGGAAAGATCACTAAGTGCTATCTTAGTGGTTGCTAATGTGGGCTACACTCTAACCACCAATGACTCATATACTTGCCATGTTCGAAAGACACTCAGACTTCTCCTTGGATCACCAAAATTCTCATTGTATCACTTGAAAGCATCACCTGAAAATGCAGAATTTCTTTATTCAATCAGTTTAAAATAGATGAGGACCCTCAGAGTTTCTTAACAGTAGCTTCTTGGTTAGAGCTTCTCTTATCTATAAACTTATAAATCTATACAAGTGAAGATAATAGTTTTCCAGTCATCCCTTCAAACTTACATAAACTTATATATAACATTATAGCTAGCTTCACTCTGAGTAAAAGATGATACCAGGTGAGAGGAAAGAGAGAAGATGGGAGAGGGATAAGAAGAGAAACTAAACATGACATAGTCACATTTTTGAAACTGAATATTGGAAATTACATTCTTAACACATAGTTATGTTTTAATTAACGGAAGTGAGTCACTAAATGCAGCCTACACACCACATGGGAAGAGGATGAAAAAGGGCATAAATCCTGGAGGACAGGAAGCAGGAATCCTAAGATGCTGTATTGGAGGACCAGCTACATTGTTTCCCTGGATTATGTATGTTAAAACAGGTGGAGCTTGGAAAATTCTGCACCATGGGTTTTATTTCAGTTTTCATTTATTAATTTGTGTGTGTGTGTGTGTGTGTACGTATGTATACAAATATGTGCATGCATACCAAGACACAAGGGTCTCTTGCTCTGAAAACAAACCCAGGTGCTTGTACCACTTTTTGCTTCTGGTTTTGGGTAAGTGGCTGGAGATTTGAACCTGAGCCAGCAGGATTTGCAAGCAATTGCTTTTTCACCAATATTTTAAGCTAGCTGTAATTGATTACTTTTGTTGAAACCAAAAGTAATATCAATGCAAACTTTGTTTTTTTTGAGGTAGAGTCTCACTCTAGTCCAGGCTGACCTGTAATTCACTATGTGGTCTCAGGGTGGCCTTGAATGGTGAGCCTCCTACCTCTGCCTCCCCAGTGCTGGGATTAAAGGCATGTGCCACCACACCCAGCTAAACTTTGTATTGTTTTTATTATTATTTTATTTTATTTACTTTGTACCCAGTGAATACAGTCAAGTTAATACCATTGTTAGTTTCCTTCCTGTCGTCCCCCCTGGACATGGACCCTCCTTGTTGGGGTATATGGGTCATGCATTGTGGGGTTAGCCATCAGTTATGGGTAGGAGGAAATGTCTCTGTGTATCATGACCCAACATGTGGCTCTGACATTCTTTCTGCCCCAATTTCCACAAATTTCCCTGAGTCATGTTGGGTTCATTTTAGGTCTACTTCAGTGACGAGGTCTTGGTAGCCTCTGTGTTTCTGGATATCTGATTGGATAGAAGTTTATTATTCTCTGTGTCAATCTCTTTTACCCTTGTGCTGATACCAGGTTCACCAAGAAAACAGCACTCTTGCTTGTTTCACCAATTATTCTTAGTTTCATCTGGGGCCCTTTTGTGGTATGATGGGGTGGTTCTCTCCTTAAGATCTGCATCTATCTGAAAAAGAGAAGCAGATTCTCCCATGGAAAGTTAGCACCAGATAAATGGGATAACCATTATTTTTTTAATAGAGAATTTAATAGGTATAGGCTCTCTTGTAGCCCATGATTAGTGGTAGCTTGATAATGGGGAGTGGGCTCATTTTTGGATATGGTGCTGACTTGTTTCCCAACTCCAGCTATGGGGTCCATTCCACTGAGCATATCAGTTAGCCAAATCAGGAGCAGTTGGTTTCCCACCATTGCTGTGAGCCACTATTGCACTTGTGTGAGCATCAATACAGGTTATTTGTTGCTAAGTAGGTTAGACCATGAGTTGCTTGGACAGATATTGGTCATTTTCTCCCAGTTGCCCATGTAGCACCTTCTGGCACTAGACACACTAACTGACTCTCTTCCAGCTTCCAACATGTCACTCTGTGTTATGTGCCAACAGCATATGGTGTCTTCAGAGTAGGGTCTTACTACTAACCTTTGGTGGGTCATCAGGAATTTTCTATTCTTAATGGGACTTTTCTTATTTTTTCCTTGCATTTAATTTTAGAAAATTCAACATTTCTTAGAACTTCTAATTTAAGTTGAAATTTTTGCACTATTAGTAAGATTCTATCCCAATTTTTCAGTCTCAACTTAGCTACTTGATGTTACATCCACTGGATGGTTTCAGTCTATTTTAGTCAACCTCTCTTCAATATGTGAGGCTAGTACTGACTGCTTCTTTCTTAAAGCATTGGATTTCTCGGTATTCTATGACATCATACTCTCCTGAATTGACTCTTATCTGTTTCTTTCATGGGACCTTTAATTTTCATGTACAACAAAATTACTTTCTATTTTATTCTTTCACTGTATAATCTTTCAGTGAGTGCATATACATAGTTTTAATGACCAGCTGAAGTTGGTGACTTATACATAATTTCCATTTCAGATTACCATCAACACTGGTAGCTTAACTACCTACTTAACATCACATGATATTGAACACATACTTAAAAACTTAGCATCTTATTGCAGTTCTTCCCATCCTCAGCATATTTTTGTGTCTTTTTAATTTCTAAAGCTAGGAACTTAAATCGCTCCCTTGATTCTGTCTTCTTTCCTCACATTCAATTTATTTAATCCTGGTTCAAATTTGTGTTATTGTTTTCTCCTAAACATTTTTTTAGACACTTTCCCTCATCAATACTATACTTAATAAAATAATAAATATCCATAATTTTTCTGATGATGAATAATATAAGAAAGACATTGAGAATCATGAACCTTGAGTAAGGCTATCTGGCTTTGAATCCTGGTACTGTTTACTATATCCTTCTCTGTGGGAAAGAGAACAAACTGTATAACCTTTTTGTGATACATATTTCCTTCTTATAAAATGTTTAAAATAATATTATCTACCTCATTGAGTGTTTCCAAAAGATCAAATAAGATAATCCATGTAAACCACTTAGAGTATCTGACTCACAGCAAATGCAAAATAATTATTAGTTATTATCTGAATCAACTGATGACTTCAGTGACCTCCAAAGTACAACTTCTTGTTCACACTCAGTCATCAATCAAAACCATTTTAATTGCAGAAAAATGCAAATTTAATCATGTATTCCAGATTGTTATTAAAATCCTAGAATTACATTGGTTGTTCTTGGATCCAAAAACCCTTGAAGTGTCTTCTACTGACCTCCCTGGTCCTTTTCCAATTGAACTTTATATGCGTATATTTTGTAAGTTTTAGACTCACACAGTCCAGATCATTCACTTTTTCGTTCTTTCTGAGGAATGTATGTATGAGGTCAATAACATGCATGTGGATGGCAGTGACCCTGCTCTGCTCAGACCTCATGTTATCTTAGTGGAACCAGCCACATCATATCCTCTTTCCATTCTCCAAACTTACTGTGCCCCCCCCCCCACCAGCCCAGTTCTAAGTCTTTGAGACTTCAGCTCTCTCTGCTTCTCCTGAACTTTTCCAAGCTAATTGGTAGTTAATGCCTCAAAGGCTTTACGATAGAGGCCAAACCTGCTTTTCTTCAGAAAAAGCTACCCTGACCAACAATACTGGTTTATTTCCACTCATTATGCTCCTACAATGTATCAAATTAGCCCACTCTTGATTTCTTTATTTTAAATTAAGAACATGTTTTTTCTAGATCCATCATGTGTAGATACCATCTTTTCCCTCCTCCCTGCCTCATTCTACTGAGGGCCCTCCTCAGTGGGGTTTGGTATTTACCATGGGTTTATGGATCATGTGTTGTGAGAGCAGCAGTCAGTAATTGGGGAGGAGGGGGCAATGCCTATGGGTATGATGTCCCATCCTGTGACTCACAAATTTCTTCCCCTTTTCCACACAATCCTTGACCTTGGTGGGTGTTTTAAACCTACTTCAGTGATGAGCCCTCAGAAACCTCTGGATTTCTGCTTTGGTTTGTGTTGAGTATCCTCAGCATCTGTCTCCTACACCCTGGCACAGATTGTCAGGCTCACCATGGAAGCAGCACTTTTGCTCATTTCCTCAATTCCTCTGTGGTTTCAAATGGACCTTAGCTGAAGTGTGAGGGGTGTTTTATCTCCTAGGGTCTCACTATCTTGTGAAAAAGAAAAGAAGATTTTCCAGCAGAGAATGATGACAGCATAGGTTAAATTGGATAAGCATTGCTAATTTAGGGATATTTTGATGGAAGCAACCCCTCCATTAGCCAATGACTAAAGGTAATGAGTAAATGATCTTGGTCTCCATAAAAGTCTGACCTGGTTCCCAGTTCCAGCTATAGGTTCCTTTCCACTGAGCAGATCTCTTAGACAAGCAGAAAGCCACTGGTCACACACCAAGGCTGTGTGCCATGATTGAACTGGTGTGTACATCTTATCAGACTGGTTACTTCTGAGTAGTTTAGACCACTGGTTGCTCAGATCATTATCGGCCATTTTCTCCCAGGAGCACATTGTACAGGTTTTCATTATACATGAGCTAACTGTCTGGGTACTGGTTGTCTTCCAAATATCAGCCAGGGCTCTTGGTATTGTGGTAGCAGTATATGGTGTCCTCAGCAATAAGGCCTTACCTTTTAACTCAAGCAGGTAATCAAGTGCTTTTACAGTAGCCTGCCCTATTTTGGAGATCTTGTAGGTTTCTCCAATCAACAGCTCAATGTGGATAGCAACCAATTTCTGATACTGAGAATTACATGCCAGAGTCAAATGTTTTAAGGGTGAGCTTCATCCCACCCAGGGCCCTTCTTTGCAGACATTCTCCCTATACTCCTGTTGAAGGTTAAATCTTTTCATCTACCTTCAAGGAGAAAGGTTTCTATGGTTGCAATTCATTTTGGGTTTAGTTTGATGTTCTCCCCAACTTCCTCTTCCCCTACACCCAAATCCCTTCATCCCCATTACCTGAGCCTCAGGTTGCCTGTGAGGTATGCAGCAACTGAACCTGTTGCTGGTTAGGAAACACAAATGAGTGAAAACACGCAATGTTTGTCTTTCTGTGATTGTATGTGTTTGTTGAGTATGATCTGTTCCAAGTTCATCCATTTTCCTACAAATTTCATTGTATCATGTTTTTTCCTTGTTTATGAGTGGAATTCCACTGTGTAAATGTACCACAACTTCATTATCCATTCATCCAATGATGGACAACTGGGTCGATTGTAGTTTTTAGCTATTATGAATCTATTAGCTACAAACATGGTTGAACAAATATCTTTGCATTGAAGGGAGCTTTTAGGGAAAATGCCCAGTAGGGAATACCTGGATCTGTTGGTAGTTCTATTTTCATCTTTTTCAGGAGTCTATATATTGATTTCCATAGTTGTTGTACAAGTTTGCACTCCTACCAAGAGTGAATGATGGAATGATGGTTCCTTTTCCCCCCACATACTCACAAGTGATTATTGTCATTTGATTTCTTCTTCTTCTTCTTTTTTTTTTTTTTTTTAATGATTGCCATCCTTTCTGGAGCAAGGTGATACCTCATAGTTGTTTTAATCTGAATTTTCCTGATGATTAAGGATATTGAATATTTCCTTAAGTGTGTATTAGCCATTTGTATGTTTTCCTATGAGAACTCTATTTAGTTCTCTACACCAGTTTTTGAGTGGGTTGTTTACACTTTTATTATTTAGCTTTTGAGTTCTTTGTAGATTCTAGATATTAGGCTTCTGTCAGTGGTATAGTTAACAAAGATTTTTCTCCCATTCTGTGGGTAATCTATTGGCTCTGACTTTGTTTGACTTTGCAACAGCCTTTTAGCTTTATGAGATCCCAGTGGTTAAGTGATTGTTTAGTTTCCTGGGTTACTGGGGTACTGTATAGGAAGTATTTTACCACTTCTATATCATGGAAATTCCCTCCTATTTTTTCTCCCAGTAAGTAGTTGAAAAGTTTCAAGTCTTATATTGAGGTCTTTAGTTCATTTGGAGTTGATTTTTGTGTATGGTGAGATGAGTGGGTCTAGTTTCATTTTTCTAAAATTGAATAACCACATGAAGAAAAGTAAAACCAGACCCACTCAATGTCTTACTTTTCAGTTGTACCACATGCTGTTTCTTGAGTTTTTATTTGTCATTTGATGTGCACTATGAAGTGAGGTTCAGAACAGGATTGTTGAATTTCTGGGCAAGTTTTACTCCAGGTCTACTAAAACAAGGACTAGGTAAGTAAGGGTCTATGAATCCAGATGGAAAATAATTTGTCCTTGTTTTGGGTTCTGTATTCCAAGGAATTAGGTGTAGCCAAGAGCTGAAGGCATCACTTCAAATACAGTGTAGAGTTAGCTATTTTAATTGCCATGTGATTCAGTTTTATAGAATTACTTATTTCCTTTGACTCTGGCATGTAATTCTCAGTATCAGAAATTGGTTGCTATCCACATTGAGCTGTTGATTGGAGAAACCTACAAGATCTCCAAAATAGGGCAGGCTACTGTAAAAGCACTTGATTACCTGCTTGAGTTAAAAGGTAAGGCCTTATTGCTGAGGACACCATATACTGCTACCACAATACCAATAAATACTCATAAAGCTAAAAGGCTGTTGCAAAGTCAAACAAAGTCAGAGCCAATAGATTACCCACAGAATGGGAGAAAAATCTTTGTTAACTATACCACTGACAGAAGCCTAATATCTAGAGAAAATAAGAAAGTGTGAGAAAGAAAGCAAAAAGCATGGTGAGGGGAACAGGACAGGGAAATGGCAGGATATTAAAGTAAATGAGCAGTTTCTGAGGGACTTAATGGAGTAAAGGATCAACAGAATCAATGATTGCAGTTTAGTTAGCAATTGCCACTTTCGCTGGGACATAGACCACGCTGTTCTTGCAGACATAAGCTCCCTGGATATCTGGCATGAGAAGCCTCAGTGCAGGCTCCATGAGACACCACCAGCAGTGACAGTGCCCCTGGTGTGCACTATCTATGGAAATAATCTTTCTTATGCTGGCAGATACAGAAGACATCTGTGCAGCAAGCTGAGCCAGAAAGGAGGAAAATGGTACTTATTGCAGGAAAACTAAGACAACTCATCTTGCATATCCTTTTACACATTCCAAGTGTATTTTTAGAAATGTGTGGAAGGAATTTGTACATTAGAATCTAATGGATAAAGAGCAGGTGGGGGCAAGAAAACTAAGTTTTATTTTTGGACTATTAACATGGTTCTGAATTTATCTTCTTTATGCTATTGTTTATGAATACACAGACAGTATCAACTCTTTTATAGATGCACTTTTTGACCTTCATAGAGTTTCTTAAAGTCAGTTAAACACACACATACACATTGTTAGTCTGTGTGAGCAAGGTTATGCTACAATAACAAATAACTACAAATTCCTTAGCCTCATAGCAAATTGAAAGGTGTACACAGAGTCTTGGATCTTATTTGTATGGGAGCTGTACCTTATCTATAATTTCATCCTTCATGTTGCCTCTAAACCAGAACACAACTTCAGTGGTAAAGCCTTTTAACAATATACTTGTATTGTCCCTGTAACAGAACAAAATAAATAAATGTTCAGAAACTAGCATGATTTCTAAAGGTCTGCAGTAAACTTCACTTTATATTTCTCTGGCATGCCAAACATCACAGTGAAGGACTCTGCATGTAACAGGAGAATGGGCAAAGGTGGTTAACTTTCTCGCTGAACTCCCAGGAAACAGTTGAGAGTAATAAGACAATAATCTACATGCTTAATTGTATACAAAAAATACAATGTATTTTATTTCCCAAGAACTAGTTCTACATGTCAAAATACAGCATCTGTACTCCTCATTTCATCATATGTGACTTCCTTTTTACTTGGCTATTTTTTCACCATACTCATTGATTAGTGATAACAGCAAAATAGAAGCTACATTCTTCTGTTATGTGTGTTCTCAGCTTTTCTTGCTACTATGACAGCCCTAATTTTTTTTTAATTTAAGGAATATATTTAGTAAATCACAGTAAATCATAATGTATGCATATATATGGAAGTTGTCATATATATATATATATATATATATATATATATATATATATATATATGACAACTTCCATCCTGTGAGATTATAGAAAATACTTGTACATATTCTCTAATACTATTTTAAGAGCTGATGATGGCTTCCGTATTACCTATGTATTCTCATTAAGGATATCTCAGGAATTGTAATACTATTTTTTCATGTTTTAGACAATTAAATGCTCTCAACATAATTTATAAAAGTAAAAGACATTTTACTTTCCTAGAGTAAAATCCATCTAAAACCTGCAGGCGTTATGGATAATTATTGGCTATCTTAATGTTGTGGATGATTGAGATAGACAGTAATTTAGTATACCCATGAAAAGCATGACTTCTTTCAAGAAGTGAAGGCTGAAAAATATCTTCATATATATGCTTTTTATGCAATTTTATCAACATTGGTT
The DNA here is from genome assembly GCF_020740685.1 of Jaculus jaculus. Taxonomy (NCBI): domain Eukaryota; kingdom Metazoa; phylum Chordata; class Mammalia; order Rodentia; family Dipodidae; genus Jaculus; species Jaculus jaculus. Next base: position 116,522,073 of record NC_059107.1, read on the forward strand.
ATCTTCTTTGCACCTGTGTCATGTATTCTACTTTATCCAAGTAAGAAAAATCTCTCATCAGAAAGGCTTATCCTTAAATAATAAGTAAACTTATTGACTCATATACACCAAAATTCTCAGTAAGACTGGCTTTAAGATAAACACAATAAACCCATAGTTATTTGATTTCTTCTCACCTTGTTTTAGCATGATTTTCAGAATGATAGGAAGGAACACAGGCTTTATATTCATCTATGATAAACACATGAATAAGAAAGATATTGTCACTTTTGGAAACTCAGGAAAAAAATAAATGATGCTATATTTAGTATAAGTACTGGAAACGTTTTGTGGTGTTTCATCAACACAAAGAAGATCACAAGCCATTCCTCAAGTAATGATTGGTAAAGGGAATTTAGCTATCCTTGCAGACATAATATTGTGATTGAGGTTGGTTTCAACTGTCCTCATGACCCTAAATATAAGCATGAATATCAGAATAGTATCAGAGTTCAGAGTGGAGAGTGAGGGATGATATATGTTACAGAGACTTGAAATAATAAGCCTGTTTAATACATCATGTACTGATTGTGTTTAATTTTATTTGTTTTTTTGGTATTTTATTGAGATTATAATACATGAACATATAGTAATTTGACTGTATTTTCATCTTTTCCCCCATTTCTCACCACTATTCCATAATTATAAGTAGTCCTTTTTTGATGCCTCATTTTTTTTGTTCTCCTTTATCCTCTATACCAAAATGTTGATAGGCTCAATATTGTACAGGTCTTGTGGAAGTAATGACTTCTACCATGAGATTAAGAAAGTACCTGTCAGTTCATATTCATGCTGCCCTTAAGTACTCTTTCCCACCCTGTGATGTTTACATTCTGTTTGTCTCCTCCTTCACAACTTTTTCTGAGCCCTCTGAGCTGCAAAGAGTATGGTAGAAATGTCTCATTTAGGTCTAACCTCTCAGAAGCTTCTTATTTTAAGCACTTTGATTATGCTTTCTTAAATATTATTTATGTGTTTACTTATGAGACAGAGAGATCAAGAGAGAGAGAGAGAGAGAGAGAGAGAGAGAGAGAGAGAGAGAGAGAGAGAGAGAGAATGGGTACCAGCCTCCTGCTACAAACCAACTTCAGACACATATGCCACTTTGTGCATGTGGCTTTATGTGGATACTGGAGAATTGAACTCATTATGTTTGGTTGCTGCTTTTTATCACTTAACCAATAATATTAAAATCATTAAAACTCATATTAGCAGATGACAACAAACTCAGTTGGTAGAGTGCTTGTCAAATATTCACAAAACAATTTCCTTCACTCCTTCCTTCCTTCCTTTCTTCTTTTTCTTCACTCCTTTTCTCCTTCTCTCCCTCCATTCTTTCTTTTTAGTACAAATTTCTTTATTTAGGGGTGGGTGTGGGCATGTGTGTGTATGTGTGTGTGAGAGAGAAAATGAGTGTGCCATGACCTCTAGCCACTGCTAACAAACTCCAGATGCATGCACCACATGTATCTGGCTTATGTGGGTTCTGGGGAATTGAACCTGGGTCCTTAGGCTTCACAGGCAAGAACTTTAACCATTAAACCATCTCTCCAGCTCCTCTTTCTTTCTTTTTGAAACAGGTTTCATGTAGCCTATCTGATATCAAAAGCATTATTTTAGCAGAGGATGACTGAAGTTCTGATCCCCCTTCCTCCACCTCTCCCATGGTGGGATTAGACTTGCACAACCATATCCAGGAATTTGTGTGTGTGTGTGTGTGTGTGTGTGTGTGTGTGTGTGTGTGTGTGTGGTGCTAAGGATTGAACTCCTTCATAGTTAAATGCTGAATATTTTTTATCTTAAGTGTTATACATGTCCAATGTTTTGTGAGCATATTAGGATGATGAAACTCTCTTGTGTTCAAGCTAAGTTTGGCATAAGTTCCCGAGAAATTAGAATGTGTCAAGTAAGAAAACCAGGGGTATATGGCATACATGGTGGAGCTAATTAAGAGATCCAATCAGCTTTATTAACTGTAACAGGACTGCTATTGAAAACTCTATTAGAGCCGGTATTTGGTTGAGAGATTATTCTTCCCATTAACTAGACACTTGGCTGAGGGTGAAGGAGACTAACAGCAGGATTTGAGAGGATGGTGAAGTTGTGGTTACAACACACCATTGAAATGTAATTGAGAGGCAAATCCCTGCAGGCATGTCCAAGCTGAGGCCCACAAGCCACATAAGTCCCAGAATAGTTGTGACTGTGGTTCAATACATTGATAAGTGACAACATCATGTCACAATGTCAAATTTGTGGACAACCGGCAAGGTATAGATGCAACAGATTAAAAGAAAGTTCATGGAATATGGCACTAAAAAGTATACAACTTTCAAAATCCACAAATGCTTCCCTTTCTATAACAGAATGTCTAGCATCATTCAACTGTTACTTGACAATGCAAGTCGATGTTGGAGCTTAAACACCCAGGCTGTGAACACCTATCATTGGAACTACCTGAGCACATATGTCAAGATATGTGGGCCTTTTTTATGAAGAGGCTGTGAAAAATCATACATCAATAGTACAGGTTGCTGCAGTGTTTGTTTACAATGGAGAGAATTTCAGATTCAATCTCATGCTTGTATTACCAGAACATGTTTTTAAAAATATATTGTATTTATTTATTTATTTTATTTGAGAGAGAGAGAGAAAGAATGGGGGCACCAGGACCTCCAGCCACTGCAAATGAAGTCCAGATATGTGTGCCTTCTTGTGCATCTGGCTTACGTGGGTCCTGGGGAATTAAAGCAGGGTCCTGTGGCTTTTCAGGAAAAGGCCTTAACCATTAAGCCTTCTTCTCCAGCCCATGTTTTTATACACACTGAATTCAGTGTATATTTTTACTTTTTAACTTACACTACTGTCTTATTAGAATGAAAAAAATAAAAGATTGTACTAGTGGCTGTCTTTGCTTAAAACATTGATATACCTTATTCAGAAATTTTATATTTTCTCAATATAATTACTGAAATTATTATTAATTTTAAGAAGCAGAGTGAAAAAGGCAGAGAGAGAGAGAGAGAGAGATAAGAAGAAGAGAGGGCGCCAGGGCCTTTAGCTGCCGCTAAAGAACTCTAGACGCAATCTCTCCCTTGTGGTGCATGTGCAACATTGTATGCTTGTGTCACTGTACATCTGGCTATGTGGGACGCCTGGAGATTCAAACATGAGTTCTTAGGCTTTGCAGGCAAGCACCTTAACTGCTAAGCCATCTCTCCAGCCCTTATTTTTTGATTTTTAAGTAATGCATTTCATATACTTTACCTTGATCACTGAAATATTTGGCACTCTAATAATTATTGTTACTAAGGCAAATGCCTCAGTCCCCAGATAAATGCCATCTTATGGGGCTGAGTGTTGAGGTAACACAAAATTCTAGTGTTCTCAGTCCTGTTCCCTGCAGATGAAGGAGTTACTTAAGATATTCTGAATATTTCCTTAATTATTTGACTTAAGCTATACTTTTTGATGTGTCCAGTTCTAATGAAATCTAATACCCTCCAAGGCAAGGCCTGATATACATCAGAAAGAGCCAAGCTTTTTAAATTATTGCTAAAGTACATGTTTCTTAAAAGAGTATCTTGAGATTTGTTTAGCAGGTTTAGAAAGTGAACTCCCTTTCTGTACAGCAAAGGGGAGGAATCAGCAATGTGGGAGAGACACAGCAGGTAGAGACAAGGGATAGATGCTAGTGCACTGGGAGGCAGATGGCAAGAGCTTCAGTTATTTATGAAGAATAAAGTGGGAGGCCCTAGGGAGTGCGTGCCTTTTCCCTTTCAACTCTGCTCTTCCTTTCATCTTTTAGAATTAAGTTTCTCTAAACTCCACCACTTTAACACATCTGACATATCTTTATTTCAGATTTAATATATTTTAATAAGCTTTTCTTTTCCCATAAACTCTCATGTAAGCCCAGGTCCATTTAATTCTTGAGTCATACATGGGCTCATTCTTAACCCCTACTTTCCTAGTCTGACTGACCTTAGATCAGTTCCTTCACTGGGACTTGAATCCTCACATCCATAATTTTATATTTTCTACCCATATTTCAGTCGTTCCCAGTACAATAATAGGTCAAGCATATTTGACAAAGGCCCAGATGTTCACTATGTTAAATACCACGATAGCATCAATCATTATACGATAGGAGTTTTTCTGACTTTGAATTAATTCATACTATTTCATCAAGTATTTTGCCTCCAGGATCAAATATTCAGTGCTAATTGCAGCTCTCATGTCAGCTTTATGCTGTTGCTGATCGTGTACTTATTGGTTTTTGTAGGAGCTTCCTTCTGTTTCTACTCTTCACTATTCATATTTCTCTTAATAATCCATCAAAAGCAAAACTTTTTAACTCTGTTTTCTAACCACACCAGACCTCTAGCATTTTTCATATCAGCACCAGCATCTCTTTTCTGGGTTACTGCTTCTGTCTTCTGAGTGTCTAACTGCTTCTTTCACATGGTAATCACGTAAATCTCTTAGAAGACCAGATTTTGTTTTTACTCAGTATGTGTTAATGCTTGCCATGCATTCAGGGTACAATCAAAGCTCTTAACACCAAGTCTCCCTAACCTGATAGAGTTTTTTTTTTTTTTTTTTTTTACTGCATTCATATAACTCCTTTTATTTTTCCTGCTCTATCTATCCAGGCTTCTTCATATGGATCTATTTGGTCAACTTATTTTCTTTCATGACCTTTGGAAATTTTATTCCCTCTACTTAGTGTGGTTTTTGCAGAGATCTGAATCATTCACTTCTTCAAAATATGGTGGTGCATGCCTTTAATCTCAGCACTTCAGAGGCCACCCTGATACTGCACAGTGAATTTCAGGTCAGCCTGGGCTAGAGTGAAACCCAATAGATAGATAGATAGATAGATAGATAGATAGATAGATAGATAGATAGATAGATAGATAGATAGAGACATTGTATACAGTGAACCACTTTATTTGCTTTTCTTTGAACATCAGTTTCTGTATTCACAATATAAGATAATTGGACTAAATAATCTCCTTCTACAGTGAGAATTTCTCAGCTTTTGTTGATACTATTTTCAACCCATGATTTTTTTTTTTTCTTTATACTCTATATTTCCCAGGAATCCCTAAAGTAATGTACTGAGGAAAACATGATGATCAAACTAATGACAACTGAAAAACCCAGGGATGATACAATCTCAAGAAACTCTATGAAATACATTTTTTTCTAAAGTGTGGTTCAATCAATCAAAAATTAAAAGACTAGAGAGAGCATAGAGTCATTCAAAGCAGGCTGCATCACTTACTGGAAAAATGATAGTTTTTCCCTGTTTATCTTCTGACATGAAATATCTGAAAGCTATTCATTGTCACAAGGGAAATTTGCCTGCTTTTGCTTACTTTATTGGAAGTTAATCTTGAAGTTAACATTTACATATATTTTCTGTGCTACAGAAGCATGAAGAGATATCTTCCTAAAGAAGGATTGACATGTAAAGCATGACTCTCCAGCCTCATAAAACCCATGGAAGATTTGTTCTTTTGTTAACTACACCACTGCTTTACAGTCACAAGCTGTTTATTGTAATTTTATCAGCTTCACTGGTGCCCTAAGTTTGGGTAATGCATATCAGATTTTGCCAACATTGACTCAGGCTGAGTCTCTACAAAGGTCAGGGTTCTGCAACTGAGTTAAATATAGCTATAGGTAGTCATATGGTGTGAAGTAATAGTTTTGGAGGTGTTATTCTAATTATTCATATATAAGTTTCTTGTACTAAAAATTCCATAGAAGCCAAAGACACATGTAAGACTTTCTATATTTCTCAGCTGTTCTATGAACTGTACCAATTTTTAAATCATTTGTTATACAATTTAATTCTTTTTTGATCAACATTCTCAGAATAATCCAGATAGTTTTCAAAGATTACCAGCTGTGTCCCATTCCTGTATTTTATACTGGTGAAATAGTTACATATGTAGAAGTACCATTTCTTTTCCTTAGAAATAGAAAAGCCAGCTGGGTGTGGTGGTTCACGCCTTTAATCCCAGAACTCAGGAAGCAAAGATAGGAGGATTGCCATGAGTTCAAGGCCAACCTGAGACTCCATAGTGAATTCCAGGTCAGCCGGGGCTAGAGTGAGACACTACCTTGAAAAACAAACAAACAAACAAACAAACAAAAAAGAAATAGAAAAGCCAATTCCCATATGTATTAAATCTGTACATGAAGTACCTTGTTTCCAAGTTGAGTAATCTGAACAATTTTTAAATGATAAGTGAGGATAGCATATTTATGAGAAAGGAATCTTGTCTACTAATCAATTCCTAAGTTGTTCTGAAGTAGGAGTGACAGGGTGACATTCATACTCAGTCCAGTTTGTCTGTTACTGTGGTTTATGCTCTCTCCAGGACTCTCTGGTTGTTTCTGTGGTGCAGTGGATATTGCAAAGAAAGTTTACATAATTCTTCAGGGTATTTAATGAATTGATGTATACAGTTTAATAACAGAGACAGCCAGATCCTAAACTCTATAATCATATATTGTTTGTTATTTTTTTTTCTTTCCAGAAACTATAATACATACCTCAGAGCATATATTCACAGTGCTTTCTGTGCATGTGATATCACTCTGTACATTTTCATCCAAGAGAAATAGTGAGTGATTTTCCCATCGTTTTCATTCTTATTGTTACAGGTGTATGTGTGTGTTGGGGTGAATCAGTTATAATTTGTTTTCTCAGGGATATGCCTCCTTCTCAGCTGACTCTATTCCAGTATCTCTTTCTACTTAATCTATGTTACCTTATTCTTTATTCTTTGGTGGAAAATGACTGAAAGGAAGGAAGGTAGTCTGTGGCATCTCCAAACTCAGTAGCATAAACGTTAGAATCTGTCTGGATCTAAATCCCAGTGCTTCCTCATTTTAGCCATTGAAACTTTTAAAGTGCCTTCACACAACCCAGTTGTGCCAATAGTATGGGAGTCTGTCACTAGTTTCTTGCACTTCCTGTAGAAAAACAGAAAACCACCAGTGATATTTCTACAATGTAAAGTTTAGCCTTCACATGTAGGCACTGCTTCTCAAGCTGTGTTTTCACTGCTTCTCCCACAACTGCCCCTAAAGAAAATATCTTCTTTGAGAAGCTGAATTTTTCTCTTTTCTTCTGTCTTGTCTACCTTAAATATTATTTGCAGTTGACTCTGACTATTGTGCTTTAAGAGTGAGTGAAAAAATTGGGAAACCAAAACACTCAAACTGAAAGCATTAAATTTGGCTTAATGAGAACCATATAGTGAATTATACTCAGCATTTATGCATCTATACATGAGTCTTGACTCTTCAGCCTCCTGGGAACTAGAAAGATTAAAGCTATCTATTGTAAAGAATTTATTACTGAGATAATATCCTAAATTTCACTGGAAATAGTTAATGTCTCTGCAAAAGCAAACTACAATTATTAAAATAGTTTCTTCTTTTTACATTTTTAAATTAAACGAATTAACTGAATTGCAGTGGGGGCACATGTGAAAGTCAGAGGATAACTTCAAGGTGTCTGTGCTTCATCTTCTTGGAAACAGGGTCTTACTGCTACAAACAATACTTCTTCCATAGAGCAAATGAATGCTAGATGGGCTGGGATCATGTGTTCCTGCACCTCTTTGCATCTGGCTTTATGTGGGGAATTGAACCCAGGCCAACCCAGCAGGCTTTGTAAGTGAACACCTTCAACCATTGGGCCTTCTTCCCAGCCTGAAGCAGGAACATTTATTCTATTTTACTTTTCCAAGTACTTCCTTTCAAGAGGCTGTCACTCTCATCTTTTGAACCCCAGTCCTGAAGTGGACATAGTGAATTTCAGTTAAATATAAATTTATAATGTCAATCTGTTGTCTAGCCTAATGCTCAAACCAAACTCTGTGGGTATACAGCTGGTGCCAATCTTCCTTCTCTTAGATCCTGCCTCCTCTCCATTAGCTTTGATTCTTTAAGATCCGAGAAAGCTGGAAGGTCAACACTCATCTACAGTGTGTATGTGTGTGTGTGTGTGTATGTGTGTGTGTGTACCAAAGTATAAAATACATATAAAACTTAAATTGATTATAGACAACATTATGACTTGAAATAGATTAGCCTAGTTGATTAACACAAACTGAACTAGAAAGTTTCAGAATATAGCTCATGCAAAAATGATAAGTGGTACTTTTGAACTGTTTGTAGGAAAGTTGTATGTGAGTTATATTCCACATGTTGTAGGTTTCACACTACAGGAGTCAAAAAGGGTTATTTGGTGTTGTCACTTCATGTGCTAAAGCTTCTCTTTTGACATACTTTGAACTCTTCAGAGTTATCTTATAGAATACACCACACTGTTGTCTATGGAATGTGCACCTCTGTGGATGTTTTATAGCATTCTTGTTTTTGCCTTCTAGCTAGGCATCCTTGGCCTCTCCATCCTCACAGGCAACCATCTCCCAGAGAGTCCTCTCCAATTGCGCTAGGTGCATTGCAGTGGAAGTGTGTAATGCCTCCATTGTAACCCTCTTCACTTAACCATCTATCTTCAGATTATTTCAGATGACCGTCTCCAAAGACTCACGTTTTATTCCTGAAAGAATTCTTTCCTACTCTATGCCAGCATTGGGAAGATCTATGAAACTCAACCATTTTCTAGGTGGTTAGTGAGATTACAATCTCTGCTGCTGGTTGTCAAATGCCACACTGCTTTGGTGGTTCCACAGGTTTGTGACTTGGCTCATGAACTTGAAAAGCTAGAGCAAAGAGGGAGAAATCATAGTTGTCATTAAAAATATTAAATCTCTTTTAAGGTATTTGAATTTATTTTTATTCAATACATATTTTAGTAATTCTAAACATATACATATACATATAAAGGTAGAATTAGGAGTTACAGGACTAGATTTGCATACTTATTTGTAGTATTTTGGAGCTATGTCTTATGACCATTTATGGATCATGGGAAATTAATTACTGATTACTAATTGTTAAGTTGGAGTCCTCAGTGAAACTCTGAAACAATATAGTCTCTCATGACCTTAAATTATTTGTTTTAATATTGTTTTAAATTATATATTATATTATATTAATATATTGTTATATATTATATATTAAAATTATTTGTTTTAATATTGTACTTACAAATGATCTAATTTTCTTGAATATTCTCTCTGACTTTTCTACTATGCTGATGATCAATATCCTCTACGTGAGTGTTCAGAGATTCTGGAAAAAGTAAAGGTCATATATGTGTATAATATATGTATTCCTATGAGCTGGAGAAAATAGTTCAGTGGGGAAAAAGCTTGTCATGCAAACATGAGGATTTTCATTCTGATCATTAGCACCTACATGAGTGCTAGGAGAACGAGGCTTCTTACTTGTAATATGAAACTGATTAATTAGACTAGCTGAACTCAAGCCCAATTGTGGGTTCAAGTGAGAGATCCTGTCTCAGTAAATAAGGCGGACAGTGATGAAGGAAGATAATGACAACATCTGGTCTCCACACATATAAACATACATGCACCCATGCACATACACAAATATCACACACAAATGTACACATACAATAGTGTTTCCAAACCAGGTACTCGACACTGAGTGAATAAGAATTTAGGAAAAGGAAAGGTTCATTTGCTATTGTATAGCAATGACTCCTAAATAGAGCACTGTTGACTTTTCACATTAACAAAACTAGAAAAGCAAGTGCTTGGGCCCTAGCTATTTTGAGGGTTGACTAAAGGCCCTGTAATCACCCTGACACAAGGGAGAATTGGAGGGCCTGTAAGAAGGGCTTCTCTCTATCTTCCTTGGAGGCTTCAGTGAGTCAGATTCCCATCATCCCCCTGGTTACATTGAGGTCTCAGACTTTCTGCTTCATGTCCTTGGTATTATGAGGCAAAAACATTCAACCACAGTTGAGAGGCAGCAACAGAACAGCCATTCCACATAGCCATTCCACAGTCAGCCGGTCCCATTTGTTTCAGTGCTGTACAATGTAACAAAAATCCACTGGGTGTTGGCCTCTTCCCCTGAAGTCCACGAGGTAATTAAAAGTCTGAATGCATGGAAGCAATAAACTGTATCTGGATGCGGCTTATTATATCTTTACTTGTCAAATCAGGTGGGCTTTAGCCTTGGCTTTGGTTTGCCTTGGATGTTCCCAAGAGTTATAATTTTTCCCATTGCAGGAATATTAGGCTGCAGTAAAAGAGAATAAAATAAGAGAAATAGAATATGAGGATTGACTGGAAGCTTTCTTTTCAACTTTGCTCAGCCTTTTTGTTGAAGTCTTTCCTAGAATTTATACATTAGTTATGTTGAATTTCCATTTCTCAAGGTCAAATACATTGTCATGTCTCATCTTCTAACCCTCTCCCCAAATAAAACAATATCCTCGTGTCCTAGTACTGATGGCTCCCAGAATCACTTTCCCAAGTCAGACTTCTCTGTGACTTAATTTCTCCACTGCTATTATAGATCATGTCTCCCTTTAATCAATAGGTAGCCATTATATGACTATTCACATCTATTTGGAGAGAATTATCATGCACACTGATGGGTCTATTTGTGTAATCTGATCAGATGCTACTTTCAGCAGGATTTAAGAGTCCTTGGTTCTGACCCAGAACAAATTAATCAATGCACTTTGGTAAATGGTGAATTGGAAAATAGAAATTAAAAAAAAAAGAAGTTTACTTTCTCTTGCTAAAAATTAGCTAATAGATTTCCTTCTTTCTCCATCTTAGAGCATCTACTCTAGAAAATATATAAGGTCTGTCTCCTATTCTATACATATATGTAAGACTTTCAATAGGCTACTAAGTCGTTTTTTCCTTAGTTGCGAGCAAGGAATTTCTTTGTGTTATTTATTTATGTATTTATTTGCAAAGAGAAAGAGAAAGAGAGAAAAAGAAAGAGAGAGTATAGGCATGCCAGGCCTTCCTGATACTTCATATGAACTCCAGATGCATGCCCCCTTTGTGTATCTGGTTTTACATGGGTACTGGGAAACAGCCCAGGCTGTCAAGCTTTGCAACTAACTGCCCTTAACCACTGAACTCTCTCTCCAGCCCCAAATTTCTTGTTCAAGGAGGTGGGAGCCATCTCTTTGAAATATAAACACAAAGGATATAATTCCAACATCTCCTTGACTCTGTAGGAACCTAATGTCTATTGGCTCCTACTTTCAAGCTACAATATTAACCCTTGTAATAAACATAGGAGAATATTTTTAATTTGTACAAAGTCAATTACTTAACACAGATAATCATTCCAATCACTATGTTGATTTAGGATGAACTTGGGGTAATGAATGAATGGCGATGTCAATTTCTCCGGGGAGTAGTTGTCTCAAGATCTTGTATATGAATAGTGGCATCTGCTTGAGTGTCTAAAAAGGAACACAGTGTGCTTCCTTTTCAGTTAGTGGATTTTCTGGGCTACCCATTATATCCTTGTTTAATATTGATTTAATAACTTTTCTACTTTTCTTTTCTATTACCTTGATAGAGATATTTCGTGCTTAAGGAGACTATTTTTCTTCAATTATAGTTCTCTAACTATGATAGCTGATAAATTCCTTTTTTAGTAATCAATCAATGAATTTTATTTTTGGATAATCTTTGCTAAAATTTGGCATAAAGTAGTAGCTAAGTTGGCCCATGAGTTGGGTAGTCTTACACAGTAATTCAAGGAATCAAGGAATCAGGGCTGGAGAGATGGCTTAGCGGTTAAGCACTTGCCTGTGAAGCCTAAGGACTCCAGTTTGAGGCTCGATTCCCCAGGACCCACGTTAGCCAGATGCAAAAAGGGGGTGTATGCATCTGGAGTTCATTTGCAGGCTGGAAGGCCTGGCGCACCCATTCTCTCTCTCTCTCTCTCTCTCTCTCTCTCTCTCTCTCTCTCTCTCTCTCTCTCTGCCTCTCTGTCTGTCACTCTCAAATAAATAAATTTAAAAAAAAAAGGAATGGTTAATATCAATGGCTTGAGATTAATAAACTCTGAAAGCTGTCCTGAACTCACTATGTAGATTAGACTAGCCTTGAATTTATGGAAATCATTGTGATTTAGTGCCCCACGTGCTGGGATTACAGACATGGAACACCGTGTTGGCTATTATTATCCTTTTAATTATTATTCTTTAATATATTTAATGTTTAATTAATCCCTTATAGAGTAATAGATTTCCTAACAGTATTTTCATACACACTTAGTTTTGGTTGATAACATCTTCCCCAATCACCATGGCCCCATTTGAACCCTTTTGCCCCAAATCCCTCTTATTATATCACATGTGTTCTATTGCCTTCCCTACCCATTTCATTCAAGCCTCTAAAATTACTTGTCTTAAACAATTTATGGTCTTAGGTGTTGCTGGTGAAGAACACATTCTGCTTTTTATTCTGTGTCCGTACAGAAGTTAATCTAAATCCCATTTGCCAAGACACCAGACAGTATCACAAAGCAGAAGCAAGGGTGTTGTACTTGGTAAGTTTGGGGATAATATTTTAAAAGGTTAATCTTTATTACTTTATTACCAATTCCAAATCTCAGTGGGCAGCATAGTTAAAGACTCGGGAATTTCAAGAAGTCAGTCTGTGTAGGGCTCTTGCTAGTTTTTCCACTTACCATGTGAATGTGTCCTTCTCATTTAACCACACTCAGCCTCAGTTTCTTCACAGGGAAAATTTATTGATCCTATCTCATAGGCATACTGTGACCCTGAAAACAAATAATGAACCTAGTGTGATTAGTTCAGAGTCTAGTGCATATTTAGTGCTCAATGCATAGTTGATATAATTACTCTCCTATCCAAAGATTTCTTGCTCCTAATTACAAAATTAGAACTTCATTTTTTTGTTTGCTTGTTTTTCTTTTGTCTCAAAGTCAACAGAGTCACTAAGCTCCACTTATGAAGATTCAAATGCCTCCAGGATAAGATTACCTTGTAAACTAATTTTAACATTTGCTAAGTAATTGCTTTTAATAGACCAAATAGCTAAAAGTGACATGTCTTAAGAAAAAAAGAAGGAAGAAACTGGATGAATCCTTTACTGTGATGATTGTGGGGACTGGAGGAGATCTAAAAGAGGTTCTGAAATTGAGATGTACATCTTTCCTCATTTTATCAGCTAACTGCATAGTAACTCCAAAGGATGGACTATAATAGTAATGAGAAAGATATACTCTTCCATGAACACATGAGCTCATTGAATACTTATGATAGCCCTGAAAGAATTTATAATATTGCCCATAGTATATATGAGGAAACTAATTGTATTTTGGAAGTTAATATAATAACCTCAAACTCTTCCTAAATATAAATGGACTAGCACTTTAATATTAAAAAAAAAAACCTTTATTTTCAACTTACTTCAATAAGTGCAGGGGTCTGTCCTGCACTTATTTTTCTAAGAGACTATGAGACAAAGGAGCCTCCCATAGTGAGGTTTAGCCCTTTCAGAGTTTATATTCAGTTCTGCAACTTGAGGGGAAAGAGACATAGAGATAGAGATGGGAGGAAAGAGGGAGAGCTAAACTGGTCTCTGAGCAGGTATGCTTAGAGGCCAGGCTAAGGAAAGCAATGTACATAACAATGTCTACCCAGTCATGCTTAGTGGACATTTTGATCTTAATGACAAAGGATGGTGGTATGGTAGGAAGTTATATCTAGTGGCAATTCCCTATGTATGGAAGACAAGGAAATTCCTTCCAGAAGAATCAAGAATCTGATTTATTTTTGCCACCATCAGGATAAGGAGGATGTCTGCTGCAACCTCTGTGAAGTGCACAGGAATGTTGAATTGCTCATGCAAACAAGACTGGGAAGGTACATGTAGAAAGGCTGCAAGAAGAAAATATAACCAAACTGCTAGTGAAGAGCAGAAACACTTCTCTAGAGAGTCTACAGGATGTGAGTTTCATTATTCTTGAGATCTATTCATGTTCTAAGCACTGGGTATAACCCAAGAAAACAGCAGAGAGTTATATTTGAGTGAGGAATCTTATCAGGAGCAAATAATCTCTATCTAAAGAAATGATATATTCTATGTTTTTGTAGAAGTTACCCTACAGTTCTTTCCATTTCCTATAAGCATAAATCCTGAGAACATGATGGGACTCAGAGAGAAGCCAAAACATGTTACAGTAGGTCCATGCTTCCCACTAGAGAGAGGAGACACACAGCTGTAGTTTTTGTGAAGGAAGCACAAAGACTGGATTTCTTTGCTTACTGCTCTTATAAATAAGTCTGAGTTCATGAATTCCCAGTAATGGTAGATTTATGTTAATTCTGAAAATAAATGGTGTCTATTAGGACATCTGAAACAAACCTTGAATGACTGTCATTTGTGAACCTTGAGAACTGCATATTGACATTTTGGGATATGGTCTTAAAGCAGCTGGTGGGGAAATGTCTACATCTTTTGCTGAGTCCCTGGTAGTAAAATGAATCTCTGGGAAGCTAAATTTTGGAAGTCAGGAGCAGATAATTGTTGCACAGTTACTGAGATGAGATCCTCATTCTTGTAATCTTAATGAAGTCCACTTTACTTCAAATCCTCAAGCATCAATTTGTCATTTTGAAATTAAGGCCATGGTATTTGGATGAGAGCAATGGGTGAATATAATAGGGGTATGGATCCCAAAGGGGTTCCCACATGAATTTAGATAAGATGTGCAGTTTCAACATTCACTGTTGTTTTTCAAGATATTATAGGTTCGCGCTCGCTTCGGCAGCACATATACTAAAATTGGAACGATACAAAGAAGATTAGCATGGCCCCTGCACAAGGATGACACACAAATTCGTGCAGCGTTCCATATTTTAAAAAAAAAAAGATATTATAGGTTCATTTCAAAAACTTTAACCATTACTATAATTCCATCCCAGATACAACCACCTAAAAACATTGTCTATTTTCTCTGATTTTTTTTTCTTGTTTCTGTAGAGCCCCCTTCTTCAAAAACTGTATCATATTATACAAACCTGGGGTTTTGAAATGTTATTTTAAACCTAACAGTGAACTTTGAACATATTCTTTGGTTAATAATCTGTGATTTTTAAAAATGACTACATGAAATATCACAGAAAATGACATTATTGTTTCCCTTGCATGAAATGCTCTTTTATCTATTATTTTGTATGACTATCTTCTTTTATGTTCTTCACTTTTTTGTAGAATCAAAATGCTGAGACCTTGAACTTTTGATCTAATATAGTCACCCTATCTTCATCATATCACTCTAAGTTTTCTGTAATTTAAAGTCTCCCTCATCATTGTCCCATGATTTATTTCCATCCACTCTCTAATTCTTTCCTTCTTGAGTTGTTTTCTATCTCCACTTTCTCTTACCTCAAATTTAAGATCTTATCTCACTAGAATATCTGGTATGATTAGCTTCACCACATCTCACATTCATTTGTTGCACTTACTTGTATTTTGGAAGTTAATTTTTGGAGTATGGCAATTTCTCTTATTCATAAGCTTAGTTGTATATTTTTAAAGATATTAATTATTTATGACCATTATTTTATTATATCTTATAGCAATAAGGGTTTTTTTTTAGGAAACAAAGTAATGTTTTATAGCATCTTGACAAGAAATTGTCCAATTACACTCTCCAAATGTGTATGTGAAGTAGATCTGGACAAATACATTTTCGAAACTAAAATAAATGCTCACTAATTACTAAGAGTTACAGACAATGTTTTATTATAATTTGAAAATTTTACTTCATAAATCTCTTCCATTTTCATATTGTCTAAGGTTAATACTCATTCCCTATGATTTTCTATAGTTTGTGTATTAATGGGGGCAAGGAAAAGGGAAAAGAGGATACCAACAAGTGATGTATGATGTATCCATACAAAATATGTTTGTAATAATAATAATAAGAAGAAAATAATTAAAGAGCAGTTAGAATACATGCACAAGAAATAATTTGTCAGTTTTCTATAATCTTTTGAATGATAGATCCAATTTTACTATATGTTATTAAATGAATTGGATTTATTATAGGCAAGACAAGGAATTTTTTTACATAACCTAAATAATTAGGTTTCATTATAGCAATACCAAAGAACAACAAATTCTTAGTTGGTAAAATAATCATGGAGTTATGCAACAAAATGTGTTAAGAAATTTTGATTTTAGGCTCTGACAGTGTGTGAGCAGGCACTGTGGTCTGGAGTGAGAAGGCCAGACCCATTTCCAGGCTATTCCCAACTTCCTGGTCTGAGTTCCTTGCTTGGTTAGTGTGTGGGAGGGTACCTTGGCCTTCAGGGACTAGGCTAGTCCCATTTAGGGAAACTTCCCACCTCCCATGTCTGAGTTGCCTGCCCTGGTCTATGTGCAAGAGGGCTCAGCGGGAAGTAGGACAGATACCTGTCCCCTTGCTCCTCCCAGTCCCATGGTCCAGGTAGGTCCCATTGTGCCCTGTTTGGGGAGGGCTGGTCTCTGTGTGAGCTGTGGAATCAGGCCTTTTGGTATGGTATCCTGATGGGCCACTAGATACCAATATACCTGTTCACCTGAGTCAGACTGTGAATAGACAAAAACTTGCTTTCTCCTCAATAAATGAAGAGTCTTCCTAAAATGGGTGCACAACAATGCAAAAAAGCCAATGAAAGTCATAAAACTGAGAGATCTCCAAGGATGCCTATCCTATAGTGGAAGCTTCCAATGAAATCATAGAGAAATCAACTGAAATTTATTCCCAAAATGAAAACACAACAAACAATGACACCCTATTAAAAAAATATTGCTGAAGCAAACTATTGAAGAACCAGCAATTCTACCAATGAAATTGAACAGAATCAGCAACTAGAGCTTCAGCTTTTGACAGTAGGCTTAACTTGATTAAAGAAAATGTTTTAACTCTCCAAAGAGATATGAATAAATTGAAGCTAAGTCAAGAAATGGAAGGCCTCAACAACCAGTTGATTCACCTTAATGAATACTTGATCAAATGCAAGAATGAACTATAGGAAGCATCAAGAAAAACATAACTTGAATTGAAATATTACCTCAAAAAAGAGATGGACATAATGCAAAGCAATGCAACAGAAAACAAAAATCAAATAGAAATTATAAAAACCTTTCTGGAACCACTTACCAACAGAGTTACTCATGTGGAAGACAGAGCCTCTGACCTAGAAGATAAGACAGAAGAAATTGATCAGGAGGCCAAAACTTTGCTAAATTCAAAAAATCAAGTGAACAGAATATGAGGGAACTGTGGGACACTCTAAAATGACCAAACACCCTGATAATGGGTATACCAGAAGGAGAAACAATCCAGACCAGAGGCATAGAGAATATATTCAACAAAGTTATTGAAGAAAATTTTCCCAATTCCACAAAAGAGATAGGACCAAAGAAGAAACTTTCCAAGACACATCATAGTTTAAACTTTAGCAATGAAAACAAAGAAGCAAGTGAGAAGCAATTTACAACATACAAAGGAAATCTCATCAGAATTATATCAGATTTCTCTATGGAAACCCTGAATGCCAGAAGGGCCTGGAATGGAACCCTTCAAAGTCTGAAAAACTATGGCTTCCAACCCAAGCTATTTTACTCAGCAAAATATCCCTCATAATAGATGGTGCCAGAAAAATTTTCATTTAAAAAAATCAACTACATGAGTCTATGAATACAAACCTACAGAGGATATTGGGGGGAATACTCCAAATAGAACAATTAACCAATCTCACGAGCCAACAAGAAGATCACAATAACCAAAATAAACCAACTTGTGGAAACTTGTTATGAAGATGTTTTACACTGTAAAATCTTACTCTAAATAAAAATAGTTAATATTCAAAAAAACTTTGATTTTAGCTCAGCATTGTAATTTGCACCTATAATTCCAGTGCTCAGGAGGCTGAAGCATGTGGATTGCCATGAGTTCAAGGTGAGTTTTTTGTGTATAATGAGTTTGGGACAGTCTGTGTTTCACCTTTTCCTTTCAAATAAACTATTTTTTTTTTTTTTAGTGGCAAACATCTTAATAACTGGTGCTATTCATTTATTTCAAAAATATGAAAGAGATGGACACTATATTGTCTCATCTTTTTAAAAATTAAAATGAAGATGTCATAGGTGAACAAAGGTATCCAAGATATCTTGTTGCCTCAGTATGACCAATATATGATATACATATCTCTAATGTACATTTAAAAATATATTTTCATTTATTTGCAAAAAGAATGAGCTAGAGAGAGAAAAAGAAAATGGGCATGCCAGGCCTCCAGCTGGAAATGAACTCTATTTTTATGTACTTGAAATATCATGTGAGTTTAACTATCATTTGTTTGTATTAATTTCTATAAAGTTCCTTATATTTTTTAATCTAATAGCTCACTTGATGAAAACAGTATGTTTGAAAATACTTGTAAGGAAATATTGTTCTTGCAGGACTAATAAAAAGGCTGAAAATCAAGTTTTGAGAAGTTTTTTTAGTGAGCTATCAATTCTTTTTTTTTCTTTAATTAATTAATTTATTTATTTGAGAGCGACAGACACAGAGAGAAAGACAGATAGAGGGAGAGAGAGAGAATGGGCGCGCCAGGGCTTCCAGCCTCTGCAAGCGAACTCCAGACGCGTGCGCCCCCTTGTGCATCTGGCTAATGTGGGACCTGGGGAACCGAGCCTCGAACCGGGGTCCTTAGGCTTCACAGGCAAGCGCTTAACCGCTAAGCCATCTCTACAGCCCTATCAGTTCTATTTAAACTTGCTGGAAGACAAATTTGCAGAAAAGATATATTTATAAAATTCCAGGGGTTATCTAAAATTCAAGAATATATATCTATCTATACCAATCTCTATCAATCAATCTATTTACCTATCTATATAATTTTGGGTTTATAAACACTATGAACATCTAAAAAATAAGAAGCTAGATGCTAATTAAAGAGAATATTTACTATTTTTAAATATTTTGATTATTTGAGCAAGATGAATATCCTTTAAAATATTCTTTGCCCTTAAACAGACAGGATGGTTCTGGTTTGCCATGATACAAACAATGATGGCGGTGCGGGGGAGAAAATCAGCTTTTTTTTTTGACTATAGTGCCCATTTAAAAAAAAAAAAATCACCCAAGATATCTTTTCAGGTAAATAAATCAGTATACTTTTTATATAAAGGTAGTTTCATAAGAACTCTTGAGATAACCTTATGTCCCTCTTTTATTTTGAAATGACATCTACTCTTAAACTAATATAAAAACAAATTTAGTAATCTTCTATTGGTTATAAGATTTCAGTCTATGTCAAAAGTAGGCAAATAACATTGTCAGCTTGCAGGATAAACAGATATAGAAACTTGACAGTTCTCCTTTTTCAAATATAATTTTTGACTATGAAAAATTCCATTGGAAATAAGTGGTAACTGCAAAAAATGTACATATATATGAAGTGAAAGGTAAAATAAATAAGCTACTACCACATTAAGGTACATATTTCTACTTACTAATGATTAGCGAAGCTAGTCTACTAGGTGTCGTGGTGCACACCTTTAGTCCCAGCACTTGGGAGGCAGTGATGAGAGGATCGCTGTGAGTTCGCGGTCAGCCTGCACTAGAGTGCAAAGCCGAAAAGGAAAAAGAAAAGAAAAGCCGGTTTGTGACAATTTATAGTGCATGCATTCTAAATTCTCTTTTTAGTACAGAAAGAGGGGATATATTATTTTTAAGGACTTTTTTTTTTTTCTGCGCCATTTTTTGTTTATATTAGGGAACAGGCCATAATCAAACTGCAACAGATGTGAGCAATGTCAATGGCTCCTAGAAAGCAGTCATTTAAATCTCTATCAAGAACCATGTTATTAAAATTTTATAGATTTAGAGATACAGATACGTCCCTGTAAGCTATGAAAGTGTCTCTGTGGAAATCAGTAGTCCTAGTGAAAAATTAACCCATCCAGTAAGAAGCTTTAAAAAAAAAGCTACTGCTCTAAATGATCCTTATTTGAACTTAAGGCATCATTCTCATCATCTAAATTTTGGTCTCTGAAGAGGATAAGAAAGTTATATTTTCCGTCTCTTTTTAAGCAACTCATTGATGAGTACATATTCTTTTGGTGATAATAGACAAGGTATGCAATTGGGGCCTATAAAGTAGTGAAAGGTTGATGCAAAGCATGGTTTCAGTACACTTGAAAGGCTAGAGTGTCTCCACACTTAACAGATTATAGGTACTTAAGGTAACTTCATGTTCCCAGGACAAAATACCCAACCAAAAGCAGCTAATGGGAGGGAAATTTATTTTGGTCTTTAGTCTCAAGGGAAAGTTTAAGCATGGCAGGGGAACAAAGATAGTAGAACAGAGGCCAGATATCATTTCTTGCCACAGTAGCTAACAGAAATCAGCATAAGGGTGAGCTGAGCTCTAGCAAGGGGAAAGCTGCTCTATAAAAACATTAAGCCTGGGCTGGAGAGATGGCTTAGCGGTTAAGCGCTTGCCTGTGAAGCCTAAGGACCCCGGTTCGAGGCTCGGTTCCCCAGGTCCCACGTCAGCCAGATGCACAAGGGGGCGCACGCCTCTGGAGTTCATTTGCAGAGGCTGGAAGCCCTGGCGTGCCCATTCTCTCTCTCTCCCTCTATCTGTCTTTCTCTCTATGTCTGTCGCTCTCAAATAAATAAATAAAAGATTAAAAAAAAACAAACAAACAGTAAGCCTGTCTCCTGCAACACACAAATTCTAGCAAGGCTCCACCTCTTAAATTTCTACCAGCTTGGAACAAAACATTCAGATCACATAAGTCTATGAAGGACATTTAATAGAGACTATCACATTTGACCTCTGGCTACTGGAGATACATGGCCCTCTCATTATGTAAAATGTATTGAGTCTAACTTTAAATTATTTATTTATTTAGTTAGTTAGTTAGTTATTTGAGAGCAACAGACAGAGAGAGAAAGAGGCAGGTAGAGAGAGGGAGAATAGGATCGCCAGGACCTCCAGCCACTGTAAACGAACTCCAGACATGTGCGCCCCCATGTGCATCTGGCTGACGTGGGACCTGGGGAACCGAGCCTCAAACCGGGGTCCTTAGGCTTCACAGGCAAGCGCTTAACCACTAAGCCTTCTCTCTAGCCCTTGGGTCTAACTTTAATTCCAACAGTGGTTAAAAGTTCAAAGTCTTATCTGAAAGAGTCTCTTAACTATGATCTTGTAAAATCAAAAAACAAATTGCATACACATGATGGCACTGAATAACTACTCCAACTACAAAAAAAAAAAAAAAAAAAAAGCCACAACCTTTGGCAGGCTTTCCATATACATGGAATCTCCAGAACGTTGGGGTCTCCATTATAACCTGTGGTTCCATGCCATGGCCTCTCATAACCTCTTTTCAGGGACTATGATCCTGCAACACATTACACAGGGTCCATCTCCAGAAACAACATGGCATATCCAATGACCCTCTCTTAAATTTTTCATACTTCTAAAACCAGTACCAGGTGAATGACAATGCCAAAATTTGTTAATACAGAATGGAATAGAGCCTACTTTGAAGACTGGAAAACTCCTTCAGCATTCTTCCTTTCAAAGAGCCAGCATTCCTTCAACTGTTGCAGGTCAGAGCAGCTAGTTTCAATTTCAATGGTAGTAATTTGTTAAATAATTGCAGCTGAAGCAGTCTATAAACTCTGGCCAAAACCTTTCATTTATTTCTGTGCTATGTCCTTCTGTCCTATGTTCTGCTAAATATGCCTGACCCTTACTTTTAATTTAACTTTGCTTAATTTCTTATGACATGGGAAAAGCACAACCAACTGCCTCTACTCCAGTCCTGACAAAGTTCTATTTACCCCTCATAAGTCAAGACTCTACAATACACAGTTCTTTGTGTATTTAGCTTCCAAATTTTACCAGAATGTCCATCAGGCTTTGATGGCTACACTACAAACTGTCTTAGTCCAGGGTTTTAACAATCCTCCAATATTTCTCCTGCAAATCACTTCCAAAAGACCAAAAGCCAGATGATTTCTATCAGCAACCTCACTTCTCTGGTACAAATTTTCTGTTGAAGTTAACTTCATGTTACTATGACAAAATACGTAACTAAGCATCTGTTCTGGAGAGGAAGGGATAGTAGAGGCTGGGCATCACCTACTGCCACACCCGAAGGCAGCAAGAGACTGAGCTGGATTCAGGCAAGGGGGAAGCTGGGATATATCGACCCTAAGCCTGCCAACAGCAACACACTTCCTTCAGCAAGGCGCTATCTCCCAAATGCCATTAGCCAGAAACCAAGTATCCAAAGCACATGAGTGGGAACATAGGATTCAAACCACCATAGATGGTGTCATATGTCTTGATTAATTATCCTACCTTATAGGAAACTCAAATCCACCAAGTTGAGGAGGGTGATATTCTTGTTCTGCAGTTATTGAGCAGAAATCATGGACATGAGACTTTTCAGGAGAAGACTTAGGAAGGAGGTCTTGACGTCTCAGATACAACTCATCTGCTTTGGAGCAGATGGGCTGACAACAGATACATTTATCTTCTACGGTGATGGAAAATTAATATTTTCACTCCCTGGTAGTTATAATCTTTGTCAATAATAATAATAATAACAATAACAATAATAAAACATCAGGGAAGATCATAAACTTATTTTAGACACTGAAATAAGCAGTGATGCATATTTTCAACTCTACTATGCATTAGATGAGTATGCAAGAAAGCATGACCAAAACAAAAACACATACACTTGAAATAAAGTTAAACAAACTTGTTACTATTAATGTTTCCATTTAGTATTTATTTCACCATTATGAAGCTGCTTAATCCCCTCCTTGTCCATTTTCTCATCTTTAAAATATGAAGACTATTCGTAGTTCTTTTCTCATACTAATGTGAATGCCAAAGCAATTGGTCTACTGACATATCCAAGTTGCTTTCATAATGTTAACTATTAATACTTTCAATAACCATATGAGATAATACCATGTCCTTCCTTGAACAGATGAGGGTACTATGAGGTAAACATTTGCACAAGGTCAGAGAAGTAGTGTGGGCAGAGTTGGAATTTGAGTTACAATGACTTTTACTCTAGAGCTTGTTTTCTCAACCATTGCAATATTTTGTTGTTTTCTTCCTTCACTTAAAAAACAGCATTTGTGGTACTGGTAATTTGTGGGAGTAGCCATATCTTGGGGCTTTGGGATAGAATTTTTTTTTTCTTTTCACAATTTTTATTAACATTTTCCATGATAATAAAAAATATCCCATGGTAATACCCTCCATTCCCCCCCCCCACTTTCCCCTTTGAAATTCCATTCTCCATCATATTACCTCCTCATCTCAATCATTCTACCTACATATATACAATACCAACCTGTTAAGTACCCTCCTCCCTTCCTTTCCCTTCCCTTTGTATCTCCTTTTTAACTTACTGGCCTCTGCTCCTAAGTATTTTCCTTCTCACACTGGAGCCCAATCATCTGTAGCTAGGATCCACATATGAGGGAGAACATGTGGCGCTTGGCTTTCTGGGCCTGGGTTACCTCACTTAGTATAATCCTTTCCAGATCCATCCATTTTACTGCAAATTTCATAGCTTCATTTTTCTTTACCGCTGAGTACAACTCCATTGTATAAATGTGCCACATCTTCATTTGGGATAGTAATTTAATGGTGAGTTAATAATTACTTTTCTCAGTACAGTCACAGAACATAAGGCAGATAGAAAACTTACAGATAAAATTTTGTTTTAACCCATGCTTTCAGAAATGATAGTTCATCATGGCAAGGAAAGGTTTGATTTAATTGTGTTCATAATATGGTAGCCAGTAAGTACAGAAGAGGAAATATATGAAGAGGCCATGCCAAGGTATTATCCTTACTATATATATCATCTGTATTTTAATTACTATAATTAGAAACCCCCACCTTTATCCATGTCCCAGTAATGTGATCATATTGTGAATCCATTATTAGATTAATCTACTCATTAAGACAAAGTAACCATGGGTGTGAGAAAAAAATACGTATTCTAATAGAGAAAATAAAAAGTGTATTTATTTGGGCTAGAGCTGGCTTAGTGGTTAAGTGCTTGCCTGTGAAGCCTAAGGTTCCAGGTTCAAGACTTGATTCCTCAGGTCCCACATTAGCCAGATGCACAAGGGGGTGCACATATCTGGAATTCATTTGCAGTGGCTGGAGGCTCTGGTGTGCCCAGTCTCTCTCTCTCTCTCTTTCTTTCTCTCTGCCTCTTTTTCTATCTGTCATTCTCAAATAAATAAAAATAAACAATTTTTTAAAAAATAAGTACTTATTCCTTAATATTTAACTAAACTTAGAAACTCAACAGGAATACTTGCATTATTCCATGAGAAAAAAACAAAACAGAAATATACTGGGCTTATAAAATTAAAAAGACAAAATTCCTGAGAGAGAAATACTTAGTAGGTAAGATTAAAGAAGATGGTGTAGGACAGAATGTAGACAAGATTAAGTATCTGAATCATTTTTTGGGGGCGGGGGCAGAGGTAGGGTCTCACATTAGCCCAGGCTGACCTGGAATTCACTATGGAGTCTCAGGGTGGCCTCAAACTCACAGCAATCCTCCTACCTCCTGAGTGCTGACATTAAAGGTGTGTGCCACCATGCCTGGCTGATAATTTTTCTAAGAATAATATAAAATAACCACTGGAGAGTTCTAAGCAAAACAAATAACATGATTAGATTTATTATTGAAAAAATTCATTGGCCTTTTAGAAAAATGGTGAGAAGACACAATAGAAATAATAAATAATGACTAGTGTAAAATTTATCATCAGTTTAAGTTTTATTCTAATTGATTATAATCATTGTATGGAATAGTCTGGATAATGACTGACCAAAGGGAGATGTTGATAATAGCAGACATTTGAATGTATTTGGGTAATTAACTTGAAGGACTTACGAATCAATTGAATAGGGCAAGTTGAGAGAAGGGAAGTAATTTTTGCATCAGCCTCTGGTTTCTGGTTTATGCACCTAGAGGATGTTGGTGTGGAGCTATGGATGTAACAGTATTGAGCTTTGGAAGGAAGGTACAGTACTGAGTCTGAGAGATGAGAAGTTTGAAATTCTGGAAGGATGGTACCAAGGAATAGAAATGATAGCCTGTGCAATTCTGTTGAAGTATCAAAATGAGGAATTGATTCACAAATAAGAACTGAAGACAATAATTAATACCATAAAATAGTCAAACTGCAAAATTGAATAGACTCCCAGTTACTGATTAAGGACTGTGCTGAGAAGGATGCCATCTCTTTTAATTAACCAAGAGGAAAAAGATGCAGTGTGCTGACATAAATAAGTTTGTAAGTTGTGTGTTTGGAGGGAAACAATATGAGGAAGTTATTGTTAAATGGTTCCAATTTTCTCTCTTAAGTATTGTTTCCCTGAAAATCACCTTGTCTGTCTTTCAGGGTTTGGAATAGTTATTTTCAGAGTACCATGTATGCCTATAAGTGACGAAAGTGTCTGTCTGTGGTATTTAAACTATTTTAATGATTGAGCAATTTTTTTTTATACAAAGATAGCCTGGAGTGTTAGGGGTAAAGGTTATATACTAAAATTATTAATAAAGGCTAGATCTGGATCAGGTTTAATGGAAAGAATCAATATGCTGTAAAGAGATTTTAAAAGTGGATTTTTACACTAGAAAATAAGCATTTATTTTTGGCAAAATCTCAAGGCATGGGCAACCTTGCTACTTTTAAAATTATACATTTTAATGTCTTATTTCTTTTTATATTTACATGCTTAAATAACTTCATATATATTGACATTTTTAAAGATCACACAATATTCCTAGTCTTTTTGTTCTACCTGTATGCTGAGATATACTGCCTCACTTGCTCCTCCTACTTATTTTGTATTGATCCCTGATGATGCATGTCAGAAAAACATTTCAGATTGTTCTCCTTTCAGATTGTTCTCCAGTTTTCCAGAAATATTTTAAGATTTCTATGCAACATAATTAGTAATATGTACCTACATTTTAATTATTTATATAAGTATCCCTCCTATTTTCAAAATGATGTTAGATCTATCCACTATTCACCCTTTGCTATATCAATAGCGATTAAATTTTTAGTGACATTCTGTCTGTGTGAACTAATAGAGCTAGAGCTAGAATATATTTGTTATGAAATCTTATACAAATGTGTATATCTTTGAATATGTGTCCTATCCATTTATTTATAGATCTGAATGATGATAGATGGATGGATGGATAGATATATAGATAGAGATAGATAGATAGCTAGATAGAAAGATAGCTGGCATAGTTATAGGTACAGAACACAGAAGATATGAAGACAGGATAGAATCTTTGTAGGAGAGGGATTTCCAAGGCATGCATATAATTTTCATATCAATAGATTTTGTTAAACTATAATATGGATATTTAAATAATATAATATGGATAAAACAATTGATATTTTAACTGGAAATGCATGAGCATATTTATTTCTACATCTCTATTAATCAAAGTGAATATTTGTAAAGGAAATAGTGAGAAAAGTTTAGTTTTATATGGTTAATTTCTCATTTATTTTGAAAAAAGATAGCAACTTTATGAAAACAATTTTTCTGTTTTGTATTAAGCTTGAATGAGAGATCCATGTGACTAATTTCCAGAGTATAGAACAGAAAGTTTCTCATCTGCACCCCAATTCAATATAGTGAAATCAAACAGGAGCTGTTTTTCCAGACAAACTGCAAAGTACTCAAATTAAATATGGATTTAAGGCAAACAATATGTAGCTTTTTAGTAAAAATGACAAATATAACAGGATATACATTTAGATTAAATGTTGCCTTCTCAGGCAGGAGAGAAGGATTAGAGATTAAGGTACTTGTTTGCAAAGCCTAACACCCTGGATTCAATTCCACAGTATCCATTGAAAGCTAGATGCATAAAGTGGCACATGCATCTGGAATTTCCTTGCAGTAGCTAGAGGCCCTGAAATGTCCATTATCTCTGTCTGTATTTTTCCCTCTCTTTCCTTACAAATAAAGAAAAAAAACGTTGCCTTTTCTTTATTTTAAGTTCAAAGTTAAGTGGAAGACCTTAAATTTGTTAAATCTGAGAGCCTAAAATGAAGAGTTTGATCTGTGTAGGCTGAATTATGCAACATGATTGACTTACATCTGCCGGGAAATGTAGCTTGAAGGAACTGAGCTCAAGGTCATATTATCCTTCATCTGTCTGAGCAAAGCATCAGCATTTTTTCCCCACTGATGTGATGAAAGACATGGGCTGAGGTGACTAATGCATAAGCTTCTTCGGGTGTGCTTCTAGAAGAGTGTCTGAAAGACCAGGAAGCCAGACTGGGGCCATGACAGGCTTTAGTAAGGCACTGCCAGGGTTGGGCTTAAGTTTCAAAATTCCCGCTTAGGCAGAAGACCTGAGTCAGCCCCAAGACATGTCTAGGCATGCCCAAGACTTGTCCCTTCTGCCTCTCTGCCCCAGCCAATCAAAATAATACAAGTACAGTTATTGTTTAAACCAACCAATCATGTAACCGGCCCCTAACTTCTTTGTTCAAATCCCTATAAAAACCCTGCCCTCCTGCTACTGGAGCTCTTATAAAGATCCACTGCATTGGTGAAGTCCAGAGTCTGAGCTTAAGCCCGAAATAAAACTCCTTGCCTTTGCATACTTGTCGGGTTCTCCTTGGTGATCGCTGGGGGGCGCTGAGAACTGGACATAACAGTGTCCTTTGCTGAGCACACTTTACCACCTTAGAGCTGCATCTGAATTCATAAAAGAAGGCAGGGACAGAACACTGATTTCTGGAATCAAGGAGGAACCCCAAATACAAGCACTGCAAATACCAAGCGCTTGTGTGGTTCAAGAGAACCAAAAGGAAAGCATTAGGAAAGCAAAAGGCATAAGTTAGATTTCCAAATAACACTCAGAAATATTTAGGAATGAGAAAGGAAGCATTGAATTTAACAGATGGAATGTGAACCTTCTATTATGAGCATGTAAGGACCAGCATATGGTCCAGGGCCAGTTTAGGATAAACAAGTTTGTTGTGAGAGTAAAAAATGCAAAGTCAAAGCTTGTAAGCAAAACTAAGACTAACTGTGTGCAGTGATGTAGTAGAGATTAGCAGATGTGTGTGTGAAACTATTAGATAAGTATTGGAAGGTATAAAAACCCCAGCTGCTCAGCAACCATTGTCTCAGTCTCCCCGGCACTATGACTGACTGAAAGGTTACTTTACTCAGCAGTCCTGACTGAGGCCCCCGCGAGACACATCACCGATCCGAATTCATCAGCCCGACACTCTGTCCGAATGATCTTTCGTAAGCCAGAGCACTAGCTTACACCAGCAGACCAAGACTCGGCTTGGAGTGCAGCTCGAACCTCGCGTTGGTCAGGTCGTAAAACGTCGCAACTCGAACCTCGCGTTGGTCAGGTCATATACATGTTAGACTCGTTAAAAATATTCTTGTGTTAGTAATGTAGCGATGAATATACCTTGGTTATATATTATATTAGCTATAACATTATTTGTGATCATTTGGACTTGCTTGTGCGTGACTTTCATCCCAGTAAATTCCTTTGCCAGTATATCAGTGTCAGAGTATCATTGGCCTTTGCCAGCAGAATCCTCTCAACCAATCATCTTTGAGAGTGCTCGCGACACCTTCCTTGGGAGAGGAATGGGCTTCCTGTTCTACTTCATTTTGGCTTTGTATTGACTAAGAGATTGATCAAAACTGAACTTACTGTGAATTGTTTTAATTATATAAGCTTTCAATATAAATTCTTAAATATGGTTTTAACTCATTAATTTTGGATAGAAGTAATAAAATTAGATTATAAAACCCTTGGGGTGCAGTGAGAAACACAACCTCGAAATTACCCTTTTATGGTAAACAAAACTTTAGTATAGCCTCATACCCCAATGTCCTTTTACTTCCATGACAGGTCATAACAAATTGCCAGAATTTCAAACAACCGTAACTTTGATAACTTTGAAATTCCTACCATCAAGCCATGCGCCTCCTATGGAGTAAGCTAGATAAAAATGATTAGCATTTGCTATATGCTGTATAGCAGTTTTCTGAGACATGAAGAGAGGAAGGAAACTCTTATTCAGGAAGTCAAGTCTGAGAGACTTGAACTTTAAAGGTCACTGAATCATTCCTTCCTGGGAGGGGCAGGAAGTTCCACAGACTCCTTAAATCAACAAGTCTGGCTTGCAAACTACTTGGGAGTGAGACTGTCTAATTGAGTGGTTTAGTGTGTTTAAGACTCTCTGACCTGCCTGAAAGTCATGCAGAGTGCTCCATGCTCTCTGACCAGCTGAATTGCCTAGAGATTGAGCTGCTCCAGAGATGCAACTTCCATGAGTGGTCACCTCAGCTGGGGGGTAGGGGCCCTTTCTGGTGATGCAGCTGCCTTTGAGTCAAAGCAGCTACGGCGAGGTCACTGCTCATGGCGTACTGTCCTTGGAGTCATCTATTGCTCTGGTAAGTAACCACGCACCCTGCTGTGTAAGTAACCCTGATAAACTCTTTGTC
This sequence comes from Jaculus jaculus, assembly GCF_020740685.1. NCBI lineage: Eukaryota > Metazoa > Chordata > Mammalia > Rodentia > Dipodidae > Jaculus > Jaculus jaculus. Next base: position 116,551,672 of record NC_059107.1, read on the forward strand.
CATCAAAACTGGTTTGGGTGTTATCATCCTTTTGATCTGTCACCTGTGCTCTATCTGGGGTGAAGTTGTGTGTTTATATCACCTCAGGGAAAAGGTTTCGCATGATACTCCTGATCCTTGAAGAATGAGAAAAAATTAGAAGAGTTCATGAATGGAATAAGCTAATAAACTTTGAAGGCCATGTACAGGTCCTAGGATAGTTAAAGAAAGTGTTGGGGAAAGAGTGAGATTCATATGAAATTTTTAGAAAAAGTAGGAATTATGGTGACTTCAAATCCAAGATGCTTTTTCAGTGGGAGTATGGATGTAATAAGCAAGTGCCCTATGACTGATGGAGCCCAGAGGACTTTTGTAAAAGAAGGATTTACAAAAAAAGTGCATTGCAAGGGATTTATTTTTGTTGTTGTTGTTATTTTGTTTTGTTTATTTTTGGTTTTGTTTTTGGTTTTTCAAGGTAGGGTCTCACTCTAGCCCAAAGCTGATCTGTAATTCACTATGTAGTCTCAGGGTGGCCTCAACTTTATGGTGATCATTCTAAGTGATGGGATTAAAGGTGTGCACCACCACACCTGGGGCAAGGGGTTTTTGGAGCAATGTTTATCAAGTTTGGAATGTATATTATAACTTTCCCAAGTGTAAAACGTGTGAGGTCATTTATACAAGGAAGATTTTTCCTTATATGTGTGTAAGCATGCATATGTATGTGAATGTATTAGTGTGTATGCATGTGTAGGCCAGAGGATGACCTCATGTGTTATTTCCATGAACTTAGTCCACCTTTTAACTGTTTTTTTTTTTTTTTTCTTTTTTGTTCTGAGACCAGGTTTCTTATTGGCCTGGAACTCACCGATTAGGTCAGACTGCCTGGCCAGAGAGCTTAAGGTATCTCCTGGCCCCCAATTCCTTAGCATAAGAATTATAAATATCCACCATCATGGCCATTTTTTTTTTAAGTATAGGGATCAAACTCAGGTGCTTATGTTGTGCCAGGTATGTTACTGACTGATTTAATTCCCTAGTTTAGGAAGACTTTTGATATGTGGTTGTAAATTCTGAACTAGAAGAAAAGAAAGAACAAAGGGTAAGGCATTTTAGGACTGGAGAAATGCTACATAGAGGATTACTATTCCAAGAATCATCAGAAAAGTGGGTTAGGGACTTGGCAAAAGCCTGAAAGGAAAAGGACAAATTTCTAGCAGAAATTCAACAAGCAAGGACAAGAAAAATATAACAGCAGAGTACAGAGTGCAAACTTGTGTGATGGTTGGAAAATGGACAAAGGATACTGTGACAAGCCTGCATAGTGCTGAAAAGTGCACTGGGAGCTGCTGACCATTGACAGCATAAACAAATAGGGGATCCTGCAGGCTATGAAATCCACCAGCAAAAGAGATGCACAAACCTATGCACAGCCTATACAGGTGATTAATCGCTGTCTTATTGAATATGAGGATATGAGAGAGAACTCATACCTGGTACTGAAAACAAAGTCAGAATGCTATGGACAGGAAAGTCATATACTCCATAGAAAGCTCCCACTGGCTTTTGGCTAAGAAGAGTTGTTATACCTACTAAACAGTCTCTAAACTCTGCTTATCCCCTTCAATCCATGATGCTTTCACTCTTGGTTGGAGATTTTATTTATTTTTTTTTGAACTGGTAGCAAGTAAACCTGGGGAGAACAAATATCCATCACAGGAGCAAAAAGAGATAACTAATTGCCTAGCACAAGATGAGCTAACTTTATCACATCCCCCAGGGCATAGGAGACATTACTGAGAGAGTGGTGATTTAAACATGAGTGCTTCTCTCACTGCTGGCCTGATAACTGTGGTAGAAAAGAAGTTGAAAGTTGAACTGATTCACTGAGTTACTGTACAAGTTAATTGCTGAAAAATTAAACAGATAGAAAACTCCCAAACAGAGAACTGTCCAGAAAGGTCACAGAGGGATGATAAGAAGAAAGGACACTTCAGGCTAAAAAAGTAAGATGCAATTCATGGTTAGGGTGGCCTGACTACAGGAATGATTGATGTGCAAATTGCCACATCTTGCCTGCTAGCATACCCCTCCCCTTGGCTAAGAAAACTACAAAATTAAGGTAAAATCTCAGTTTAGGATCAAAATTTCAATCTCAGCTCAGGATCAGAAATTCTTTTTTTTTTTCTTTTCAATTTTTTTTTATTAACAACTTCCATGATTATAAAAATATCCCATGATAATACCCTCCCTCCCCTGACTTTCCCTTTTGAAACTCCATTCTCCATCATATCCCCTCCTCATCTCAATGTTTCTCTTTTATTTTGATGTCATGATCTTTTCCTCCTATTATGATGGTCTTGTGTAGGTAGAGCTATCCGAGCTGTTTGGCCCCCAGGTAAGTAAACTCCTCTACCTTCACTTATACTGGCACTGGAATGAAATTTTCAGAGAATTTTTGAAACATAACCATCTATAGGGAGATGGAGATAGATACTGTGGACACTCAAAACTCATCAAAGCAGAAACTCAGAGGTTTCAAAAATCTCAACACTGAAGTAGACCTACATAACACACTTGTCATAGCTCAGGGAACATTACAGAAGAGGGGGGACCACAGTGTGGGAAGGATTATTCTGAAGCATTGGCCCTTGACCACTGCCCCGCTCAGTCTGATGCATTCATGTCTTTACAGTTAATATGAACCCCCCCACCCCCACCAGAAGGGCCCTCAGTGGAAATGGGGGCAGGAAAGAGGAGATATAAGAGTGTAACCTGATGGGAATATGACCAATGTGTGATTTAGTCATACACTGAAGTTTATAATTAATAAAGAAAATTGAAATAGGCAGAAAAATGTAGAAGCAGATTTAAAGACCTACATGATTCATTGATTGAATAAAAAAGAGAAATTGCAAAGACTTAAAGAAGATACTTGCAGTCTACACATGAAAATATTTTGCAAATAAATTTTACTTATACCAATAAAAACTTTTAAACTTTTCCCAAATTTGTTTGATTATAAGTAAAATCTGTTTACTAATTTACAGTAAAATACAGCTGTCTTTCCTTTTTTTTTTTTTTTGTAGCAATTCGGTTTCTCTTAGTTCTCATTCAGCAAGCAAAGCAATTTTCCTAATTATATTGTTTTATGTTTGAGTTTTGTTGAAAAATTTATTTACATTCAGTCTTAACTAAAGAGCTGGAGAGATGGCTTAGTGGTTAAGGCACATGCCTGTGAAGCCTAAGGAACCAGGTTCAATTCTCCAGGTCCCACAAAAGCCATATGCCCATGGTGGCACGTGTCTGGAATGGCTAGAGGCCTGGCATGCCCATTCTCACACACTGTCTCTCTCTCTCTCTAATAAGTAAAAGTAAATCTTTAAAAAAATCTTAACTAAATATACAAATTTAAATTCTTTAAGAAATCAATTGGCAATGAATTTAAAATGACAGATTTATTTTTCCTCTAGATAAAAGTCAGTTTTTAAATAGTTCTATTTGGGAAATATGGTTTTTTTTACCATTAGCAGAAATTCTATCCCTTTTTGCCTCTTTCTGGGCTGGGACACAAGTGATTTTTTTTTTTTTTTCCAGACTGTGACCTGAAAATTGCTCACATCCTACTGGTTAAAATTTGGTCACATGATTTGGGCAATCTCTTCATGGACATCCCAAACAAAATTTGGGGTGAAAAAGGCTTGTTTCTAAAGGGAAAAAGGATGTTCTTGTAGGAAAGTAAAAATCTTATGTTTAATGATGGGTACTTTGTCTTATTTATAAATAATATTTAGCTTTATTGACTATAGATTGTATTAAATTTTAATGTATTTTTAGGTAAAACAAAAATCTTAAGGCAGTCAAGGGTAATAAATATCTTTGTGATAAATATTTGGAATGAAAGCAATATGAAGCTATGACACTTGTCTCAATGACAGGGTCTAAAGAATTACTCAGAATGATTATTTTGCATTTGATAGACCAGATATAATTTTTTTTTCAAATTTTTTGTTCATTTTTTATTTATTTATTTGAGAGTGACAGAGAGAGAGAAAGAGACAAAGAGAGAGATTGAGAATGGGCGTGCCAGGGCCTCCAGCCACTGCAAACGAACTCCAGATGTGTGCGCCCCCTTGTGCATCTGGCTAATGTGGGTCCTAGGGAACCAAGCCTCGAACCGGGGTGCTTAGGCTTCACAGGCAAGTGCTTAACCGCCAGATATAATATTTTAATTATAGAAGACACTGTTGGTCTGAAGTACTTCTTACCCAGAATGTTACACAATTTAATGTGCATTGGTTAAGAAGCTTCTTTCTTTTAGGCTAGTGAGTGATGGGGGTAGAAGTTCTTGGGAAGAGAAACAGCTAAGAGGAATGGAGATGAGGGAATGTTTTCTGTTGTCCCAATCAGAATTGCCCACACTTGCTAATAGACTGATCATGAACCATTTAAGAAATTTTGTTCAAATGAAAAGACCAAGGATCTGTAAATGCAAACAAAAGCTTTGGGTTCTGGGTATAAGCAGTGCTGCTCAAAGACTGGGGAGGTTAAATGAAACAGGATTTCTTGGGATATCTTTTCCTCAATTCTGCCATAGATAATAGAATGCATTTGTTTTTTCTTTGTGCCTAGAAGTCATGGATTGTAGGCCAAGTAAAGGGAGGTAAATGGAAGATAAAGAGAATGTTTACTCCATTCCTATGCAGTCCCAAGACTGTCAGTGTTACGTAATTACAGCGGAGAAATCTAGGCAAGAATATTTTAACTTCTGAGGCAAGATATGCATCCCTGGAGGATTGACTACAGTGGTACACATGTGTGTACTCAGAGTTGAGGTGGTTTAAGATACAGTGTTCTTCAAACTCTAATGAAAATGCAAATTGGGCTGGAGAGATGGCTTAGCGGTTAAGCGCTTGCCTGTGAAGCCTAAGGACCCCGGTTCGAGGCTCGGTTCCCCAGGTCCCACGTTAGCCAGATGCACAAGGGGGCGCACGCGTCTGGAGTTCGTTTGCAGAGGCTGGAAGCCCTGGCGCGCCCATTCTCTCTCTCCCTCTATCTGTCTTTCTCTCTGTGTCTGTCGCTGTCAAATAAAATAAATAGATAAAAATTTTAAAAAAAAAAAAAGAAAAAGAAAATGCAAATTATGAAGAGACCAAGTTAAACTGTGAATTTTGGCTTACTACCTGGGGTTGAGACTGGCTTCTGATGAAGTGCCAAGTGTACTGATGTTGAACAATAACAATGGGTCAATAACATTGAGTTAATTAGGCCCTGATCATTGCATCTGACAATTTCTTTGTTTCCTGCTGAGAGGCAGACATGCCTCAATTTCAAAAATGGCTAGGCCACTTGTCACTGAGTAAGATACTTAACTTCCCTGAGGCTCAGTTTCATTACTCAAGTTAGCTTTTATGGTATTGCAGTCTTTACTATTTCTATTCCACAAAGATTTTTTATTTTCTTCTTGTGTTCTTGGTTGAACCATTGTGCCTTTTGGTGTTCAGTGTAGCCATGTATCTGCTTTGATCAATAAAATATAGAATAAATGCTATCTGACACTAGTGTGATTTACTATGCCTTATCTATAATATTCTATGACATGTTGATCATGGGCACCACCAGAGCAGGGACCTCAGCAAACTCTATATGGATATGTGACAAGGAAATGGATTTTAATGGATATAACTCATAGAGATTGAGAGGTTTATTAAATTGGTCCAATTTACTTTTACTCAGTTAGAAGCATGAAATGCAAAATGTCATATATATGCTGGCTACAACACAGACATTCTTTTCTTTTTTACCTCTTCTCAAAACCATACAATCTAACTTTTTGTCATTTTTCTATATCTGTTCTATGAAAGTAATAAAATAATATAAGAATGCTAGAAATTTTATTTATCTCTGTTCTTTTTTAGTCCCTATAATATTATGCTGATTTAGAGATGTAGAACTTGAAGAAAAATGAATGTTGGGATCTCTCCTGAACTTTTTTCTGTCCATTATCATGACTAATTTCAAATCAGCTACAGCTGTTCTACCAAGTTCTAATCTGTTGGGTGATATTTAACATTGTAACTGATGGAGAAAAACAACAACTGCTGAAGCAAGACCCCAAAATGGACAGTTAGTCAAACTGATGACTATTTTCTATTTATAATATTACATTTTTATTTCTGCATATTTCTACTTACTGGAAGAGTGGCATTTTTATGATTCCTTTGGGTGCTTTCTTAAATTGGCACCAACATGGCAAAGGTTCTTCTATTTTTGAACCACTCATTCTTTTAATGCCCCATCTACCCTAAGAAGAAAAGTATTACCCAGCATTTTCTTGACCTTTTTGCAGGGTTATAATTTAAGTGTCTGGTATTTTTTTTATTCACTTTACCTTTTTGTCCTCCTCTATAATCATATGATAGAACAAGAATCACCAGCTAATCAGTATAGAATAATTCTATAGAAATGTTTTAACTGTCTTCTGTTTTACTTTCCATATAAAAATTTTCCATTTTTCTAGTTCTTTTGTTCTGTTGATCTTTTAATTTTATCATCTACATCCTATGTTTCCTTATTTAGCTCTTATCATAAAAAAGTATTAACATATGTGAAATATGTCATATTAGTGTGTAATATGTCATGGTTATGTGTTCATTCTTTCTGCAACAAATATTTATTTCAGCACATTTTCTAATTTTGAGCATGTAACACTAAAATTTTAAAATGTCATCATTCATGAAGCATATACTCTAAGAACTAGATGAGACTAATACACAAGAAGTACAGAGGCAAGTAGTTATCTATGAGGTAATTAAATCAAGAAGGACAAACACAGAAGCTTTAATGATAACTGTAACCTTAAATAAGATTTAAGTGGAAGTTTTCATTGATTAAAGAGTGTTTAAGCTGAAACCCAACAGAGGGATGGCAGAACTATGGGATAATCTGGAAGAAATTTCAGCAGAGGCAATAGAAAGAGTCTATGGCCTTGCTGTCAGCAGGGGCTTAGATTGATGGAGGGCTTGCCAATTTCGTCTATGAAGGTGGTTTTGAGAATCAATATGTGACAGAGGGAGGAGACGAATAGAGGGCCACAGAGAGTTCATGAGTTAATCCTAAACATAGAATCTCTCTTTTTTAAAAAATTCCCTTGATCATGGCTTAATTATTTGAGTGCATCTAAATTCATGGGAAGCTGAGAAATGTATTGCATTTTTGTGCTCAAGAGAAAAGAATAAGGATTTGGTAAATAGATGGGTATTTTCTGACTTAGCATAAATATACATTACTTAAGTCATATTATTTATAGTTTGATATCTATGAATGAATTTAATGAATGGAATTCTTGTAAAAGATTACTTTATGACTATCTTTATGTTATTATATTTCTTTTTTTTTTAATTTTTTTATTTATTTATTTGAGAGCGACAGACACAGAGAGAAAGACAGATAGAGGAAGAGAGAGAATGGGCGCGCCAGGGCTTCCAGCCTCTGCAAACGAACTCCAGATGCGTGCGCCCCCTTGTGCATCTGGCTAACGTGGGACCTGGGGAACCGAGCCTCGAACCGGGGTCCTTAGGCTTCACAGGCAAGCGCTTAACCGCTAAGCCATCTCACCAGCCCTGTTATTATATTTCTATGAAAAGTCTGATTTGCTCTTTTGAGTAGGATGTTTAAAAGGTATGATTTCAGGCTGGCGGGATGGCTTAGTGGTTAAGGCATTTGCCTGCAAAGCCAAGGGACCCAGGTTCAATTCTGCAGAACCCACATTAGCCATATGCATAAGGTGGTACATGTGTCTGGAGTTTGTTTGCAATGGCTGGAGGCCCTTTCATGCCCATACTCTCTCTGTCTCTGTCTCTCTCTCTCTTTCTCTGTCAAATAAATAAATGAATAAAATATGTTTCAACTTCTACACTGCTGGTGGGAATGCAATCTGGTCCAGCCATTGTGGAAATCAGTGTGGAGGTTCCTAAAACAGCTAAAGATTGATCTACCATATGACCCAGCTATAGCACTCCTAGGCATATATCCAAAGGAATCATCTCATTTCCTTAGAAGTACGTACTCAACCATGTTTATTGCTGCTCAATTTATAATAGCTGGGAAATGGAACCAGCCTAGATGTCCCTCAACTGATGAGTGGATAATGAAGATGTGGCATATTTATACAATGGAGTTCTACTCAGTGCTAAAGAAAAATGAAGTTATGAAATTTACAGAAAAATGGATGGACCTGGAAAGGATTATACTAAATGAGGTAACCCAGGCCCAGAAAGCCAAGCACGACATGTTCTCTCTCCTATGTGTATCCTAGCTACAGATGATTGTGCTTCTGCGTGAGAATGAAAATACTTAGTAGCAGAGGCCAGTAAACTAAAAAGGAGACATAAAGGAAAGACAGAAAGGAAGGGAGGAGGTACTTAATAGGTTGATATTGTATATATGTAAGTAGAATGTTTGAGATGGGGAGGTAATATGATGGAGAATGGAATTTCAAAGTGGAAAGTGTGGGGGAGGGGGAGGGAGGGAATTACCATGGGATATTTTTTATAATCATGGGAAATGCTAATGAAAATTTAAAATATATATATATATATATATGTTTCAAAAGAAGGGCCAGAGAGGTGGCTTAGTGGCTAAGTGCTTGCCTGTGAAGCCTAAGGACCCTGGCTCGAAGCTCAATTCTCCAGGACCCACGTAAAGCCAGATGCACAAAGTGGCATATGCATCTGGAGTTCATTTCCAGTGAATGGAGGCCCTAGTGCACCCGTTCTCTCTCTCTATCTCTCTCTCTCTGCCTTTGTCTCTCTGTCTGTCTGTTGCTCTCAAATAAATAAAAAAATAAAATAACCAAAAATAGAATAAGGAAACATTATGTTTTTTTTTTTTTAAAGGCATGATTTCCCTGAGTTACAAATTCCTTGGCACAGAAGCCAAATCTCTTAACATCATAATGCCTTTTGTCTGGTGTAGAACTGTGTTAGGACTATCCCTTATTGGTAAAGGACTCCCATTCTGAGGATACTTTTGGCTTCAGTAAATTGAAAGTAGAGCTTCAAAATTTACTGTACCACTAAGACTAATAAAATTTTCAAAAACAAAAATGTCTGCCACTAGGATGAATGCATGATGGACTATGTAGAATGATAAATCTTCATGGTTATGTTTGTAAATGTTAGGGAAATAAGAAATTGAGAGAGTCATGGAATATATATAACATGAAAGCAAAAAAGGGACTAACTTAGGTGAGAAAGGAAAGCAGCCAGAGGGGAAAAGATCCTGAAAGAAGAGTAAAGGAGGGACATAAGTGAGAATAAAGTATAATGAATGACACCTACGTATGAACATATAATGATGTAAACAATTATTTGGCATTATAAAGTAAGTATAAAAATAAGAAATGCTTATATACATGCACATGTAATATGTAATTAATAATGTTCTCAAGGAAGATTATTGAGAAGTGATTGGATCATGAGAATATTGGCTTGATCAATGGATTGATGATTTCATAGCTGAATAACCTATTAAGCGTTTGTGCTTAATTATAGGAAGTAGACAACTGGTGGAATACCTTTGAAGGGTATATATCCTTTCCTTAGCCCTTTTACTGTCTCCCCTCTTTCCCTTGCCATCCTAACCCCTCTAACTCTTCTATGTCACTGCCATTAAGTGAGCAATTTTCCTCAGACTAGCACTTTCAGTGAGTTGTTTCAGATTCACTCTGGATCCAATTTACTATGTTCTGAAACCTTTGGAAAAATATTGGACCAAGCATAGTCCTCCTTTAAGCTGTTTTCCTCATATTTTATTCCAGCAACTGAATCTAGTAGAACTGTATGCAAACAAACAAGTAGATTGACTTTTATTGTCAGTTGCACAACTTTTTAGATATTTAGCAGTGTTCAGTGGTGGAGGGTAGATTAAGAATCAAATTTCTGGGACCAAACTGCCTGCTTTGATCCTGACTTCACCTCATACTAGCTGGCTCACCTGTGCAACACACTTAATCTTTGCCTCAGATTCTTTATCCTTAAAATTGGAAAGAAAATAATACCCCCCTCATAGGCTTATTGTACAGATTAAATGAGTTACTATGTGTGAAATGTTTTGACTCACAAATAGCATGTAGAAAGCTCTATGAAAGTGTTAGTTGTTTCTTGTAATGCTTCAATTTTTTCCAAAGTCTATATGAAGGCTACATTTTGTTGTCAACTTCATCAGATTAGGAATCATGTAATCATCTCTTAGGTAGGCCTGTTTCCTTGAAAGGCTGCCTTTGCTACTCATTCATGTGTTCATTTATTCTTTTGGCTATCCTGATGGACCACAAGAACTGAATTTTATTAACCTTCTGATTAGGACTGAAGACCAGTGGCTCTCCAGGACAGGTTAGGACTGCTGAAGCATCCAGCCTTGTGCATTGAGCAACTACCAGGTTCCTAGGAATTCAGGCCTACAGATAGCCATTATTGGACTGCCCATTTCCTATCATATAAGCTAATCTAGTGACTCCCCTTTATAATACATGCTTATTCAGTTGGCTCTGTCCTCTACAGAACACTGACTATTACAGTTTATAATAAAAAATATAAAAAATTACAGGACACAAAGAATAAAACAAAGAATGGTCAATTATATCAGTAATGGTGTGGGTTTTTTATATGCCCACCCCTTAATCTATGTTCTTCTCAGTACCTTTGCATACTGACTCTGAGTATGACCATATGCTTTGGGTCAATGGAGGAAGAGTAAATGCAGTGCAAAGAAAAACTTGAAAAAGTGATTGTTCATTGAAACATGCTGATCATGGAAACTATGAAACTTGCTACAATATGTACAAGCCTAGGCCAACCTCCCAGGGAAATCCTTTTCCAGTTAACTCCATCATCTGGAACTGACAGCCATGACCTACCAATAGCCAGCATCTATCACCAGCCATATAAAGATGCCATCACAAATAAACAGGTTCTCATAAATCTCTACCTTGCTTCATGCTGCGTCATGCATATACACATGGAAGCTAGAGTTCTGGCAATCTTAGTCCAGCCTGGGAGGTTAGGCCCATAGTTACTTGGGAGTTAACAAGTGGTTGCTTTTTAAAACCACTATGTTTTGAGATGGTTTGTTATACAACAAAAAACAACTGAAATCTGCTACAAATTCAGGATATGATAATAATAATTTGAAATCAGACAACTAACGCTATATTTTCTTTTCTATTCCTTAAATATATATATATATATATTTACCTACTTAACATGTTGTTTCCAGAATGACAAAGTAAGGCATAATATAGGGTATCATATTTGATTAATATTCTATTGTGATGTATAAGTTACTTATAAATTTTATTCCTGATAGTAGCAATGAACACCATATGTGAGTTCACAGATCTTTGGGACAACCCATAGAATAAATTTTCTAAAATATATTTGATAAAAATATAATAATATACATGTTATAAATACTCCCTGACTAATTGTAAATATGAAATATAAAATTTACCTTATACCAGAAATTCTTGAGTTACATTGTTTTTTAATATCTGTAAGTATTTGGTATAATTCCATACAGAAAACTTGACAATTTGATAGGTAACAATGACTTACCATGATTATTTTGATTATTAGCTGAACACACACCTTTATTTGATGGTGATTTGTATTTTCACTTCTCTGAATGAAATTATTGTGTATTTTACACTAAAAACGTTTGATTTTTATACTTATAGATGGTTGTGCTCCTCCTTTATTAATTTTAATCTTATTCTAAGCTTATGATACTTTTATCCCCTTGATTAGTGTTAAGTAGCTCTTAGGCCAGCCTTTAAAAAATCATATTTCGGGCTAGAGAGGTTGTTTAGCAATTAAGCACTTGCCTGTGAAGCCTAGGGACTCTGGTTCAAGGGTCAATTCCCCAGGATGCACAAGGTGGCACATGCATCTGGAGTTCATTTGCAGTGGCAGGAGGCCCTGGCATGCCCATTCTTTTTCTATCTATCTGCCACTTTCTCTCTGTCAGTCACTCTCAAATAACTAAAAATAAACAAAAAATTTAAAAATCATATTTTACTGATGATTGACTTCTTTCATGATTATTTTTTAGTTCATGAATTTTATTACCTTTGAATTCCAAGGGTAACTTGAAATGACTTATTTTGGGTTGTTTTTGTTTGTTTGTTTTTGTTTTGTTTTTTCCAGATAGAGTCTCGCTGTAGTTCAGGCTGACCTGGAATTCACTATGTAGTCTCAGGGTGGCCTCGAAGTCATGGCGATCCTCCTACCTCTGCCTCCCTAGTGGAGGGATTAAAGGCGTGCGCCACCATTCCCAGTTTTGGGTTGTTTCTTAATAATTTTCTGTCCTATACAAGCATAAAAATTTGTTAAAGCAATTTAGAGGAAAGCATTTTATATATATATATATTTTTTCTAGAGAGACTCCTATTAGTTGACCTAAGAATTCATATATTGTTGAATCAAATTAGGATAATCACAAAGGAGATGTCATTTGAAAAATTTAATTTAACAAGCAACTTAAGTAATTCAACATAGTAGAGATTGGTCTGGAAAGGAATCTAGCTAGCATGGTATCTTGATAATCCCTATGATTATCAAAATGCAGTTTGTCATTAATTTTGCAAGTTAAAGAAAGTGTTAAGTCAAGATGTCAAATTCTCAAACAAAAAGAATTTCTGGGTTACAGGTCCTGTTGTGTTTTTCCACCAAGACCTGTAAAATTGTAATTTTGAACAAGCAAAATAAAGCAAAACAAACAAACAAACAAAAAATAGCTTTACAATGCCCAAGAGAGATCAAAAATGTATTCAATCAAACATAAAAGATGGATTAAAGGACTGATAAAATGGAAAGAGTACCAAAGGTGAAAAGTCAAGGAAATTACATAGTGTTCTTACTGAACAGTGAACTCAGAATAAAGGCTAGAACTTTCCAGGTGACAATAATTTCTCACTGCTTATTTCAAAGTTTAATTTAAAGAATCACTTTTGCTTTTTGTTCTGGTTAAGAACATTTGGAAGGGTTGCTGGAGAGACAGCTCAGTGGTTAATGGACTTGCTTGCAAAGTCTGATAAGGTTCAGTTCCCAAGTGCCCAAATAAAGCCAGACAAAGAGGCACATGCCTCTGAAATTTGTTTGCTGAGACAGGAGGCTCTGGTGTGTTCATACAATTACAAGCACTTTCTCTTTCCCTCTCTCTCTCTTTCTTTCTTGTGCTAACACATGCATTAAAAAAAAAAGTTCTTTTTGAAAGAACCTCTTGGATGTGTCCACATCTCTCCGGTTACCTCGTAAAGACAGTGTGAACAGTGGGAGTGCGGGGTCAAGACCTCGGGGGTTAGCACACAGAGTCATTCATGGGGTTTGAGAAGCCACAGCATGATTCAAACAGTGCATTTTCTTTAGTGCATGTGTCTCCTTTACACAACTGACTTTAAACCCGTAGGAAACTGAGAGAACATGACCAAAAATATTTTCATTTTTTACAAAGGCAATCAAATTAATTCTAGAAAGCCCCTGTCCCCATGAGAATAAAAGTTCCAAAACATTATCCTTTAAGGTTTTGTTTAGGACAATATTTTGACTCCCTCAAGTAGTATTATGCCATTATTCATAGAGTACTGACATAGAGAAATCGCATAAAATGGATGTAGCTAATCAGGGGAATAGACTCCATCCACATAGTAGAACGGTTCTTAAGGATGTAAAAGCTATTACTTGACATGTGAAAAGCTGTTACAAGAGCTCTGCACAGTAGCATAATTAAACACAATTCAGATATGTCCTGAATCTGCCTATCACAACTATTTGTTTGAAAATCAGGTTCTTTATATCTCTCTGAATATGCAGCAAGTTCTTTTCAATCAGTAATACAATAGATGATTATTGTACTCCTCACAGAAACCTTTAGTATTCATTAGGATTTCATTATGGAGTTAAGGAAGAAATGGAGAAATGGAATTGCCTTCTGTCAAAAGAATTTACCATGCAGTTTGCTTCAGGAGACTGATTGCTACAGAGAGAAGGGGAGATAATATGATTTGTTAATGATAACCGTACTATTATGGACAACCTCATCATCAGTGTCTTTCATTAGATGGTCATTTATTCAATGTTATGAAGGATTTGCATTTTCATTGTCTCTATTGGGGTCTGACACACTTCATTCTTACAGGCCTTCTGTCTTTCACTGGAGACCACCTCTTGTTGGGACTAGGCAGCTGGAATTATAATAAAAGGTGACAGATAAATATTTGTTAAAGTACACATGCTGTACTGAAGTTTTTCTCTCTGAGACAGCTGTGGGTAATTGAGAGTTTGATCAAGGAGGTAAGTGCAGAAATCAACACATCATCACTTTCAATTTTAAAGCCTTTATAATCTGTGTTATTGTTTTTATTGGCAAAGGCATACTCATAAAGCTATGGATATCATTTAGATAGCAAATTGAGTTGGCTCAAAAGAAATGCTTTACAAAATTATTGTCTGTGATTTTAGTTTTTCAACTTGTTTGGTGTTCAATCCTGGAACAGTAGACCTCAAAATGATGTAATCTTAAGAATTCTCAACAGGCTAGGAAGATAGCTTAGTCTGTAAAGTGTTTGCTGTGCAAACATGAGGACTTGAGTGAAAGTCAAGCTGTGGTGATATGTGAGTGTAATTGCAGCACTGAGAAGGCAAAGATGAGAAACCCTGTAGCTTACTGTTAAGTTAGTCCAGCTGAACAGGTGAGCTCAACTTTGAGTGCATGATCATGTCTCAAAAATAAAGTAGAGAGTAAGCGAGGAGGATGCTCACTCTCAATCACTGGCATCTACATTCATGCTCATGCATGTGCATGTACTTGCAAACACATACATGTGTCTATGCAATACAAGCATATGACCAATCATACATGCATACACAACACATTCCATACACAAAATAAAATCACAAGAATTTGATTTAGGATCAAATGTTTATATAATGTACAGTCTATGATTGTCCTGTATTCCAGTACAAATTTTCACGTGAATGGTTGTGGACTCCAAACTGTAGCCATGTGGTTTGCTGCACAGAAAGGAGAGGAGCAAATATTCCCTCCCCAGTAAAAGTGGGTTTGGTTAGTTGACTTAAATCACCTAACATTATGATGGTAATGCTGAGAAATTTAAGAACCATAGTATACCTTTGCCAGCTTACTTATTCTCCTTTTTCACTGTGGGATTTATGTGATATGAATAGAGCTACTCTTTGAGTCTTGGTTCCAAACATTATGGAGCAGATAAAAGCTGTCTGAGCCACAGCTGTTATTTTACCCCATTAAGCTATAGACTATTTGTTCGATAGCCATTGATAGAATATAGTATAGGCACACTTGCATGCAGCACCACGCAAATAATTTCAATTTAAAATATATTTTGTTCCTCTAACAATTATTATTAAAATAGTAAATTAGCCATAAATACAAAAATATACATTTATATTGTCTAGGTCATCAGCTCAAAGTTCTGTAGATGGTTCACTATATTAATGTTTCCCAATTTT
Organism: Jaculus jaculus; assembly: GCF_020740685.1. Classification (NCBI taxonomy): domain Eukaryota; kingdom Metazoa; phylum Chordata; class Mammalia; order Rodentia; family Dipodidae; genus Jaculus; species Jaculus jaculus. The sequence goes on from NC_059107.1 coordinate 116,567,199, forward strand.
TAATTGTAATAAGATATGCATTATAGAACTTATATGATTAAACAGTTTAGTGATATAAAATAATTATACTTCATCAAAATAATAATTCAATCTACTCTATCCATCCACACATGCATTCATCTAGCTCCTGCTTTTATAACTTGGACAGCTTCATGCAAGTGGAATTACAAACTATTTGTCCTTTTATTGATGATTTATTTTACTTCAGCCCATAGTCTAAAGGTTTACCTTGCTGTATAATATTTTAGAATGTTCCTCCTTATCAAAGTGGAGTCACATTCCATTGTGTATATGTACATACAAACCATATTGTGCATATCCACATATCCGAAGATAGACGTTTTAACATTGTGACTATTACAAATGTTAATGTTACAAGTATGGGAATATAACTGAGTTCAGATCCTCAGTGCCTATGTAAAATGTTGGGTGTAGTGGTATGTATCTGTAATCCCAGTGCTAGGGAGCGGGAGACAGGAGGATCCACTTTGTAACAATACATAGTCTTGCAGTCTCTGAATACGAATGCACTTCCACTCCCTTATGCTTTCCTTGGTGTTTTTTGGCCAATGACTTTTAGTTTTTACTGAGTGTATTGATCTTTTATCTTCTTGCTAATTTATGAGTAATTTATAACTGTTTTATTCTTATTTATTTTATTTAAAATGGTATTATTCTTATAATTTTGTTTTAGATTGTTCATTGTTAGTTTGTAAGAATTTGACTGATTTTTGTGTTGACTGTGAGTCCTGCTACTTTGATGTAAAACTTGGGTGTGGGAGTGTGTGTGTGTGTGATATTTATGGGTTACTACATATATAATCATTTCATTTATGAACAGAATTTCTTTCTTTCCTCCTTAGATGCATTAATTTATTTTTCCTGCCCAGTTGCTACAGTCAAAAATGTTTAGTAGAAATGATGAACACATCTTAAAGGAAAAGGCTTTAGCTGGTTATTACTAAGCATGGTGTTTGCTCTTGGTGACTTTTATTATGTTGAGACAATTTACTTCTGTTCCTAGTTTATTAGCAGTGTTTTAACTGTTAAAGCATATAACCATTTGCCAATTTTGTTTTGCTTCAAAAGGATCATGTACTTTCTCCCTCATACTGTGTTGGTTTCTTATTCTGAACCATCCCTGCATTGCAGGTATAAGTCCTACTTGAGGATGAGACATTTATTATCTTTGTAAAATTATACTAAATTCAATATGATATTTTTGGAGTAGTTTTGGAGAATTTTAATATAATGTTCACAATGGATACCAATCTGTGGGTTTTTTTTCTTTTTTTTTTTAATGTGGTGTCTTTAGTTTTGTGACTTGGTGATAATGAATTTATAGAATGAACAACTAAATATGGCATGCTGTATGATTTTATATTTGTGATTTAGTTTTGGCAGGTTTTGTATTTCTATGAACTTGTTCATTTCACCTAAATTATTCCAACATATAGACATTTAATATATGATAGTCTTAAAACCCTACTAATTTCTACAAAATCAGAAGTACTGCTTTTGCTTTTATATATTATTTCCAATTAAAGCATTCTAAATCTTCTTTTCCTAATCCAGTTAAATAAACATTTATCAATTCAATTGAGCTGCACAAGCAAATAAATTTTGGATACATTTATTTTCTCTTATTTTCTATTTCATTTATCTGTTCTCCAATCTTTATTATTTCCTTTTTGGGGGTTTAGTTTGGCTTAGTTTACTCTTTCTTATTATTGCAGATGTTGTAAAGTAGCATTTAATTTTAGATATTGTTTTGTAATGGGATTATATATACATTTCTGCATTAATACTGTTTTGGTACCAAATTCCATAAGCTTAGGTATATTTTCTTTGAATTTCCTTATCCTCTTATTATTTTATAATTCCTTTGTGAGTTCAATTTTGGCATCTCTTTTCATTTAAAATTATGTTGCTTAATCACCACATATAAGTGAATTTTAATTTTACTTCTGATACTGAATTGTTCTTTTATGGTTAGAAAGCATATATTTTTTTAAATAGATTAATACTTAATACATGGTCCAATATAAGATCTCCTCTGGAAAAAATGTCTCAGTTTACTGGAGAAGAAGAATGTATATGCTGCTATAGAGTCATATCATTTGTGTCTGTTAAATCTAGTTATTTTATTGTATTAAGCCCTTACTTTTTTGGGGTTTTTAGTTCCATTGTTGAGACTAGGTTACTGAAATCTATACCTATTATTGTTGAACTTTCTATTTTGTCCTTTTGTTTTGTTAGTATTTACTTAAGTCACTGAAGAATGGATATGCTTAAAGTTCTTATATTTCTTGGTTCATGTAAATTTATTGATATATGATATCCTTTTTCTTGTAAGCTTTTGGATTTAAGTTCTATCTAGCAAGCAAACATAAAAGTATCATTACAAACTGGATTACATGTTGCTAATGCTATGAGCTAAGGCAATACTTAATGCCAATAGTAAATCCCTGAAAAAAGTTGAATGTGTTTTGTGGTTAAGGACCATGAGAGTTCTTTGACCTCCAGCGCTTTGCCAGTAAAGTAAAAATTAGAGCCCATGGTAGATTAGATGCATAGGTCAAAATTCACATAGAAAAGTGGTTCCCAAATGTTAGGAGAACCTAAACCCAAAATTCAAGTGGAATATAAGTTCATAAACTAGTCATTCTAAATTACCATAGTCCTCAGGCTGAGGAGCAGAATTCAAGAATTCAAGAGGAGAATCCAGGCCTCAGGAGATGGCTTAATGGTAAAGGTGCTTGCCTGTGAAGTCTAAGGATCCAGGTTCAATTCCTTAAGACCTACATAAGCCAGAGATGCATAATGGGGTGCATTTGTTTAGAATTTGTTTGCAGGAGCTGGAGGTCCTGGCACACCCATTCTCTCTCCCTTTCCCCCCCCCCCCGCCTCTCCAATAAATAAATAAATAAAATATTTTTAAAATAGAAAGTGTGGAACCCAGAACTTGTGGTACTAAGTGGGAGCTGGGGCAGCCTGAAGATGCACAACCTGTAGAGAACTAGCCGATTAAAACAGGTCCAGGAAACATGTGGTGCCTTCTCCTTTCTTCCTACCATTCGGTCTTGCCTGGGAATTTCCAATTTTAAGCGTGTTCAGAAGTCCGATTTAATAGGAAACACAGCATGCTTTACTTGTGAGAATGAAGTTCTGAGACCACAGTAGTCCTACTTTTATTGAGTTTCTGAACAGACCAGAAGTACTAGAGGTAGTCAGATGAATGCACTGGGTTCCAGACAGAGTCATCTCCTTTTAATCCCATTATGTAGCAACAGCCTGATTTCTCTTTGATAATATAATTACTCATGGTATTCATAACTTCAGTTTTCCTTTTCATTTTAGCTTTTTGGCTAGGAGGCAACAGCAATCTTAAAATGTCAGTGATAATTTACAATTCAGTGACATTCTACTGAGAGCTTTCTTCTTCTAAGAGTTAAGAGCTAGAAAGCGGCAGGACTCAGTTATAGATGAGAACCCAGATGCCTTCAAATATTTTACCAGATACAGTGTGTGAAGAGCCATTCCAATGTCAAATCCTTTGAAAAATTGAACCATGTCTTTATGGATGACTCCAAGCACATATTATACCCAAAAGGCAAAGATCAATTTTGCAGATTATTTTCTCCTCAAAGACATTTAAACTGAATTTTCAGAAGTATGTTTCATGATTTCTCTCAGCTCAGCTGTTTGAGGGAAATGAAGTACTTATTATGATCAATAAATTCCATTGTTTAAAATTATTATTAGACTTACTGTGTGTAAGCACAATTCTGTTCCATGGGTCCATGAGAGGTGATGTCATAAATATGGAAGGTAGCAATGGTAAGACCATACCCAGAATGAGTGGAATGAGTGTCATTACAGTAAGGACATGTCACTGCTTTTCCCAGTGAAACTACATGGAGGAGTTAGCAAGCCCAGGAACTCTAAGAATTAATATCTTTTGGAGGTGGGTATATTGGCAAGCTACACTCCATGGTGCTCAAATGTAAGCAAAGTTTGGGGAGATATGTATGCTATTGCACCAACATAGTATATATTTTTCTTCAGTGTTATTTTTATGAGAACAATTGTATATTCCCTAGAGTGACAGGAGAATGAGACTGACTGATATTTATTGAGTGTCTAATTATTAGGTGCCTACTAAGCAGTGAGTATTGCTTAGTGAACAAGTGGCCAAAGATAAGCATTAATATTTTTTGACCATTTTCTTTTTTAGGAAAAAAATGCTTTATGTTTTGCTGCTCAAACTCTTGTCTATCCAGGGATTTCCCCTTGCTATTATTTTTCTAGATTATCTCTGAATTGAAGTGTAAGTCAGCAGTGCACCACTTCAACTTACATTACAAGTATATTTTTAAACAAAGTGATTTTTTTTTCCCTCACGGGTCACTCATAATTCTCACAAAAGCATTGATGTGGGATGCATGGTAGCAGGAATGCAAGAGAAGTTCATGTCACAGGAGTCCAAGTTACTTATGCTAATTATTTGTACCATGCAGGCTAGCATAGCACTTACCTATATGTAACATTTTGATTTTGTTGGATTGTGGCTACATATCAGGCTAAAGCATCAATAAATCAGGCCAGCACCAGTTCAAGTGCTTAGTCTTTATAAGAATCCAATTTTAGTGTAGTACATTTTTTTAAAATAAAACAAGATACAGACAGATGAGGTGATGATTTTATTATAAAATAATAGTGATGGCTGAACTGGAAATGAAATGGCTTTCCATTGTTCTGAACCCTATCTTCAGAAAGTGGATCAGAGTAGCATGCAGACTGTGGGAAATGCTTTCTCCACTACTCAGACAGGTTGACAAGCATGGTGCTATGTATGTTCTTAGTGTTGTGTAAGACCAGTGTTGTAAGAAGTCAATTTCAATGTTCAGATCCCTGGATCTTTAGAAAGCTACCAATGTGGCAAGTGTCTATATTTGGGGGATTAATCTTCTGTAAGTTGGCTAGTATATTTCTCAGCATTTGCACTGTTTTTTGCTCTCCAGGTATAATCCAGCATCATTCAGTGCACCAAATTTATCCATTTCCTGAAGACTGAATTATGACAAAGAATTTACTTATGCCTGAAATCATACCCAGATGTGTTGGTCTCTCCCTACCTAGTGAAAGTAAACTGCTCTTATTAGTTTTCTAATGAGTGGTGGGTGATTGCGGTGGTTTGATTTAGGTATCACCCATGAATTTAGGTGTTCTGAATGCTAGTTTCCCAGCTGATGGAGATTAGGGAATTAACACATCTTGGAGGCATGTATTGTTGGGGTCAGGTTTATGGGTACTATAGCCAGCTTTCCCCTTTCCACTCTCCTGTTGTTGTCTACCCAATGTTGGCCAGGAAGTTATGTCCACCTTGTGCTCATGACATTGTTTTCCCCTGCCATTATGGAGCTTCCCCTCGAGCCTGTTAGCCAAAATAAACCATTTTTCCCCACTAGCTGCTCTTGGTTGGGTGATTTCTGACTGCACCATTGATAAGATGCCAATAGCTATACATAGCAGTCCTTCCTTAAAAGCTCCAGTGAATGTCTGAAAACACATCATATAAAACCCTATAGATAATATTTTTGTCTACTGGTGTATATATGTGATAAAGTTTAATTTATAAATTAGACAGATAAGAGATTACCAAAAGTATCTACTAGTAATTTTGAATAATTTTAACCATACATAGAAATAAAAGTTATTTTAAAGTTACAGATTTATGGAATTTCCTTTTCAATATTAATGGACCTCAGTTACCTGTGTGTACCTGAAATTTCAGAGTGGAAGTCTGAACAAAGGTGGAAACTGCACCAGATTGTATTGGTTCTGTTGATTTTCCAATCACAGTGCACTGCTACTGGATAAACAGTTTCCGCCCCTCAGAATGGTTTAATATGATAGCATTACTTCACAGCTCTGCCTGCCAGCAATTTGGGCTGGGCTCAGTTGTTCAGTTCTATTATAGCAACAGAAAGCTATTTTTGTTTCCCATCCTTTTCTGCCTAACCACTGATTACAAAAGAACTCCAAAGGAAAAAAAAAAAAAAAGAACAAAAATTCTACCACGTGGTGAGGAATCATGGATGGTCTACAAGGAAAGCCCAACTGAGATCCAGATATGTTAATAGAAACACCTGAATGATTCCAGACCTAGCCACTTATCAGTCATCCAGTTTTCCCAGTAAAGTCTCAAATATTACAGTTTTATGGTTATATGGCAGTAGTTGCTGACATAATAATACAATTTTAAATTTATCAGTCATTGTAATTTAATTTCACATATGAAATAGTTATAGTTCATTCAATTATTGAAAACATTTTTCTTGATTATTCTCTAATAGATTGTGATTTTTTAAAATATCTGCTTTTGGCATATTATATTCTATACATATAGTTCTATATTTTTCACTATTCTAATAGTCATTTATTTGTCTATATGTGCAGTTCTGTTCCTAAGTGCCACATTATAAAACTATTTAATTATGCTCAACTCATAATATATACTTGTTCTTATGTTGTACAACGGCATGCATATTTAACATGCACAATGTAATTTGAAAGTAAATAAAATTTAAAAATTTTTAATTTTATGCTTTTAGGATAAAAGTGGTTTTTTTTACCCTAAATATGTGGTAATTTCTAATTATTTCCTATCAATAGTAATACCTGCTTAGTCTTCTAAGTGAATCTAACATCTTGTTTCTGACTAAACCATCCATTTTGATTTCTATAATGTGAGAAATATTTTATTTATTTTGGTGACATGTTAACTTTATTACATTGAACTTTGCAGTGAAATCTGATTAAGTAATGGATCTAAGAATAATGCCACATGTTTTGGTAGCTTAACTAGTATATAATTCTTCCTGTTTTTGTGTGGCTATATAAAACTGTAAAATTACTACAAACTTAGATTAGGTGACCTTTAAAGTTGGTATTTGTAGCAGAGAAATATACTATATACCAAATGAGGACTTTATAACTGTGAAACAACTTCACATTAAATATTGTGGAATGAGAATGAGATCATTTTACAGTTGGAACTGTTTTTGTAAGATCTCAACATTTCTTTGAGATCTGGTCACTCTATTATGCTTAATTTTACTCCCTTTGGCAATTAACTCAAGGAGCAAAGAGGCTTTTATAATCACAGGTCTTTGCTTTTGGACTTATAATCATTATATGGCTCTAAAGTGGCTGTTTAGTCTGTTAACTGCTTGAAAGTCTAACTACCACAATCAAGTATTACTTTTCTATTTCTGTTAATTTGTCAAATGCTCACAAAAGTGAAATGAAAACCACCAATTCTAAGGATGGCTGAAAACTCCTATCATGCCCCACGGATTCTTCTCTCCAGTATGTTCAGTTAATCTAGTTCTTTATGGATATCAGGAATTTTCCAGATCACTGTCCATTTCCACTTAGGGTAAAAGTGTGAAGGTCAGCAAGGAATGGTTAATGGCCAGAAAACTTGCAAACTAAGGAAATATAGAAAGAGTGAAATTGTGCATTTTAATTTTTTGATCTTACCTGGGAAAAGTTGTGTCTTGTTAGGTCTGATATATATCAAAGTTAAGCAAAATACTAAAAATTTCCCTAAACAAGAAGTGTGACATGTTTTAAAGTTCACTTTTGCCTTGTACCCTTTTTATGCATAAGCACACATAAGTCACAGAAAACAGCTGAGACACTATACTGTTGAATGATAGAGAGCTTTTTAACTTATAAAGTTCAGCATTTCCCCAAGTGGGTTCAAAGAGACTTCCTTGAGGAACAGTTTCTTCATGGAGTATTTATTATCTTGAATAATGTGACAGAAGGAGATGGAAGAAAGGAAATGAATATATACATAGACTCATACATGTATTGCTAAACAAAAGCAGCTGCCAACTCTCAAAAGATAAGCAATCCATATTTTAGTATGAATAAAGTTCATAAGAAACCTTGGTGCTCTAATAACTTGCATTAGCAGTTTTCAGGTGCAGTACAATGCCAGTATGACATTCTATTTTACATCCCATGCATCTACAGCAAGACATCCACAAATGGTCAAAATCTACAAAATACTCTTCTTTTTGATAGTTCTACCTGAAATAAAGGGCAGACATGATCCCCAAATACACATGTCAGTGCAGTTACAACAGGTCATTGGGGGCTGGAGAGATAGCTTAGCAGTTAAGGCACTTGCTTGCAAAGCCTAAGGACCCATGTTCTACTCTGCAGGTCCCATGTAAGCCAGACACACAAGGTGAGGCAAGTGCAAGGTCACACATGTGTACAAGGTGGCACATGCATCTGGAGTTCAACTGCAGTGGCTGGAGTTCCTGGAATGCCAATTATCTCCCTCCTTGCCCCCTGTCTCATTAAAAAATTACAAAAAATATAAGGTCAATGGAAAATGGCTCTGGAGAAACTGAGGCAAAGATGAAAGCTAAGGGACCCAGGGGACCAGAGCGGCTGGCATGTCTCACTGTACCCTGGTGAAACCAGATGCCACATCATGGCTGTGCAGTTTCCAGGAATCAGCTGCTGGTTTTTGCCTGGGAGGAGGCCGTTTGTTTTGCTCTGATCCTCAAATCTGTAATTCGCTGAAGATCTCTGCTTCCTAAGTGAATAACACCTAATTGAAATAAACATTTTTTTTTTTTTTTGGTACTGAAAGGCTAAGGCAGACTTACTTCTCAATGCAAATATAAGTCCCTTTCTGACCCCCAAATAAGTTTATTAGATTTGATTCTCAAGGAAATTTGAATGCTTATAAGGTGGGCCAAGAGGAAATATAGATTAAGTGAATGTGTACTGATAGATTTTCCTGCCCTTCCTTTCCTTGTGCAAAATTTCCAACACTCTTTTTCCTACCATAAAGTCATTTTAAAGATATTATTATTATTATTATTATTATCATCATCATTATTATTATTATTACTGGGAGGCAAATTTTCTTATCATTAAATTATGTTATCACTTGGAAAGATCATGTGGTTCCCTTTTATTATCAACTTACTCAGATTTATTAGGCATCAAGAGAACTGACTTTGTGATGTAGACTTTCTGGTGTAAGGTGAAGATGTACTACTGTGACTAAAATCAGCCCTTAAATGGGCTGTGCAGCTGTCTTTCATTTTATGGTTTCTGAGTGCATTATGTAGCTGACAGAAATGGAATGCACAGAGGCAACAAGAGATAATGTATTAGAAGCCATGTAAATCAGCATTCATGTATCAATTTCCAGAGTGATTTCAGAGGACTGCTGTGAAATCTTGTACAATACCTCATAATAGGAACCTCAGAAAGTCAACACTCATATAATAAATAATTCAGACATGTGAAAAATTATGTTGCACTTAGGCCAACATCCAGTAAAATTCCAGACGTTTGAGAAAGCAGTAGTGACCAGCGTCACTCATGACGTTATCTCCCTCTGGTACATGCTCCCCATTCCACAGTTCATTGAATAAAGTCCTTAGGGTTTGTCATAAGAGCACTTACCACATTGTAAATTGGAAAAAAATGGAAATGCACAATTTAACTTATACTTAACATATAAAACTTCCAGGCAACACTATCTTGACAATAAATATAATTCAAATATATTGTATTTTTTTCATGGATAGTAGAGGTTTCAGCTATTTGTCTCATGCACTTGAAAATAAATCATTTTATTTTATTTTTGCCCATGCAATTAAATTTAGAGTTTATACTTTTGAATTTCTTTGTAAAAATGCAATATCATTTGTTGGTCAAGAGTATCACAGAAATATTCCTTTTGAAAAGCTTTATTTAATTGAGGGAAAAATCAACTACATAATTTAGTGGTTATTTTAACCATAATTTGTGTAGCTATTTTGAAGAACACAATTTTCTTTCAACAGTATGTGATTTCAACCCTGAGAGTTTTAGCCCTCACTGAGGATGTTAAATCTTGGTTATGAGTCATCTGTTGCTAGGGCAGCATTACCTCTTGGGAGCAAGATCTTCTGAAACTAAGGAAACCGTCATATTTTCCATTTTTCTTTAGAATTTCACATTTTAAAAATTCAAATCACAGCTTCCTTTCTGGCAGTTAAAAAAACCTTTTGGGCTGGAGAGATGGCTTAGCAGTTAAGGCACATGCCTGTGAAGCCTAAGGACCCAAGTTTGATTCTCCAGGTCCAACGTAAGCAAGATACACATGGTGGCACTTGTGTCTGGAGTTCCTTTGCAGTGGCTGGAAGCCCTGGCAAGACCATTCTCACTCTCTGTCTCTCCCTCTGTCTCTAATAAAGAAATAAAAATAAAAATAAATCTTAGAAAAATAGTTTTAAAAAATAATCTTTTATTGCAGGTAGTAATGACAACTTACTGACCTACATGTAAGTAAAAAAGAGAAATTCCTTATTTGTCTAGGTTTGTAATAGAAACACTGAACATTTCTTTTATTAGATCAGTGAATATGTATATTTTCACCACCATCAGTTTCTTATGTTGTCAAGATAATTGAGATTCTAGGACAGTAGAATGTGAGGAAAATATTTCAATGACCTATGCATGTTATCTTTCCACTGATAATTGCCGCTGACTATACTTACAGTTCTAAGAGGTAAATCTTTTTTTTTTCTCAATTTTTATTAACATTTTCCATGATTATAAAAAATATCCCATGGTATTACCCTCCCTCCCCCCACTTTCCCCTTTGAAATTCCATTCTCCATCATATCTCTTTCCCATGTCAATCAGTCCCTCTTATTTTGCTGTCATCATCTTTTCCCCCTCTTATGATGGCCTTGTGTAGGTAGTGTCAGGCACTATGAGGGCATGGATATCCAGGCCATTTTATGTCTGGAGGGAGCACATTGTAAGGAGTTCTACCCTTCCTTTGGCTCTTACATTCTTTCTGCCACTTATTCTGCATTAGAGCCTGAACCTTGGAAGGTGTGATCAGGATGTTACTCGGTACTCCAGTCACTTCTTTACAGCACTATGATACTTTCTGAGTCACCCTAAGGTTACTGCCATCTGAAAAGAGAAGATTCTCTACCCAAAGTGAGAGTAGCATTAATATAAGTGTATGAATATTAAGAGAAGTGCTTACTGTGCAGTTTGATAAGCATAGTATAGACATTTATCCAGACATCAGCAGATGTTATACCCCTAGGGCTCATGACTACCCCTGTTTTAAGTTTTCAGTATCAGGGATGTATTCCCTCCCATGGAGTGGGCTTCCAGTCCAATTGGAGGGCAGTTGGTTTCCACCATGATAGACATGCCACTATTGCACCAATTGGCTCATTTGGCCTGGCTGGCCATTTATAAGGCTTACATTGTCCACTGTTGAGTATCTCCACTTGTGGTATCCTAAGATGTAAATCTTGTAGGAGCAGATATTATCATTTCTATAGCTAAAAACCCCATTTTTAGTTTTTTCAAAAATGATGTAGTGAGATTTAGTTTACATTTACTATAATGAAAAATTCCATGTTGTTTAATTTTTTATTATCATCACTTCATTTCAATGTTACATGTATTAAAAGTTTTAACACATATGATTAGTTGGCAAAAATCCTTATTTGTTCTGTGAAAGAATATCAAACTTAAGATTGGGAAATAAAATATAATCAAATCATCAAAAATATCTGAGTTGAGAATGAGGCATAATCTAATGTCTGATTGTGTTATTGATATAAACCATGACAGAATATAATTGAAGTTATTGTAAGCTTGGTAAAGTGAAAATATAGCTGAGCATGCAGGAGGTTTAGAATTTCACAGCCTGGCATTTCATAGAAGATATTCCTATATCTACATCTATATCCCTATATTCAAATTTATCCCTCTGTAATAAACATAGAAATTATATATTCGTAAAGGTTAATCTTTAACAATAAACATGTAAGTTGAACCTTGACTAATAAATTCACTAACTCTTTTGCCTCAATGAAGCTATTAGTCATGATTAAATATTCAGTAGCTCTATCCTTTTAAGGTTCTTTCCTGATGTTGCTACAGAGTCATCCATGACGCCTTCCAGTACTTCCAGTAAGGAAGCAGCTCCCAGAGTCTCTCAGGGCTCTGCAATATAACAATGAAGGGTGGGTGGAGGACAGAACATTAACTATTTTACAGAGTAATGTCTTTTTTTTTTAAAAAAAAAAAAAAAGCAATGCAACAGCTTTATAAAGATTATGTTAGAATACAAATACATATGTAAGCATATTATACATACAAATCTCAATAGCCAAAATGTCAATTATAATTAAATAAAACTCCAATTAGCTACTATGACAGTAGGATTATGGAACATATCTGATTGCATGATTTTGTGTGAAGTCTGAGTGAGGATCAAAAAACAACAATGGGGGCTGCAGAGATGGCTTAGTGGTTAAGCGCTTGCCTGTGAAGCCTAAGGACCCCGGTTCGAGGCTCGGTTCCCCAGGTCCCACGCTGGCCAGATGCACAAGGGGGCGCACACGTCTGGAGTTCATTTGCAGAGGCTGGAAGCCCTGGCATGCCCATTCTCTCTCTCTCCCTCTATCTGTCTTTCTGTGTCTGTCGCTCTCAAATAAATAAATAAATTAAAAAAAAAAAAACAAAAACAATGGGGCTGGAGAGATGGCTTAGCGGTTAAGCACTTGCCTGTGAAGCCTAAGGACCCCAGTTCGAGGCTCGGTTCCCCAGGTCCCACGTTAGCCAGATGCACAAGGGGGAGCACATGTATGGAGTTCGTTTGCAGTGGCTGGAAGCCCTGGCATGCCCATTCTCTCCCTCTCCCTCTATCTGTCTTTCTCTCTGTGTCTGTCGCTCTCAAATAAATTAAAAAAAAACACAAAAAACCAACAATGACCTCTACAAATAATAACTACAGCATAGGATATTGTGTTGGTTAATATTTTTAAAGTACTTGAACAAAAAATGAAAAACTTATATAACTTTCACATGTACAAAGTACCAGTCTGTTCCTCATTAGCTTTTCTCTTAGTGTAGAACCAGTGTACAAGGTTCTTTACCTGTTTTGATCTGAGGAAAATATTTATTGATATTTTTCTTGCTATATAAGGAGAGATGAAAAGTATCTCAATTTTCTGTCCAGTGACAAAATTGTGATCATGCCATTTCTATTTTGTGAGAAATGGAAATATATCAAAAAATTGAAATAACACACACACAATTTCAGTGTTTTAATGCTTTATGGTGATCATTTTAATTCATATTTATTGCTTCCATAGTATGCTAATGATGTAAAGTTAAGAATCAGTCTATATAGGCCATTTCATTAATGTGCATTTTCCCCATAGAATAGTTTAGTTATACACAAAAATATTTTTCATTTGTGTTAGTTTGTTTGCTTAATGTTGTCTTTTTGGATCTTAAAATAGATAATGGATAAACAAAAAACAAACACAACCTAAATTGCACCAGATGTAAGCTTCATTAATTCATATCCTACTAATGGGTTGCTGACCTTAAAGCCCCTTCACCCTTACAGACCATTGAGAATACAGTAATCATTTCTGGAATTTCAAAGCTATTGATTGGAAGCTCAGGATATCTCCTCAGGTGAGCTGAGTCCCAAAAGGCTCACAGAGAATGCACTTGAAAGCTATCTGCTCTGTAAAGTGCTCAAGAGGGGTATGGAGGAGAGGACTTTTGTTCCAGTACATGTGGATAAAGACTTAAAATTTTTATAATGGTATTTTTAAATTTTCACAAAATGAAGATTTATTTAAAATAGTATGATTTTCTCTACAAAGAGAAGTGGAATTGTTTTATTGTGCTAATTAATCAGAAACTCCTTAAATAACCTGCTGGCTCAAGTGCATGTAACACTGCAAATCCTTTTTTTGTTGAAAATAGTAACAAATCTCACCCCCAGCAAAGGCTGGCCAATCATTTGACATGATCATTTCTTGCTGCATGGTTCTTTCTCAGAAATCACCAAGAGTGGAAAATCAGAGAGCTGCTGTTGTACTCAATATGAGCTATAAAGGGATATGGAAACGCTATAGCCTCTCTTAAAAATTGCCATTATTTCAAAATGGTGTATTTTGCATGTGTATATATATGTGCGATGTATATGATGTGCATGTGTGTGAGGGTACACATGTATGCACATGCATGTGAAGTATATGCCTATTAAAAGAATATATTTTTAGGATGTAAATGACATGTAAATTAAGCTATTTGCAATTTGTTCTCACTTATCAATACTTAAATATCTGTGATAAGGAGGTGAGGCAATGTTTCATTGGATAAAACAATTATCATGCAATTCTGAGTACCTGAGTTCAGATCTAGCACCCAATGTAAAAAAAATACTAGAAACTATGGATAGTTTCTATAGTCCCAGTTTATCTACCACAAGAAGAGAGTCAGAAACAAGAATTTCATGAATGTTAATGAAAGGGGAGCTGAAAAAGGAGAGACCCAGCTTCAGAACAAAGTGGAAGGTGAGTGAAAGTTGTCCTCTGACCTGCATATTTGTGCCATGGATCGCACATGCCTGTATTCACCAGCAAACACACACACACACACACACACACACACACACACACACACCAAATAAATAAATAAATAAATAATAATTAACACTTGTTGAAGTTATGAAGATGAAAAAAATGTAAGCAGTCATTGATAAAACAGGTACATTGATGCATATTTGACAAGCAAAACTAACTTGAATAAAACTTTGCTGATGGAGTAGAGACATTCTTTATACAATACATATCATTATAGAAGCTAATAATTTATGTTTATAATTTAGGCATTATGCACATGATAAACGACTGAGGCATAATATAATAATCCCAGAAAGTGAATGAAAACTTCAAAATCAGGTTTAAGTAACCAATATTTGATGATTTGTTTGCCAAAGTGTAATTAAAGAAACATCAGTTCCAAATTCTTTAGCTTCTTTATGGGAAAAAATGACTGGATTTTCAGGTAAAATGAAATCATGGTGCCTAGTATAAATTTCTGAAATTCCAAAGCAATAGAAGCAGGGAGAAGAATGGAAGGGAAAGGGAGGGGCAAAAAGAAAAATTTAGATGACCAATCTCATAAAGCCATGTCTTATGACCTCTCTGTGACATACAATTTGTAGGTTTAGATGCGGGTGCCTTGACAAAACACTGGGAATGTAATAACTGTAAGTGAACCTTGTTCCAGTGCTTGTCTTTTCAACAAGCTTAGATTGGCTATATGTTCACAAATCAAGGGTTTTTCTCATTGAAAGATAATACATTTTAGTAATAAAAGGGCACATTGGAAGCTAGCAAGTTCACTGTAGGGGGTTATAGAAGGGTACAGCAGTTGTCAGAACAGCATTTACTCCTAGGCTGACTTGGTTTGATAGAAGGGATAACAGCCTAACAGGGCAAGAATTGTTTTTCTATTTGGTTATACTTATTAGTAATTAGACTAAATCCATGAAGGAAATAAAGGTTAGGAAAACACCTCTGGAGCTATCTTTTTATTATAGCAAAACATCCAAGTAAAGAATTACCAGTAGCCAGGTGGTGGTGCACGCCTTTAATCCCAGCACTTGGGAGGCAGAAGTAGGAGGATTGCCATGAGTTCAAGGCCACCCTGAGATGACAGAGTTAATTCCAGGTCAGCCTGGACCAGAGTGAGACCCTATCTCGAAAAACAAAAAAATAAATAAATAAATAAAAAATAAAAGAATTATCAGTAAGTTTTGTCTGCATGGGATGAGACAAGCATTTTCAGAGCTATACAGAACCCAGAGTGGATTATGTAGAGTAGGTGTGATCCTGTGAAAATTCACAAGACAATTTGAGAAAATATCTGTAGACAAAAGCTTACATACCTCAGGAACTATTTTCAAAAAACTGCAAATGTGTGAAATGCAACCTAAAGCATTAAGTCCTTCTGAGTAATGATTTTTATTACCATTTGTATATGTGGACCTAAAAGAGCCCAGGTAAGGCAAATTTCTTCTGATTTGTAGCTTGTTAAAAAACATAACATAGAACAACTTTAATTTACTGTAGATAGTAAGAAGTTTCCTCAATTCCTGGACAACCACAGACTTGCTTATGAAGTGTTATGAACAAATTTTTAAAATCTTGTCATTGAAGGCAGAGGCAAGAGGATAAGAAGTTGAAAGTCATCCCGACCTAAACAGTGAGTTTGAGGCCAGCCTGAGCAGCATGAAACATAGACTCAAGAAAAAAAAAAAAAAAAAAAAAAAAAAAGGTGCTGTCACATTTCATGCAGAAAACTAATTTATTTTCTGGTCAGAATTCTAATAATCTTTGCCTTGTATGATTGAATCCTAAAATATCTGTTATTTTTTTTTATTGTCAGTGACATATCTGTACCCACTTCTTTGATTCAAGACTTTAATTCAGATTTCTTCATGTTTGCCATAATATAACTGTTACTTCCTTTATTTCTACATTTTCCTTCCAGTCAGAGGACTGATCAGCCCCAAACCAGAAGAGACCAGTCATAACTTCCACCGTATTCCAGGGAGAAAGAGTTTGCTGATAGTGAAAATTTTGATTCCATAGAGAGCTCCTACTTTTTTTTTGTCTTCAGTTGTGGTCAGTCTTTGAATTGTATATGGAAATTCATTTTTCTTAGGTATTTTTTTCAACCAGACTCATTCAAACCTTTATTTTTGTATTAGTTTTTATTCTACATTTTCCATTAGTTTTCATGGATCTTCCCAACTTTTTCATGTTAGAGAAATGGTGGTCTTCTTCCATGTGCTCAGGAATCTAAGAACAAAACAGTATCTGCATCTAGCCTTTGTGTTTTAGAACAAAGCATGCCGTATATGTGTATAATTGCTGCACTATAGCCTAGCCTCCTGGTGTGTGTGTGGGTGTGTGTGTGTTGTGGGGAGGGGTTGTCTATTGATTTTATTTTTGGATATCCCTACAAAAACTTCAAATAAACTGTAGCCAAATTCACTACCAATAAGAATTTTGACTCCCCATATGAATTTGTTGGTCTATCCTGACTACTACCACCAGAAAATAGATACACAGAGAACATATTTTCATATGTGTTTGCAATCACATATAATCACTTACCAGGGAATCTTAATTTGGTTATTTCTTCTGTAACTTAATTTCCATATGTTCCACAGCAACTAATTGACTTCCTATTTCAATCTTCATTTTTTTGTATGGCTTTTCTTAAAGCCCATAATCCTGACATGAAATTATTGAGACATCTCTTATTTCTGAACTGCATTTGAGGCCTGTTAGTCCTGCCCCTGCTAACTCCACTTCAGAGTCTCCATCTTTGATAAGTTCAGTCTAAACAGCAGTACATCTGCTGCCAAAGCTCTTTATGCTCCCAGTTTTCCTCTTAAAGTATCATCTATATCAACACCAGAGCAATCTTTGTAGAGTGAAGTCTGTTTATATTTGTCCATCTTCCTATCTGTCGTCACACCAGCAACAGGAAGTATTCTCCTGGTCCCTGACGTGGATGTCCTTGTCCCTGTAGTCATAGTCTATCCATGTCCTAAGGAACTGTAACAGATGCCTAGAATGGGCAGGGAGTAAACGATTAGATAAGAATTTTATTTTTGTTCTTCTTTTTTTTTTGTTTGTTCATTTGTTTTTGTTTCAGGCTATAGCTGCTTTATCTGGGGATCCTATGTGTTTGGAGTGACTGTGTATTATTACATCTCCAATTCTTAATCAGAAGTGCTATAACTCCTGGCAGCTGTTTTCCGACTTCGTTGGCTAAAACTTACAGAAATTTGTCATCAATCAATATTATCTAGATAATTTTACATCTTCAAATGATATTCAAATTGATACTAACTCCATCCAGTATTTCTCAATACCTTATCTCATGTGTTCCCTGCCTACTTAGGATCTCCATCTTTGTAAGCAAATATTTTATGTGTCAATTAAAATCTCTTTTGATTTATACACTTACCCATATTCTTTGAGTCTATACTGGATATGACTGCCAACAATTTTCTAAGCTCTTGGCCTTTCTTCTTTCTAAATTATTTTCTTTTATGTATGTGTGTCTGTGTATTCGTTTGCTTACAGAGAGAGAGAGAGAGACAGAGAGAGAGAGAGAGAGAGAGAGTGAGCAAGCTGGTAGGGGGAAGAGAGATAGATAACGAGTGTGCCAGAGACTTTTGCCGCTTCCAAAACATTCCAGGAGCATGTGCCAGTTTATACATCTGGATTTCGTGGATACTGGGTGTGATGGTTAAGTTTTGTTGTCAACTTGATCTGTTTAGGAATCCACAGACATTCCTACTACACTGGGGAATCAAACTCAGGCCATAAGGGTTTGCAAGCCATCAGGGTTTTGCAAGCAATCACCTTTAACAGCTGAGGTATCTCTTTAGTCCTAGTTCTGTTATTTTTTTACTGTCACTTATTATGTTTCCAAATATATCTTCAATGCCTGTAGTTTTTATTTTCTTATTTTCAAAACTTTCAGCTGTCATAATCTCCTCCCTGGGATCTTGCTACAGGCTATTTACTGCATTTTCCTCTCTTAAGCTTATTTCTTTCCATCTTACTGTAAGCTATATGATACTTTCCAAAGTACAAGTCTAATATTACAATTTCATTTACCCTTCTAGAGAAAAAGCAAACTTCTTGGCACACAGATGTAGTTATGCATAGCAAATTGTCAAGCCTAATGACTATTTTTCTACAACTTTCTATCAACACTCCAGAAATGTAAAGGAGTTGAAATTACCTGTGAGGAAGAAGGATGTTGCAAAATATATTTCTTATCAAATAATTAATTATGAGAGAGAGAGAGAGAGAGAGAGAGAGAGAGAGAGAAACATGAAAGTTGGTACATTTGAAAGTATAAGAAGGTGCATATTGGTGAAAGAGAGAATGAGTGCCAGTCAAGGAAGAAGAGACACTGATAACCATGCTTTCAGAACCAAAAGTCCTTCCCATTTCCTCTTAGAAACTTGCAGTCAGCCTGGAAGAATGGCCTAAGCTTCCCTCGAATACTTTCCCAAAGAGCCTTGCACATTTCCACCGCAGCCCTTCCACATTCAGTCATAGCTGCTGGTTAGCTTCTGTTTCCACACTAGGTTATATCAACCCAAAGGGTCTTTTCTGTCTTATTGCACTTTATCACTTGGCACATGGCATTTTTCCTACATATACTTGCTAAATCTGTGAATGAATGCATTTGAAGATTAAAAAAATCAATTATGTCATTCTTAGGCTTAAAGTTTTAGAGTTGTAGCAGGAAGACCCACTTCTTTACCATAAAGATGCCACTAACTGGGGCTGGAGAGATGGCTTAGCGGTTAAGGCATTTGCCTACAAAGCCAATGGATCCTGGTTAGATTCTCCAGAACCCATGTAAGCCAGATACACAGGGGGCACACATGCATCTGGAGCTCATTTGCAGTGGCTGAGGCTCTGGTGCACTCTCCCTGCCTCTTTCTATCTATCAAATAAATAAATAAATATTTTTTAAAAGGATGCCACTACTTGTGTAGCCTTGTAACATGACAGCTTGATTATATAGGATTACATACCATGAGTGAGTGGCTCTATAGGTACCCGAATAATCCCCCAAATCAAATAAGCACTTCATCTACAACTGCCTCTTGGCTGCTTTAAAAAAATCAGAGACTGAGTGTTCCAGTTTCTTTCTTACTGCTGGGACAAAATAATCAAACAGAAGTAGCTTATGGAAGAAAAATGGGTTAATTCAGTTTGTAATTCCAGAGGGTAGATCGAATTTACCATGTAGGGAATGCATAACATCTGGCATCACATCATCATATCAATAGGGAGGAAATAAAGAGGTCAAGAACAGGAAGCATGACTTGGCTATAAAACTTCAAAACTTGCTTCTAGTGACATAGTTCCTTTAGCAAAACTCTACCACTTAAAGGTTCTGCAACCTTCCCAAATATTGCCACCAACTGAGGATTAAGTGTTGAAGCAAATAAGTTTATGGGAAATACTTCCTATTCAAAACTTCAGTGAGGTAAAAGTAATAAAATATTATGATAATATGATATCAGAAGCTATACACAGCCCATGTGAGAAAAATCAAAGTTAAATAAGAAAGGAGATTCAATATGTGGGGTGTGGTATACCTATTTCCTTTACCTTGGATATTTACCACCCATCTTGAATTACCATAACCCTTGTGCACAATCAATTCTCCAGGCATGGAGCGTATTAATATTATTCTCTTCTTGAGAGAGAAGGTGCCTGCAAGATTTTCCTAGTGTGATCCTCATGAGCCCCTGTTTTTCAAGATTACATAATGGTAAATAATTAGGTAGAAGGGATTCTTTGGTTGCATTGATTTGTCTGCACTACCATGCTGAGGTAAGACTTCATGGCAATGCCTCTGCATGTGCATCATCTAAGTTCCTGTAGGTAACTTCAATAAAGCTGGACTTGGATGGAATCCTTTCTTTCCTCTGTTGGTGCCCATTCAGGGACAAACAGATGTGTCTTTACACTTCCTCAGGAAATGTCCCATGAGGGGGCAAAGTTGGCCACCAGGTGGCAAAGAGAACACCTGTTTGCTTGGCTGCATGAATCAACAAATTATGAATTCCTACACATTTTGGATCCAGAACCATTCTTCCTAAGGAATAAAGGGAGAATTTGTCTTTCATTTTAAGTATTGCACTGGCCTTCTTTTGTTTTTGTGTTGCTTTTAGACCAAAAGCACTAGCAGCTCTTCTCAAGGCTCCACTCTTGCCTTTTATCCACACAAATTTCTTCCTTGACTGTACCTTCATGTACATATTGAGGACTCCATGGAACCTGCAGGGATTGCCTATCCAGAATTCTTCCCAATTTCAAACACATAGCATGTGGAACTCTGGAAATTATTACTTCCATGGATTCAAGAATTGTTCTAAGGTTTGAACACACCATCACTCCAGTCTTCCATTCCACTAATCCACAGACTAGTGTTGGCATTTCTGAGTCTTAAAATCAGCAAAGAGGCAGGTGTTGGTGAAGTGTATGGATAAACCTTAGACTGTGTGGTTTGGGGACTTACATGGATACATAAGCAACCACTGCTGGTAAGAGCTAAGAGTAGAGAGAGAATATGTGTGAGTTCACAAGCCATGAGCAAAGTCTATGATTCTTTGTTATCATGGTTTAAAAGTTTTGAAATCCACATATTTTGATGCATCCTTATTTAATTTGAAGAATCTAATTGCCCACAATAGTGGTTTGAATTGTGTGTCCCCCATAAACTCATGTGTTTTGAATGCTTAGTTCCCATCTGATAGCAATTTGGGAGTTGGAGCCTTCCTTGAGGAGGTGCATTGTTGGGGTGTTACAGTCCGTTTCCCCTTGCTAGTATGCAGCTCAGTCTCAGAGCTGCTGTTTTGTTTTTTTTTTTTCTACCTGCTGTGGCAGAGATGAAGTGCAGCCTCTGTGCAGGCCATCCTTTCCCTGCCATCATGGAGCTTCCCATTGAGTCCATATGCCAAAACAAACCTTTTCCCCCTACAAGCTGCTTCTGGTGGGGTGTTTTATCCCAGGAACACAAAGGTAACTATAAAACCCTTTGTATCAATATGGTATGGATTTTGTGACTTACTTTTAACTAGTAGAATTTACAAGGTAAAATGCACTGCAGCTTCCACCATGTCTTCTCAAATCATTTGCTTTGGGTCAGTCTGTCATGTTACAAGGATACACACATTGCCAGCACTATGGTGACATCTTTATGGTAAGCAAGTAGGTCTTCTTGACAAAACTCTTCCAGAAATGATGTGGCTGGCCCTAGAATTGAGCCACCATGGAAGGGACACATCTGGCCCAGGCAGGCTTTCAGAAGACTAAACCACTTGACTGACATCATGAGAGTATGTGAGTCACAAACCCACTGCCAAGTTGCTTTAGAATTTTTCACCTGTCATTTGTGTAAGGCAACACTGGAATTATTTGTTAGAAAGAACAACAGACTCATGTAAGTATCATCCTATAAAGAATTTGATTTTTTTTTTATTCTATCAGGAAGAGCTATTATGTCAATAAATCACATTCCATATAACATGTTAGGATTCAGTTTCACAATTGTGCTCATGTCCTTTCAAGATGGGTCTAAACATCATTGCACTCTGGGTGGAAGCACAGTCATGAAGCAGGTCTTGGGAAGCATCTACTGTAACAGGAAAGTTCTAGAAGCATTCAGTGAAGGTTTGAGATGGTGTATCATGTGTTTCAATGTAAAATTCTTCTTAATTTTGGCAGTGTTAATCCCTGTAGCATGAATTGAGCTAGAAAACAAAATGTTCAGGCCTATCAGAGGCAGGTCACTATAGATGGATCTGGAATGGCAAATCAAAGTACCTGATATCAAACTTACAGTGGTTTCCATTAAAGCTCCCTATTGTCCCCTGTACGAAGTCCTATTTCTGTAAGACTGAAGTCCTTCTTTACTGGCTTTCCTCATCTAATGGTGCTTGTACATCATGCTGGGGAGAATTCTTAGAATTCCTCAAACAGGAGCACTGCCTTTTCCCTCTATGCCTTTAAAAATACCCTTCTATCTTTTAAGAATATTTTTTACTGCCCTTCCTTTCATTAACTTCTATCAGTGAATCCTCTCTGATGCCTCTGTGATCCAGTCACAACTCTTTCTAGTGCTCTATCCATTCTTCTGTAGTACATTGTACTTACATGATATTATCACATTATAGTGGAGCCACACAGTGACTTGTCTTTTCTTATAGAGAATGTAATCTCTTAAAGGACAGTCTGCATTCTATTCATTCTAGACCCCCTGGTGACATATATAGCATTTGACAAGCCAAGTTTCAAACCATATTTAAATTATAAAATTTTAGAGGGCCCATGAAATCATTCCATGGAATTTGAGTCATTAGAACTCAGATGAAAATACTTGTGCTTTGTGGGAGGGGGAGAAAGGAAACTGTATAAAAAGTAAAATACAACAAAACCAGTGATGGTCCAGTGCCTTTTTAGTGTACAGTGGCATTTCAAAAAGAACATCTTTCAGGGGTACTAGAGATGCTATAAACTGTGATGTAGCAATTACTATCTTAACTACAATACATGGTATAAATCAATGGTAGCATTAAATCTTATCTAAATGACCAGAACATGAGCTGAAACTCTGTTTGCAGCACATATTTCTCTTTAGTTGATTTCCCTCCCTGTAGGCTTGAGGTTTGTGAACAGAGTCAGTTAATGGCAAGAAAATCAAGCTTCATTTTATTTCAGTATTTTAAAAATAATCATCCTTGGAAACCCTGTAGCTTAAAAACAAATACCTATTGGCTTACACACATATTTGTGACGAAAATCATGGGACTCTGGGAGTGATAATCCAGCAGGTCAGAACTAGTTCTTTACATTTTATCCTCAGCATAAATAATTTTAAATGCTCAAAATACTAAAATTGCTAATGCTAATCTGTTTTTTGTGATTCCTGATATGTGACAAAGAAATGTAAATGTTCAGAACAAATACATTTAATTCCCTGATTATTTTAATAGACTTTATAAATGATTATTCTTAGAGAAGGGATGTGCAAATAAAT
The DNA here is from genome assembly GCF_020740685.1 of Jaculus jaculus. NCBI lineage: Eukaryota > Metazoa > Chordata > Mammalia > Rodentia > Dipodidae > Jaculus > Jaculus jaculus. The sequence continues at coordinate 116,590,725 of NC_059107.1, forward strand.
AGGCCATGATCGAGTTTAACTCCAAACACTTGATTAGAAAATGTAATTACTCCTCCCTTACCAGCAATAATGGAGTTACACTGCAAAATCCAAATGCACGTGTTCTGTTGTGCCACTAGCCCTTCACTTAAGTGAAGAAAGACATACAACCTCACCTCTGTGAAGATTTCTTGCTAAGCTTATAAAACTCTCCACTTAGTGGTACTGAGAATTTCATCATTGTGGAATACTATTTCCTCTTCCCAAGGGGCATTTCTGGTGGACTCATCACTTCACTTTCTCATTCTGCAAGTAGAAAGCAGGTAGTACCACTTGCTTGGTTTAGTTGAGTTCCATCTGTGATAAGCCCTGCATGGAATGCTAGTAACTCCTGCTTTCTGTATTCCTAAAACTATCAAAAAAAACCCACAAAAAACAAATAAAACAAATAAACATTACTGAATCATTGAAATCATCTAGTTCCCCTTTCCAGTTCACCTTTATGCAATTGTGTGTGTGTTTGTGTCTGTGGGTGGACAACATGCACCACGATGATGGAGAAAAACACCGAGGATACTCAAAAAGTACCAAAGCAGAAATCCAGAAAGTGCTGAAAGCTCAACACTAACATAGACTTAAAACATACCCACCATGGCTCAAGGTGGGGGGGGGGGCAGGTAGGAACATTATAAGAACAACAGGGTAGGAGGGACTATCCAGAGGCATTACCTCCCTACCCCAATGACTGTCTGCTGGTCTCAAAACTTATAACCTACAGTCTCACAGTGAATACCAGCAATCTCTCGGAGGAGGGCCTTCAGTGGAATGGGAGCAGGGAGGACAGAAATTATGGTTCCAACACATGCTGGCAAGCAGATCCTAGTAAAGGAAAACCAAACACACCTATTCATTTATTTAAGTTTTTGCATTTGACTTATTTTATGGAAAGAAAACATTAATGAAAATGATACTTTTCCAAAGGAAAATTCATCCAAACTGGGCATTCTGAAGTAACTGTCATATTGTTCTCCAGCTCTGTCTTGTAAATTGCATTGCTAATAAACACAACCAGGCGATTTTTCTGAATTAGTCAATACCATATCACTGTGCTGCTAGGATGCCACCAGACATCCACAGTGGTTTGTTTATGCTGGAGACTCATGTCTCTTGTCCCTTGGATCACTGATCTGTGCTTTTATTGGACATGTTAAAGAGGTCTTGAGGGCTTTAGCAACCCAAGACCCCAGGTGATTTTCTATCCTGTCATCTTAAGACAAAACTGATACATTACAGAAAATCACCCTCACTAGCGCAGTGAGGTGGTAGGGAAAGGAGGGCAGTCAGCTCACCTCCTAAGATGCAGACTCTGATCTAGAAAATTGGCTGTCAGATTTCCTTAATTTACTAATAAACTCAGAGAAGCCACATGAACACATCAGAGATTTCAAGACACTACAAATTTCCTGTTACACTCCACACTGAAACTTCAGTTAAATGCATGCATTAGGGGCAAGATAATTGAAATGATCACAAATTAATTGCACCTGTTTCAATCCAAAATAGGAAAATTCTCTTGCATAGTATGCATTAAAGTGTCATTTCTCACTGCAAGTATATCTGTGTACTTAAAATAATATTAGGACCCTCTTAGACAAATAGAGAGAATCATTTCTTTCTTAGAAAATACATATTCCTATATCTGATCATAAAGGAATCTTGTCTTTTCAGGTTAGGTTTTTAGCTGTATTGCAGAGAGGGAGTGACTTACATTGATTATTGACTCTTAGTATGAAAAAGGCATAAACATGATATTTCACTCTTCCACAAGAATAACAATACTCATGCTGACATTTGAAAGTGTCCTTCCTTTCCTTCCTATGATTCAGGACTCACTAAAACATCATGTAATATTTCCTCACATTAGGTTATAAAGATAGATTTTAAATACTTCATATAATAAATGAGCACATGAAAGCCTTTCTTGTCACTACCAGCTTCTCAACTTTCTTTCAGATATTTGACTTCCTAAACAGTGGTTATATAAGGTAATTCAAATGTTGTGCACATGTTATTAATTTTTGAATTATTGAATTGTTTTCTTAAATCTTCTATTAATTGACTCATATATTACCTTAGAATTCCAGGGTATGTGTGTTTAAAAGGATATTTTAAGTCACTTATTCTTTGTGCTTGGGGAAACTAGATTCGAAGATTAAGGAAGTTTCAAGATCACATATCTAATAGTAGAAAATACAATCAGGTAGGTCTTGAGATGTGTCAGTTCAGAAGCAGGTTTGTCACTTCATCTCTACATATGTCAGTTTCTTTGTCAAATGAAAGTAGTGGTAGCTGTTTAGCCTATTCATAACAGTACGTAGAGAATGACAAAAATAGATGTATGTGACGGTAAGAGAGGATGAGAGCGACTGAAGTAAGATGTTGCTGCCATAAGGATCTTGATTTTTCCTCACGTTGCCTCTATAAGTCAATTACCTCAGGGCATCTTCTATGTCAGAGAGCCTGGTGATCTGGATTAGCAATGATTTCATAAGGATAACTTATGAAAATAGAACTATTTATTTTAGGAAAACACAGAATTTAGACTCATGGTGGCAAAGAAATATGTGCCAATTCAAGAAGGGAACTATTTCTGTTCTCTAATTGGGAACACTGGCATTAAACATACTACCATATTTTCTCCTCATAGGCACATCCACAAAGGGGGTAGGAGTTCATATCATAGTCATGGATTCCATGTAACTCCAGTTAAATGATTCAAATGCCAGATCCTCCTGCTTTATTTCTATGAAATACCAAATAGTGAGATGACATTTACTGAGTACTTTCTGTGAGCTTGGGGCAAAGCTAAGTGTTTTATAAGAATTATCTCATGTAGATTGTTACAGATTGTCAGACAAAGGGTATCCTTCTTAGCACTACTTGGCAGAAAGAGAAAAGGGACCTAATGAAGTAGTTTCCCTGGTCCTCCAAATCACATCTGTTTGGATACTCACAGGCCTTCAGTGTCTCTGACTTCTGCTTCTGCTTTGAATACTCCAGTCTGCTCCCACTTCCACATTTCCATACCGTTGCACCTACCTTCACCTACTTTGTGTGTATGTGTGTGTGAGGGGGGGGGGGGGGTTCTGTGTGTGAGTGATAAGGCCTCATGTATTCAGGATTATCCTTAAACTTACTATGTAGCTAACTTTGAACTTCATATCTCCTTGACACCACTTTACGAGTGCTGAGGTTACAAGTGTATGTCACCACACCAAGTATTTGCTATGCTGAGAATGGAATTCAGTGCCTCATGCAGGCTAGGCAAGCATTGTGCCAGCTGACTCATACACCTCAGCCTGTTTTGTCCTTTTCTTTTCAGTTCTAAGGATTGAACTGAGGGTCTCCTGTATGTGGGCCAACACTCCATCACAGAGTTATAACTAGAGCTCATGCCTCCACTGTGTCCCTGTTCTCTGATACCCCTTCATGACTACATTTTGTATTTGTTAATCCTGACTACACTAATTATCTCACTGAAGATCCTTAGCTTATATCTAAAATTTCCAGTTGAGTCCTACCCAACACTTTAATACTCCAAACCTACTTTTCTGTGTTCTTAAAGCATTTGTCTGTATCAAACACAGCTTGTAATTCTCCTTTGCCTCATTTTATCTTTTGTCTCCCACTAGACAAGAAGCTCCAGGAGGACTTTTATCTGCTATGTACAGAACTCTATCTTCAAAGCACCCCTCCTGGATACTGACAATGCTTCCTTAATATTTATTGGGATTGCTATAGAGCAGGGAAACCATCCATGCCATAACATGCTATCCACTCTCTTTCAGCTGGAGAAAGGACAAGTATTACTGGCATTGCTAGTGTGCCCTCCTTAGGCTTCAGAACTTCCTTTCCTGACTAATTTGTCACCTAATTAACACATCTTTCTTTCACATATTCAGTCTTCACTTGTAACCTGGGAACCAACCTTTAATATAACTGTTCCTTAGAACAGTTTCCAAAGAAGATAATTTAAAGAAGGCAAATCACATTTAAAGTGAAACCATTGAAAAGTAGTACATTTTCATAAAAATTGTGAAAAAAGTAATTTTCTATATCTTGATATGTATAATCAGTGTATTCAATTTATATTTAACCAAACGTTACACTTCTCACTATATTACATAAAGGATGTATAAAAAATTAATCCAGTTAAATTTTATGTAAAAAAAATGTGTGTTAATGGTGTGATAGGACCTTGTATTTAACTGGGTTTTCTCTATATGATCAGAAAGAGATTTAATCTGACAAAAGTATCTGTGAGTCTAACTGATTTTCCAAGATCTTTCCTTCATCTTTAAGTGGCTTTAATGATTCCCTCTTAGAATGTTTTGTGCTGTTACACTCATTATTTTTCTCCCTTTTAACATTTAACCACTCAACTGCTGGATCATCTGTGATATCATACTCAAACATTCATGAAGTGTTTTCTCTTTGCATTTTCTCAAGTTAGCAAGTGCTAGACTGAGTACTAAAGGTAGAGATTCCTTGTGAAGGTTTTAAGGGACAACTCATTTTGTCTCATTCAGCTCAACCATGATTGTCACATACTGAGCTGTAGGCACTATGCTAGAACTTATGGAAGTATTTTACTTTCCAAAACAGTTGGGTGATGGGAATGGAGTCACTTACTCAGCTACAAAATGATAGCCCTTCTTTCACCTCCACACAAATACCTGGCTCTTCCAGTATAACCTTAAACTTGAATAAATGAAACTACTAATGGGATTTTTGAAAAGAGTTCCATGTAGAAGGCCGTTCCATCCAATCAATTTTTCCACTAGCTCAACTCAAATCCTCTTATTAGAGACTCATTTTCCTGAATTTATGAATGTAAAATTTCAAGTTGCCTGTAGCTTATGCCAAAAGCCAGTTAGTTAATAACTGCCCTATATAATGAGGAAGGGTAGCCATGGACTTAGCCCTTGGACACAAGATATGCCATGTGAGAGTCACAGTCTCATTTGTAAACTGGGAATAAGGATTTCATTGTGAGGGAGGCTGGATGAAGCTCAGAGAGACTATGCCTTTTGTGCTGAAGTGGCAAGCACGTATTAAGTCTTTATGAGATAACTTGAAAAAAACATCATCCTGGGCAAATGTAAATATATGTGAAAATAGAGTCCCTGAGCATATCACCTGGAAGAGATTGCCTGCACATTGTTTGCCAATCTGAAGAAGATTAAAGCACATAAATAGTAACTTGAATTGCTTTCGATGCTCTCTTCTGCAAGCAACAGATAGCTGCAAACTCAAAATGTCTTTAAAATAGATGCATCTGCCTGTTCCACATAAAAAGAAATAAGAAGTGGCTGAAGAGACTTAGCAGTTAAAGCACTTACCTGCAAAAGCCAAAGGACCTCGGATCTAGTTCCTAGGACACACGTAAGTCAGATGCACAAGGTGGTGCATGCATCTGGAGTTTGTTTGCAGTGGCTGGAAGTTCTGGTGTGCCCATTCTCCCTCTCCTCCCACCCCCTCTCTATCTGCCTCTCTCTCTTTTAAATAAAGAAAAATAAAGAGAAGTAAGAAGACAGGCAGAGAACAGCAGGCCTCTAGTTTTGCCTCACATTGATCTTGGGTTCTGACCTCCTCTCTCTTAGAGTTCATTTCTGGTTTGGGAGCAATAGGGCTATAGAAATTCTCAGAATCTGGCTTGTTCATAAACACCAGATGGATTCCTACCTCAGGTCCTTTGAATTTACTCTTGTTTCTGCCAAGGCTATACTGTCTTCGCAGTTTATTCATAGTACTTTAAAAAATTTACTCCAGGGACAAATTACATTTATATATTTGTGCACATTAAAGATCATTCAGTGACTTTAGTTTTAAAATAGACATTTTGTGATTTGAAGCATAAAATAGTGTTTCAGAGAGGGGCATGATCCTGTATGTGTGGGCACATGTTAGTGTGTATGGATGTGTGTACATGTGTGTCCATGTGAAGCTAGAGGTCAATGTCAGTGGTAAAATGTTTGCTATATTCACAAACATAAGGATCTGCATTGTGATCCTAGCATCCATGAAAATATACTGGGTGTGGTGGTGCTTGTCAGAGCTTTTCTATGTGTTTCTCAGAGCTGGAGGAGTGGAGACAGGACATGCTGGGGCTTGCTGGTTTGTCTTACCAGATCAGTTAGCTCTAGGTTCCTCAACAGACTCACACACAAAGATGGGTGTGATGGTACGCATCAGTAATATCAGTGCTGGGGAGACTGAGACAAAGGAATCACTAGAGCCTTGCTGGCTAGCTTGTCTATCCAAATAGGTTAGCCCTGAGTTCAATAAAATAACTTGTCTCAAGAAAAGGGAGTGCAATAGAGTAAGATGCCAGTATCAACCTCTGGCCTCAAAACATACACATACACAACATGACTGTGTATACACATGTATACCATACACATATACACAAGAAAAATAATATAACTAGTTCCATTTTATTGTTTGAAATATTTTGAGTGCTAATTATAAATCAATAAAAGGTTTATAGCTAACTGCAATAAGGAAACAGTTACATCAGATTATACAATCTTTAGAAATAGTTTTGAAGTTACTATTGAGTTTGTTCTCACTGAAAAACTGAAAACACTGAATTTTATAAAATCTGATCACAGTTTATTATATAAAAGAAGGTATGGATATGGAGAGGCATCCACTGTATTTTAGTAAAATCATCACTAATTTTAAGGAAGATTAGAATGTACCCTCCATCCCCATGGTTCTAACATTGGAATGAAATTTCCATTTCCTTGTCACCTGAGGTACACAGACACTTTCCTGATGTGAGTACAAAGATGATTGCATCAGACAGAACCTCCTTGTGTTTTATACATATTTGTGTTTCTGAGAATCACATATGAATCACACATGCTAAAGTCATACCTGAACACACTGTAGTTCTTCCTCCTGCTTTTTCAGTCAATGTCTTTGCCACTTGATAGGATGTTTTTGGATAAGCACATTTATTAAGCACAAGATTCTTCTTCTCAGATTTCCCTCGATCTATCAGTTTTCCTAGCTTTATTTTTCTCTATAGCACTTTTCACTCCCTGGGATATTATTTATCGATTTATTTATGTCTGCTTTACTTGTTTCTTTTCCTCTAAAGTATAAACTCTATGAAGCGCAGTGCTTTTATATCCTCCTGTGTCCCTGAGGATTCACAGAGTGCTGGCATATAGAGGCCACTCAGGCAGGGTTGTTGATGGGATGAGCAAAAGGGAAAAGAAGATCAAATGTACCTCACATGCTTACTTGTAACATCACATTGTAGCCAAAAGAATGAGATAGCCATCATTGTCTCAGGATAATGAAGACCCCAGAGTGGGAGAGGATTTTGTTTTCTTGCTGGCATGCATGAAACTCCCAGAAAATACTGCATCTGCTACAAGTACTTCCTTCAAGGTAGAATGGACTGATAAAACTAAGGTGATCACAGAAATAGTGAGTGTTGCAATGTCAGAGACAAATTACCCCAGGATACCTTTAGCCCCTCAATAGCCATTATGGCCCACCTCTGTGTCTGACCTAACATCCTGGTGACTATCAGATGATCAAGTGTGACCTTTTTAAGAATATACTAGCAGACCACCAGCTTCTACGAACCCAAAGGCTTAAAATGTCATCAGATAGCATCTGAGGTCTATGATGGAGACTTTCCCATCTCCCCCCACACACCCAATCTGCTGTAACCCACCTACCTGATGGTCAGCAAATGTGTTTGAAAAGTGCCTTGATTTATGACTGTGTTTTGTTCTGTAACTATACAATTTGCATGAGGGCTGGAGGGATGGCTTAGGTGTTAATGCATTTGCCTGCATAGCCAAAGGACCCAGGTTTAATTCCCCAGGACCCATGTTAGCCAGATGCACAAAGGGGCACATGCATTTAGAGTTTGTTTACAGTGGCTAGAGGACTTGGCATGCCCATTCTCTCTCCCTCCCTCCTTCTCTGTCAAATAAGAAAATTAATAAAAGTAAAACCCACATGAAATTGTTCCCTGTTAACCTAAATCTGTATTCTTGGGTCATGGTTGTTAAGTCAGGATGGGCTCCCCAAAATGGAGTCACCAAAGACAGCAGGATGACAATAGACACAGGGAGTGGGTCACCCACATTACTCAAGAAATCACCCAGCCATTATCCCTTTCTTTCCTAACAATGCCCCCTAGGTCATGATTTCCTGCCTCATTACCTTGTAAGTCATTTGGTCACTGTTCTGGTGTCACACCATGGCTATCTTAGAGATCCCCTGAAGAATCCTATTTTTTTTAATTCAACTTTTCCCTTCCTCACGTTCCCCCAACTGAAGAGCCCTATAAAGCCCACTATCTGGAATCTCAGGTTGGCTGTGATCCATGCTTGAGAGTCAGTCCTAGTAGCTTGGGCTTTTCCTGAATAAATGCTTTCATCTTTGCCTTACAGTGGTTTGTGTGGTCTTGGTCACTCCTGAACCTTACATTTGGTGCTTGTGATTCATTTGCTTCCAGTTGCCCTCTTGGGTGGCCAGACCTCATTTTCCCTGATCAGACCACCAAGCTGCCATTTGACCCTCTGAAGGCTTCGGACCATCTCTGCCTGGTAATGGCTTTCACATCCACCATAATTTGGCTTCGCTCTTCTTCCCTTCTCTGACTCCTCCCTCTTTCTTGTTAAGCATCCCTTTCAGGTTGGCCTGCTATTGGGTTTAACCCCTCCTCATGGAAGTCATGCCAGCATGGCAAGCTACACCACTCGACTGATTTTAGGTCCCAACTCCAGGTCTCAAGAAAGACACACCCTCAAAACCTCAGGTCTTTTGCTGTGTGGTCTACCATACCCTAAGGAATGCCTTTTGGTTCAATTGTACCCTCTTAGGACACTCCCTCTCCCTCCCTCCTCTCTTGCTCCCTCCTGAGGTTTCATCTTCCACTGCCAGCTGCTTTCGCCATCAGGATCACAAGACCCACCTTGCCCACTAATAGACTAAAAAGCCTACAGTTGTGACATGTGTGGCCTCTATCCACATGGGGGGTGCAGGCCCTGTTCATCCTAATGGGTGAGGGGGTCCTGTTGGTGTTCTGTGTAAACCCAGTTTAAGCCCTGGTTCCTTCCTCTCACTGTTGTTTATCTCCTGAGGTCTCATCTTTTGCTGCCAGTAGCTTTCATCATTGGGAGCACAGGTGCCTGTCTTTCCCACTAACAGGCTAAAAAGCCAGTAGTCGGGACCTGTACAGTGAGGTTCAGGTCCCTTTTGCTGGGCCAAGGGGGTCATACTGATGCCCTGTATAAACCCAGCTCTGGGTTTAAACTCTCTGTCTCCTCTCACTAGCCCTTTTACTATACTCTCACACATCCATGGGGAATAAAAACTCCAAACAAATTTCTACTACCTTCCCCTGTGTCTTTGAGAACTTAAAGCCTATATGACTTTTGGACATCATCAAACCTTGTCATCTTATCTTTCTCTGCAACTCTGCCTGGCCACAATATATGCTGCACAATGGGTCCAAATGGCCTGAACATGGTACTTTTGATTTCCAGATTCTCACTGATTTAGAAAACGTCTGCCAATGTGTAGGCAAGTGGCCTGAAATACCCTATATCCAAGCATTTTTCACTCTGTGCACACGACCTTCTCTCTTCTCTTCCTGCTATTCTCACCAGGAACTTCTAGCTAAGGTCTTAGAAATATGCTCTAATTCAGCCCCTTACCCATATTTGTGCTTTTGACCCAGACACCATAAATGATCTAGCCCCAACAGCTCCTCCAGCTCCCTCAGCTTCTCCTGACCCCCTTGCTGATGCCTGTAACCCTCCTCGCTCCCTTCATCTGCCTCCTGGTTTCTCTCCCTGCGCCCTCACCATCTCCTATCTTCTCTCCTCCTCTATCCCCTCCTGCCCAGCAAACTCATTCTCACAGGGACAGAATATACCCTGTACGTGAGGTCACAGGCACTAAGGAATCATTCACATTCATGTTCCTTTTGCCATGCATGATTTATCCCAAATTGAAAAATGTCTAGGGTCTTTCTCCAGTGATCCAACTCGCTATACCAAAAAATTCACTACCTCACCCAGGCCTATGACCTAACCTGACATGATCTCTTTGTAGTTCTTTCCTCCACTCTCACTCCTGATGAATGAGAACATGTCTGAGTGGTTGCTCACACTGAACCTGACTGGGAATACCATGCTCCCACTATCTCCCCCAGAAGGATAGCCCATGGTAGAATGATTCTTTGCCTCCTGGCTGGTCTCCAAAAGGCATCTCATAAGTTTGTCAATTTTGAGAAATTCTGGATGCTTACCCAGAGGCCACATGAAAATCCAGCTGAATTTATGGGATTCCTAACTGAGGTACTCACACAATACACTCACCTCGATCCTGTTTCCCAAGAAAGCACGGTAGTTCTCAATACCCATTTCCTGTCCAAATCTTCCCCTGACATCAGGAAAAACTTAAATGCTTAGAAAAGGGCCCTCAAACCCCTCAGGGAGATCTGCTTGACCTGACATTTAAAGTTTAACCTTTAACAGAGAGGACCAGAAAAGTCTGAGAGAGTGGCCAGAGACAGGCAGCAATTCCAGCTTCTGGCTGTGGCCTTGAGGCCTCCTCCAAAGAAGATGATGAGGCCCCAATGAGGCCGCAATGCTCACCACCAACACCCTGCTTCAAGTGTGGCCACACCAGCCACTGGGCAAAAACCTGCTGCAGCCCATGCCCACTGCCAGGGCCCTGCCCTCACTGCAGACTTGTTGGGCATTGGAGGTCAACTGTCCTTCTTTGCCCTGACAAGGTAGGACAGCTCCTTCCCCTTGGCCCCCACAAGAGCCAACTGCTAATCTTCTGGGCCTCGGCTGAAGATTGATGGTACCCTGGGACCTTGAACCCAACCAATACTCTCTATATCATGATGAAGGATCCCAGAGTCACAGTCCAGCTGGCAGTAAGGCCCATCTCATTTGTGATTGATATGGGGGCCAGTTGGTTATTCCTGCCATAGTCTGGGACACTCCCCTTGACTGTTCTTTTCTCATAGTACCCTCTTGTCCTATTCCTCTCCTGGGTCAAGATCTTATTCAAAACTCTCCCTCCGTCTGTCTCTCTCTCTCTCTGACTTACCATCCACACCCTGTCTTCCTCCTCATGCCAAAGGAAAAGGATACAGGTTTCCCCCTCCCTGCCTCTGAAGTTAATCCCAGGACCTGGGACACTTCCTTGCCAACACTAGCCTCTCATCACATGCCTATTGTCATCAGAGTTAAAGGCCCCATATCCTTTCCCTGCCACTTTCAATACCCAATCTCACTTAGACATCACCAAGGTCTCAAACCTATCATTTCTTGCCTGCTCCAAGCTGGTCTCCTTTGCCCCTCTCACTCCCCTTGCAATACTCCAACCTTACCTGTTATCAAACCTGACAGGTCCGACCACTTACTGCAAGACTTGCACCTAGTCAGTGCTGCTGTTACGCGCATTCATTCAGTAGTCCCCAACTCCTATAGTCTCCTCTCTCACATCCCCTCTTCCACTACTCACTTTTCAGTTCTTGACCTCAAAGTTGCCTTCTTCTCCATCCTCCTCCACCCTGATTCCTACATTCTCTTCGCTTTCATCTGGGAGGACCCTGATACACTGCCTCTCAAGTGACCTGGACTATCGTTCCACAGGGCTTTAGAGACTGCCCCCACTTAATTTGGTCAAGCTCTCTCCACTGACCTTTTGTCCATGGATCTGTTGCCCAGCACACTTTTACAATATGTAGATGATCATTTGCTCGGTTCACCCTTTCTTTCTCTATCAAAACTACATACTAACAAATTTCTTAACTTTCTCAGATCTAAGGGGTATCAAGTTTCCTCCAAAAATGCTCAACTTTTTAAAAATTAATTTATTTTTATTAACAACTTCCATGATTGTAAAAAAAAAAAATCCCATGGTAATGCCCTCCCTCCCCCCACTTTCCCCTTTGAAACTCCATTCTCCATCCACAATGCCCATATCCAGTTATGGACAACATGGCAAGCTTCAGGAAGATCTGTGAGATCTAACCTTCTCCACCACCCCCTGGATGCCCATCCTTAATTCTTCTCTCTCCTTCTTCAGTCACCTCAATCTTACCAACCACACTGCCTGCTTCCTGTGTGCTTCCCTTGAGTGGCCCCTTCTTACTGCAGTCCCCTGTTCAGTGTCACCTCTGCTTCAGACACTCCCTGCTTTTGGCAGCCTGTCTCCAAGCTCCCTATCACAACTTCTCTTCTCAACCATCTTGATTGCTGGTATAAAGACATCTCTCAATGCTGTTTGGGAGCTTTCAGGAATAACTCTATTGTTAAAAACCACACCAGCTTTCAGGAATGACTCTATTTTTAAAAACCACACCTTACCTAAGGGAATTTATTATTGGTGTGACTCCACACTGAATACTTGCATGCCTCTAAGAACACACTCAGGCCCTTGCCCCCAGTCACTTGGGTACCTAGCCTCACCATATATACAGAGGGAGAGCTGGTAGTCCTTCTTCGCAAGCAGGCCCATCATTACAAAAGAGCTGTCCACCTGCCTGTGATGGTAGGGGTAAGCCTGGCAGCCTCTATAGCTGCCACAGAACTGGCTGCAGGAGGCCTGAGCCATAGCCTAATCTCCTTTTGAAAGACTTCCTACAGAACTAAGCATCACAGTCCAGGAGTCCACCAAAGCCCTGTGACTGCTCCAAGACCAACAAACTTCTCTGGCCTCAGTCATACTATAGAACCACTAAGCCCTAGACCTCTTGACAGCTGACAAAGGAAGGATCTGCCTTTTTCTGAATGAGGAATGCTGTTATATTAACCAGTCAGGCACAAGTAAATCATGTGTTTTATGGATCTAGTTATTACAGACTAGCATTCACAACTTCAATACTGATTCAATTAGAGAGATGCAGATTTATGTTAAAAGATTCTGGGCTGGAAAGATTGCTTAGTGGTTAAGGCACTCACCTGCAAAGCCAAAGGACCTTGGTTCAATTCCCCAGTACCCACATAAGACAGATGCACAAGGTTGCACATGAATCTGAAGTTTGTTTACAATGGCTGAAAGCCCCGGTGTGCTCATTCTCTCTCTCTCTCTCTCTCTCTCTCTCCTTCTTTCCCTCTCTCAAATAAATAAATAAAAATAAATGAAATTTGGTAGTAAGGTTAAAGAAAAAAATATCAGTTATACAAGACACAAGAAAGAAGCTTAGAGAATCAAGCCACTGCTTTGGGTCTGTTGATATTTTCAGAAGGCTATAGCAGATAATTTAAATGGCATGTAGATAATGTGAACTAAAATTCCCAGGAAAGCACTACATCTGCTACACCTACTTCCAGCAAGGTTGAATGCACTTATAAAACTGTGATAACAGAGAAATGGAATGTTGCAAGAACAAAACCAAATTACCTTGGGCTATCTTTAGCCCCTTAATAGGCATTTATTGACCTCCTTTGTGTCTGACCTAATATCCATGTGACTACCAGTTGATCAGCTTTGACCTTTTTTGCATGTACTAGTAAACCACCAACTTCTACCAACCCAAGTGCTAAGAATGTTATCAGATAGCATCTGAAGCCTAAGGTAGAAAATTGCCTGCCTTGCTGCAACCCACCTACCTGATGGCCAGCCACTGTATTTGAAGAGTGCTTTGATTTATGACTGTTTTGTTCTGAAACTAAAAACCCTTTAGAAAAATGTTAACACATTGGAACACACAAGTTTGGGTAACTAAATCTGTGTTACTGGGTCATGGTCACTCATATTTGGCTCTAGAATAAACTCTTATTTCCTTTTATGTGAGAGCTGTGTTTTGTATCACCAATAGTCATAAGTATTGGTCTAAAATGGGAAAGTCCTGAGCTCTGGTTTAGGACTTTCCTCTCACTTATGCCTGGTAAATATCTATGGCAAAAGCAAAACCTAATTGAAAAAATAAGGGTATAGATACCTGTCTACCATCACTGTAGACTCTGTGAATTTAATAATTCTAATATTTATTGAATACCTGCGATTCTAGGGACCAGGAATAAACTAGTGAATAAGAAATATAATCTCTCTTTTTCCTTCTCTCCCTTCTTTCTCTAGTCTTTCATTCCTTTCTTCCTATTTTTAGAAAAAATTCTCTTTACTGGTATCTAGGTATGTATGTGTGTGCACATGTATATTTGTAAAAAGATACATTTTCCTTTAAAAGAATATGTGTAATCCTATTATAATAGTGACTCACTTAAGTTTGATGGCTACATACTAGCAGGAAGGGATAGAACAAATAATGAATACCAACTATTACCAAGTCACAATGAGATATTTGTGGTTTGCAAGACCAAATAATAGATCATGAAGGGTTTTACTACTTGCCAGTAGTTATGAGCCCCTTCTGCACATACATATATTAAAGAAAAGATTAGGGCTGGAGAGATGGATAAGCAGTCTAGTGCTTGCCTGTGAAGCCTAAGGACCCCGGTTTGAGGCTTGATTCCCCAGGACCCACGTTAGCCAGATGCACAAGGGGCACACGTGTCTGTAGTTCCTTTGCAGAGGCTGGAAGCCCTGGTGCACCCATTCTCTCTCTCTCTCCCTCTCTCTCTCTCTCTCTCTCTCTCTCTCTCTCTCTCTCTTTCTCTTTCTCTGCCGCTATCAAATAAATAAATTTTAAAAAATAAAAATAAAGAAAAGATTAATTTTATGACCTCCTCAGAAAGAGAGTGAGGGGGGAATAGAGTTAAGGTGATTGGACCCCTAAAGGTAAAAAGGGCAGGAAAGTTTTTTTCTCTTGTCTAGTTCTAAAGAAATGTTTTTCCACAAATAGTCAGGACCCCTCCCAGGAGAGAGATCTTTCATAGGGTTTAAACATTGTGGTTAGTCAAGTTCAGTCTCCAGAGCTAATCTCTTCCTGAGATAACCCCTAGGACTAACCAACCTGGGCCAAAAGACAGACCATGATCCTAAGGTTATAAGTACCTTTGCAGGGGGAGGGCAGGCTCTGGCTCTCTGATCACTTGGAAACTTCCACCTGTGGGTGCATTTTTTCCCCAGTCCAGGCTCAGGCCCAGCCAGCAGAGGCTAAGTCTAGGCCCTAGCCCAGGCCCAGCTGGGAGGGCCCCTGGTCCTTACTCTCCACATGGGTTCTTTATCTCCTCCAGATCCCCACATGGTAGGAGTTCCTTGAACTAACTTTCTTTCTTTCTTCCTTCCTTCCTTCCTTCCTTCCTTCCTTCCTTCCTTCCTTCCTTCCTCTCTCTCTCTCTCTCTCTCTCTCTCTCTCTCTTTCTTTCTTTCTTTCTTTCTTTCTTTCTTTCTTTCTTCTTTCTTTCTTTCTTTCTTTCTTTTTCTTTCCATGCTCTTTGTTTTTTTTCCCCCAGATCCATATCTGGTCACATGGATTCCTGGGCTCCAAATGGTCCACATGGGCTTTTGAGCTCCACATGCTATATTTCTCCCCACTTTACCTCCCCCTATCTCCCAGCCTTCCCCTTTCCATTGTAAAATCTGAATAAAATGTGATATTTTAAAAATAATTCTCTTGAATCTGGAATTGGCAATTCTTTGGTTAGTTTGAAGATATGAACTCAGGGCTTGAGGCTCCAGGAAGCACCAGAACCCCAATATCCCTGTTACAAGAGGACTGTATTCATTCAGTTCTCATTTATTTAGCTGTGTTGCAAAGTGGCATTTTTTACAGATGAGAATTTCTAGATTCATTTATTTATTAATATGACAAACACTCTGGACCACTTTCTATTTGTCCAGTCTTATTCTAGGGTCAGAGAAAGAGGAGAGTTCAAGACAGTCTTGCTCTATGTGGACATGGAATTCACAGGTAAATTGAAACTTAAGTGTGGTCAGGACAAACATCAGGAAGAAACTGCAAGAGTATAAAGAGGGCCTCTTATTGTAATTAGCTTGGATAATTGGTGGTAACTCTCAGATTCAAAATAAATTTAATAGGTATTTTACAAATATATTATAAACATAGAAAATGTTTAGCAACTTTCAAAAATCTTGGTGACATATGTGTTGATCAATATCAGAAGATGATGATCACTAGGAATATTAAAGCAGAAATAAAATAAAACTCATTTTTATAAACATTATGAGAGACCAAGGAGAAGTAATGTGCTGGATCTGGCTTCTGTGACCTTGCTTAGTGGCTGGACAGTGGTGCTGCCATTTAAAATCAGAAAGCCATTTTGACTCAGATGAGGAACTAGCTGACAAATGTGCAACTTTTGCTTCTGTGTCTGTGCTTGCTTAGCTATAGCTCACCACCCTCCCCTTGATTGCTGGGAAGGCTTCACTTTAAGGACATTCCAGAGATACCTAGCCACGGAGGCTCTGGCCTCTTGCAAAAGATAAGTTCTGCAAATAGCTCTTGCAATAGGTTCTGCAAACAGGTCACTACCTAAAATAAGTAGGCTGGAGTTCCCACATGGGCCCTGTCTGAAATCCCGTGCACCACCCTCTTAGAACCAATCATTTTAAAAGTTGCAATATGATGTAACCTTTCCTTTATAAACCCCTTTCCTCTGAGGGTCTGGGCTCTCTCCCTCACTACTGCTGTGCCGGACTGTGTGGACAGAGCCCAGGCCTAGGCTTGCAAAAAGAAACCTGTTGCTTTTACATTTGAGTGTCTTGGCTTCTGTGGTGGTTCTCTGGGTGACTCCTGAGTGACCAGGGGCCTTGGCTCCTGGTCAGGGGTCTTGGCACAACAATTATATTAAAAGAGAAATAGTCACTTTTTTTTTCTATTGAAGAACACATTCCTAATATACTGGAATAGGGTTATGTCTCTCCTGCCTCTTATTGTGGCCTAGCACATTTGCCTAATTCAGTCCTAACAAACTTTGAAGTCTCATTTCACACACTTCTCCCTACATGCTTTCTATGTCTATGGAATACTTGGAATAGATATTGTAGAGGATGAAATATGGGAGGCACAAAACATGCAATGCACATTTTCATAAAAAAAAAAGTAGCACTCAAGGGGCAATTGAAGCCCAGAAAAAGAGTGAAGAAAGTGAATGGATATATTGAGTGTCTGACTAAAGAATGAGATCTCATCAATCCCAAGATTCACAGAGGAATCTTTTAGTATAGATAACACAGTGCAAAGGCCAGCTGACAGTCAATCACAGGTTTATTATTTGCCTAAACAGCATCGAAGTCAATTTTGCGAGGCCTCCATCAATTCATCAGTGATGTAATGAAGGGTGCAGATAGAGAGCAGTTCACCAAGAGCGTTGTGGAGCATGAAAAGATTGTAAAATAATCTGAGGAGTACCATGGGGACCCTTGGGAAGGTTTTGTTTTTGTTCTTTTTTTTTTTTTTTTCAGAGTAAAGTGGTGATCTGATGTGAATCTTACAGAGTTTTCACTAGCTTCTATGTGAAGAATGAATTTCAAGAGATGAAAATGGGATGCCCAGGAACCCGCTGTCAGGTCATTGTAAGAGCCCAGCTGAGAGTCAGTGTAGACTCTCTGCAGCACACAGTTGCAAATCAACAGAATTTATGTCAGCACAAAAGCTTGTGACCTGCTCACATAGTCCCTTTCATCTGAGCCCTAAACAGATATTGATTGAAAAGTGGAAGTACAAAAGGAAACTCCTTTCTTTTCATCTGTGACAGTTGCAACGACATAAATTTTATCTATTTGCAACTATATGTTGGGTAAAAAAAAAAAAAATTCTACCTTTTAAACATTTCTAATAAGAAATCAATGATGCCAAACAGTCCATTCTGTGTATAACAACACAGACATATCCACAAATGTTACAGGTGTTTGTACTCATGGAGTTAATCATATTCTGAATATATTGAAGCTAATGTGTACACTCCTGGGATGCAGATACTAGAAAGTAGCATTTGCAGAGTTCTCATCATCAAAAATTGAGTGACTTTAGGTTCCAATGAAAGGAAAATATTCAGGCTGTGATCTCTCTCTCTTTCTCTCTCTCCAGGCTTCCAGTTGAGAGTGTTGCCTGTCAAAGACTAGAACAGTTGAATTCCTCTCTAAGACTTGTCCAGGACAAAGCAAGTTGCCTTGTCTCAGGTCCTGCTTCCCTGAGCACTGAATGCAATGACATAGACCTGCAAGAGGTTAGGCCTTGGTAATGGCTTGCTTAAAGGTAGGAAACTGAGGGGCCGTCTCCTACAGAACAGTTTTGCAGGCCAGAGACCTTACTACAGCTGATCACACCTGTACTCTGACAAGCTAGATTGATTGGATTTAATCCCAGTACTCCAATCAAACAAACAAACAACAACAACAAAAAAATCCAAAAGCACATGAGCCTGTCTCAGATTAGTCATGAGAAACTAATTTCTTGAGGATCCTCAGGATAATTGTGAGATGTTTCAGGAGTTTGTTTTATTTTTTTTACTGAGAAATTTTGAATTATATTAAGCATTTCAAATGACTAAAGCATTCTATCTAAAATACATAATAGGCATGTTTAGTACCATCAAGAAGTATGATGTCAATTATTTATCTGTTTGATTGCTTATTCATTTATTCATGAGTCACTGCAACATTTATCACTAACCAAAACTACCTGATGAAATGTGATGTTTGGGGGTCCTTTAGTAAATTAGTAATTAAATTAGATTTTTGCTGAGATTGAAAGTGCTGTAATTGTACTTTCTGAGAAATATGAAAGCAGACATGCAGAGTCTATCCTGATGGTAAATATTTAAAGGGTTTGGAATATTTCTTGCTAGCATTTGGTGCTTTGTGTGGTAACACGTCTGTAGCCATACATACAGTAGACCTTGTATTCCAATTAGGTTGTGAATCTTAGCAACACATTTTAATCCACATCCTATAGTTGGAGCCAGAGCAGACTGGAAGTACAGCCATATATTTGAGAGTATACCTACATGTACACTCAGTCCCGAAGACAATGTAATCAAAGTAGATGTCACTTAAATTGCTGTGTAAAAACCACCAAACAGTATCCTCTTGCCTTGTTTTGCTCTTGAATACTACTGATCACCTTTACCCAGAAAGAAGGGAATCATGTTTTATTTTATTTTTATTTATTTATTTTTGGTTTTATGAGGTAGGGCTTCACTCTAGCCCAGGCTGACCTGGAATTCACTATGTAGTCTCACAGTGACCTCAACTCATGAAGATCCTCCTACCTCTGCCTCCCGTGTTGGGATTAAAGGAGTGTACAACCACACCCAGTGTGTTTTATTTTTAATTTATTTTTTTTAGTAGAGATACAGATACATAGTTTTCACTATGGCATTTTTAAAAATAAATTTTCTTACCCTTTTCCCCTTTTTTCTTTCCTGCTATAGCCTCCCCCTACCAGTCTTTCTTCTACTTTCATATCACATGAAACCTATTATTTGGTAATTTTACAAAGAGCCTACTCAATAGCATTGTCTTTAACTCACTTAAAACTTGCGGTTTTATTCCAGGTCAGCCTGGGCTAGAGTGAGACCCTACCTCAAAAAACCAAAAAAAAAAACTTGCTGTTTTCAGGGTTTTTTTGTGGGGGGAAGGGGAGGGGAGTTCTGAGGAAAGTTCAGGCTGACCTGGATTATTTCACTGTATTCTCAGGATGGCCTGGAATTTTGGGCAATCCTCCTACTTCTGCCTCACAAGTGCTGGGATTACAGACAGGCCACCAGGGCCTACCAGAAAAACTCACAGTTTTCCATTTTAACTAAGGATCCACAAGACTCACAACAGACCAGACTTTCATCAAGGCAGCAACTGTCCCTAGTCACCATAGGTTTATATAAATGATCAGGGTTTGCTAACTAACTTTTATAATCATTAGCAAAAGTAACACAAATGGTTGAATTTCTCCTGATTCTGGGCAAAAGTAGATGTGCCAACATCAGTTTTGGTGGCTGGACCATCTGAAGTGGATGCAACTCTGGATGGAAAGAATGACTACAGATACTGATATTGCTGTGTTCAAAGAAAATGTCCTTGGAAATTCAAAACTGACTGCCTATTCTCTTGGAAAATCCTAACCCCATCTGAGTGTGTGTACCACTCACTCTTTCATTAATGTTTTCTCTACTGCAGACTCAGACTTGACAATTAACATGTGCGAAGTCATTGTAGCTGCTCACCAAAGGTCAAAGGAGAGAACTTATTCTCTTGCTAAGAGAAAAATTTAATAAGGATTTCTTATGCTTGCTTATTCTGGAGAATTTATGGTACATGTGTTTTAAAAAGTCACAAACAGAAAATTCAATAAAGATTCATATTTAAGTTAGGCATTTATTTCTCATAGTGATTCTTGTAGCAGCTTCATTGTTTTTGTTTTTAAGTGATAAATGGTACATAGAGTCTCTGAATGCCATCATTGCAAATCACACCTAGAGCAGTGGAAAATAGACTTAGGGGAATAATGTCATTGTGGTTTGGGAGAGGCAGCACAGGCCAAGGTAATTTATTTTATCTCACTTAAATCAAAATTTTAGCATTCACTCATGATCAAAGGGTATGTATGCTCCCATTCCTCATTACTATATTTTGAACTGGCTTGAGACCTTGCTTCCCACCCAAATGAATGTTAAATACAAGGATCATAGTCTGACACCCAAATGAATGCTAAATACAAGGATCATAGTCTGAAAATTATTTGTTAAATAATTTAATAGATGCAATAACTGATTTTTTAGTTTTATAAGTCCTCCATATTATTTTCAATAACACCTCATACTATTTTGCATATATATGTATAACAGCATAGACTAGCAGGCTAGAGTATGTTAGGTATCAGCTCATGCCGTCTGGAATCTATATATATTTATTTATTCACTATGAGTAATAAGCTTCGTTTCTCAAAGGCAATGCACTAGAAAATGCACATAAAACCCCGTCTGCTGTTTAACCTATCAGATAATAAAAGACTATGAGTATCATAAAAATTTTAAAAGAGTAAATGAGGAGGCAATATCAAAGGTAGGAATTACAAATCAAAAAAGAAAGGGAAACCAAATGGAAATACACATTCTAGGCATTGCATGAAAGATAAAAACAGAAAGTCATTTAAATTAAAATAATGAAATTGGCTACACTCATCTTTTTCTCTTTTCAGTCTCAAGAGGTGAAAATGTAAAAATAGCTAAATGCTTCTGGAAATATTAAGGACTCTATTTAAATTATTTTGAATTTAAATGTAATTTTTACTAATACTGTTGAGCACTGGGAATAATTAGAGGGGTTTTATCAAGGCTGGGTACTTGAATAATTAAAGGCATAAGATTAATTTTAGAAGAAGCATCATTGTCTAAAGCTAAATATTAAAATTCTTATGAAAGAAAAGGATAGTAATGGAGAATGGCCAGAAAAATATTTTTCATTTACTTATTACTTGTGCTAATATCAGGTTTTTCTTGAATAAATATAAAGTTAATTCATATTGCATAATATTTTATTCTTCTATGATGTACATTTTTACTTAAAACCTTAATTTCAATATCCATTACTTATAGAAAGTAATAATTAAATAATCATGTATATATTCTTATATTACAATTCAAGTGTTTCACATTATTGTCTTCTATATCACTACTGAATAGGTAACACATGTAACTTATACCTGCATATCTTCATAAATTTCACTCAACACTACATTTTACAGATCATTCTGTTAGTCCACAAAACTTTAGCAGTGCCACAGGATTATATAATTAATATAACTAATTTCAATTGGTATCTAGTATGTCTTCATGGTTTGTTTTTTTGTAAGACAATATTGGAACATATAAAATTATTTATATGCCCTTTAAAGTATCTATGAAGTGAGTCCCCATAAGTTTAACTTTTGAAAAGACATATGGATTAAAATTTTAATAAATGGGGCTTGGGATATGCCTCAGTGTATAAAACACTTACTACACCTACATGAATATTTGAGTTTGGTTCTCATGTAAAGCTGGGCACAGCAATGCACATCTATCAGCCCAACATGTCTGCTGTATGAAGGGATGTGAAGAAAAGAGAGTCTCTGGAAGCACACAGGCCAGCTAGCCTGGTGAACACAGAGGTGAAATGCAAAAGTCTACCTCAAGCAAGGTGGAAGGTAAAAACTGACACCTGAGATTTTCCTGTCCAACTCTATATGTGCTCTATGACACACATGCACCTGCACTCACACATGCAAACATGTACACATACACACATCATATACACAAACATAAATTAACACATAATTCCAAATTGCAATTCAGAGAAGCTGTTGTAGTTACCTTCTAGTTTGACCTAAAGCAGCTCATAGGAGGAAAGTTTGTATTTTGGAGTACAGTCTCTAGGGGCAGATTCATGATGATTTCACTGGGGGGGGGAGGAGTATAGCACGAGCAGAAGCTGGACATCACCTCTGCCACAGAAGATTATAACAGCAACAGGATCGTGAGCTGAGTTCTAGAAAGGAAGAATTGGCTAAAACACCCCCAAGCTTGCCTCTAACAACATACCTCCTCCAGCAAAGATCTACTTCCCAAATTACCATCTGTTGAGGATCAACCATTCAAACATATGAATATATGGGTGATGGCTGATTCAAGTCACCACATATACCTCATCAATTTATATTTTCATGAAAAATTTGTGAGGGAACCTATTTAAGAAAAAACAGGGTAACATACAGCCGTCCACAATTTTTTACTTTAGTCAATGTGACAAGTCAAATATTCTCTCTCCTATGCAGAGCTTAACTTTGAATGTTTATACACATACATGTTAATAAGGGAACTGAGAAGGAGAATGGAAGAAGTATGGAAAAAGGTATAAGGACAAAAGATTACATGTGACATGACAGTGGAAGAGAGACTATGTGGAGAGATTATAAATGGGAGTAGGAAGAAAGGAAAGAAAAAAGTATGAAAAATTTCCATAATAAATCCTAATTATCTATATGCCTGTATGCTAAAAAAAGTTAATTTAAATAAAATTTATCAAAAAATGCAATTGACTTGTAAGCTTTACCTCAGGTTTAGGTATTTAGTGGGGTTAGAATTGACTTATTTTCATTTGTCCAAATGCTACTGTATCTTTCTCTTCTGGAAGCTGTGTGTTCACAGTTTATAGTGACTGTAAAAATTAAAACCTTGCAAATACTCTACGTTTAAACATCTGTAAAGCTGCTAAAATGTTTATGAGGATTTGTTTTGTCACAAGGTTGGTATTTCCCTTGCTTCACACATCTGCAGTTGAACACTTCTCAAAGGGATAAATGAAGTAACTGTTGTTTAGAGAAACTCCCTACTTGTCACAAGAGCATCTTGTTTCAAGGATGAGCATTCAATAGCAAATAAATAACTGTTAATAAAATTAAAAACCGGAAGGGAAATATCCTTCTATTGACAATTAAATAATTTCTATAGTTCCAGAGTAGAGCACTACTAATAAGATATTCCATTGTGTCTATGGTATGCATTTTTTTTAGAGCTTATGGAGGCTATTCAACATAATTACCCCTTCAGCCAGCCCTGCATGGTGAAAGTGTGTGCCAAAGTGGGACTTCTGAATCAGAACAGATTCTCATGAATAAGGATGCCACTTATTTATTACAATTTGGGGAAAACAGCAGGTCTGGAAGCTGCTTACTTCAAATTCTGGACAAGAGTAAGTAGGGGGGGAAAAAAAAAAAAACATACCTAACTTTGAATAGTGTGCTCGAGGATTGTTCAGCAGGATCTATTCAACATTTCTTTGAAATACTTTCTGTGCTTCTTTAGACAAGCAAAAATGGGTAAAGGGTTTAAATCTTAACACTCATGTTGCTTCTCTGAGTTTACTATCAATCGGATCCGAAATTTTTAAAAAAATTTAAGCTATTTTAAAAAACATTTATTAAATACTGAAAAAAGACAGTATGTTGTATTCATATTTCTAATTATTGTGTATTTCTTATGTATATTTCAAAATCCATATCCTTTGTTTCGACTGCTACATATGTTGTTTTAATTATTCAAAGTATTGAGATATTTGTTAAACCATACTCCTTTTTCCCTATAAATATATTTTTTTTCAAAAAATACTATAAGAAGATCCTCATTGCTATATATGTAAGAGAGGCCCAGGTATAAATAAGTGTTTTATTAATTTCCTGTAGATAGATAAAAATCAACTATGACAAGACAAGCATATCCCTTGTTTGTGTTATCTAGTCTCACTTACCAGTTTATCAAATATTTAATAATGATCCAAGAAAAGTTAGAAAATACTTAAATATCTTCTGTGAATGAGGTACTAGAGATTTTCCTATATGTATTTCTCTAAACATCATTGAAGTTGTTTTATATTTTTATTTTTTGGAATTCTGTCTAGGAAAACTTTCAATACAATCTATAGAGAAATTTATATCACATTTTCACTTTTTCAGAATTTTTACTTTTTAGACTCAGAATAGGTTCTAAATATTTTCTGAATAAATAAAAACAAAAGATATGCAAATATTGTTTAAATCACCAAGCTACTCTACATGGATTACCTTGTAGATGAATAAGATATCCTATACAGACTATCTCCTTTCAGATAAGACTCTATCATATTAACCATCTATCATGATAAGAAAACAAGTTGGCTGTGAGAATAGAGGGATTTATGGGTGGCCTTAATAATAAGGAGATATTTTTAAGGAATAAAGGAATATGGCAAAATGATGTCATGGTCTGTGATATCTAATCTTGGGTTTGTTTCTGGTTCTTTCATTTACTAACTGCAGCTAGCAAGTCACAGAAGTTTTTGTTAGAATTAATTAAAGTAACAATTGAAAAGACCTCACCTTGGAATATTGGGTTACCCAATGTTTGGAGAAGATTTTTCTCCATAAAATGAATAGAAAATCAATAGTTTGGCTTAGCATGACATATAGCTTTTGCCCCATTCACTCAACTGTATTATCACAATGCACAAAATGCCAATCCATTACATGCAAGAAACTGCAGAGCTTAAAGAATGAGCATTGCTGTCCTCTACTACATACAAGTGTTTATGAAAACAGGTGGTGGCTTGGAATTAGCCCAAGGGCTGTAATTTTCTCCAAAACTCTTTTAATCTTAATGATGGTGAAAGAAAAGGGCTTAGTTGAGCTGAGTTGAATTCAAACGGTTTTGGAGAGCATATAAATGTGCTTAGAAGTCTGTTATTTGTTATGGGAAAGAAATTTATGTATATTGAGTATTCTCCATGTGGTAAGCAATCTGTTAGGTACTTTATAGTCATAAATGCATTTAATTTTTATAGTTTGGCATTTTGCAGGTAAGAATGTTGATATAGGTTAACTAAGGAACCCATGTGGACACAAATAGTAAATCTCAGATGTAGTATTTGAATGCACTTATAGCTGAACCTACATGTAGAGTTCTTCCCATACTATGATAATGTTGAAAAGTAAGGCCTAGAGGTATCATTATAATGACATCATTTCCCTGTTAATCACCTCCACAAACCTAATCTGTGGGACTGTTATTTTTCTCTCATGTAATAAAATTAAAGCAGATAGCCCAGATAGCTTTTCAAAATCCTCTGATCACTTTGCTCTCTGAAATAGTTTCAATTCAGTAATTAATATGGCTTTTGGAGTTTAAGAATAAAATCCTTGAGCTTGAGTCAAAGGGAAAGATTTAACTGAATTTTGATTCAGACTCTTTAGATAAAGGCAGGTAATATCAGTCTGGAATTGAGGGAGGTGGCAAGGAGACACATCTTTCCTTTATGCTTCAATTCCTTCTCACTATTACCAGCACCTACTTACTCACTAGGCCTTATCCATTCCTTCTGAGTTATTCAGGTTTGAAGTTGGGGGCTGCTAGAATGACCTCCCTTCCTCTCCTCTTATCTCATTATTCCTTCTTCCTCTCATATTCTCCCTCTCATATGGCACTCATGGGTGCCATCAGGGTTTCTCAGTTACTAGGTATTATTTTTGAGCCCGTCTCATTGGGTTGTATTTTGAGAGAAGGAAGTGTCTCTTACTCTCTGCAACTCTTTCCAGCTTCCCATTTGCAAAGGCTACCTTCAATCACCTGAACAACTATGGCTGCCTTCTTGGTCACACATCTTCCTATAAGATGCAGGGGAATAGATGTCTAATATTGTAGGGTACATATAGAAACTTCTCATCAGTTTTATATAAACACAGAAAACAATGCATTTTTCTTTAAGACATGTGCTGTTTGACTATGAATACAAAACCATTACTTGAGAAATGTTTACACCATTGTTGTGAATCAGCAGGGATTTGCACGTCACAAGTTCATTTTTAAACTGAATTGGTATTTACTCTGTGTGTAAGATTTGTATTAAACTGAAAATAAGTGGAGATATACTTCTGGTACTCTAATATTTCTGGCTTAGGAAAACTCATTGTATTTTTTAAAATCCCATTTTATCATTTTTCTTAATTTTGGAGTCTACCTAACATTTAAAATTTTTTTTTTTTTTTAAAAAACTGTGCCTTGCTGAGAAAGATAAGCATTGGAAGAACTGAATGGCTTTGTAGACTCCAACTGCTGGTGAAGCTTATTTTTGTTCATCATTTTTTTCCTTAGCTCTTTCATTATTACCTCAGTCATAGTTCTAGGCAGCCTTTGCTGATGCCCTGTTCAGATCCTGTTCCTTCTTCCTGATGCCCTAGAGAGGCATAGAATCACCACCATCACCACCAAGCATACCTAAATGGTAGTCATCAAAAAATCCATGTAGAGGTGGAACTCCCAAAAAGTAAAGAAAATCCACAGGGTGTTGGAAAGTAGAATATGATGGCTACTTATCAGGAGACTATGTTGAGAGTATCAAACTTGCTCCGGTTTATAGCTAGGCCTAAGTTTCAGTTTCCCAGAGAGGCAGGAAAGACTTGGAAAAACCACAAACAAAGGGCTGTTAATCAACAGCGACCCTAACATGTGGCCTGGGAAGATAGCTGTGCAGGGGCCTGAGTTAGTTCCTACAACACCTCTGGACTATGACCAAAAAAAGGACTTGCCTGAGTTAGAGGGCTCCAGGACTGAGTCAGTTCCTGCAAAGTCTCTAAAACATGTCTAAACATGTCCAAGGATGATAAAATCTGGGCCACAGCCAACCAAAGATGTACAAATGTAACTGCGGTTTGCTTAGTCAATCACATTAGAAGATGACCTAACACTCCTAAAATTCCCCTCACTGGGCTTAAAAAGGGCCTGTGTGCTCCTCTCAGGGTCACCATTTTGTATGAATGCTGACCACTGCATGCTGGCTGATTCTTTAGAATAAACGCTCTTTGCTTTTACTTACTATTTGAGTCGGGGTCTTTCTTCAGTGATTTGGACACTTATAATGTGATATCAAAGTTGTTGCAGGAGAAAGTAAAAAATAAACATGGGTATATATGTAAGTACAATGATTGAGATGGGGAGGTAATATGATGGAGAATGGATTTCAAAGGGAAAAGTATGTGTGGGGGGTGGAGGAAGGGTATTACCATGGGATATTTTTTTGTAATCATGGAAAATGTTAAAGAAATTTTAAAAAAAGCATTCAATTAAAAAAAAAAAAAACATGGATGCCATTGTTCAGCAATGAGATTCTCACATATTTATAAGCCTGGCACTAGCCAAGTATCACTGGCATGTCAAGGAAGGAAGTCATTTCTACTTCTAGGGTGAGGCTAAATTGGCAAAGCCATTATAGAAAAACTGGATATTATCTAGTGAAGGCAAAAGTGGCTTGACCCAGCAGTTTTGCTGTTTTTCTTAGATGTATGCTATATAGATACATTCAAATGTATGTACAAAGAAATCTGTAAAATAATATTTGAGCTCCATTAGTCCCTGTAAAATAACTAACAAAGCAAAACTTGAGACCAGCCTAATCTTTATGGTTAAAGGATTATAGAATGTGATCACCTTACACACTGGGAAACAAATATGTATATAGCACCAAAAACAAATAAGCCAGCCTTAATACAAATGGGAATGAATTTCAAAAATAAAACTTTTTACATTTAAAAAATTTAATTGTTGAAGGATATATAAAGTTTAAAATAAGCAGAATGACACTGTATTGTGTTATAAGAGACAGAAATATAGGAAATATATGAAGAATTATGGCATATAATGAAACCCTGGAAACCACCTAAGGAATAGTGCCAGCAGAACGGGAGTGAATAGGGCAGATGGAACCAATGAAGGAGAGGGTGGATGTCAGCTTAAGTTCATGAGATTCATGTTGTATCTGTGATCTGGATGACTACATCACTGTTAAAGGTGCAAGGAAGTGATGAGTCACTGAACTTTGTAAAGAGGAAGAGAATTACATAGGTTATTCTTAGGGTTTTACACATTTGAAACATAATTTTAAATATTTTATTTTTATTTATTTAAGAGAGAGAGAGAATGGGCATGCTAGGGCCTCTAGCCACTGCAAAGGGACTCCAGATGCATGTGCCACCATGCACGTCTGGCTTATGTGGGTTCCGGGAAACTAAACCTGGGTACTTAGGCTTCACAAGCACATACCTTAACTGTTCAGTCATCTTTCTAGCCCCTGAACCCTAATTTTTAAATAAAGTTTTGTTTTAAAAATAATGCTTCTTGCCGGGCGTGGTGGCACATGCCTTTAATCCCAGCACTTGGGAGGCAGAGGTGGGTGGATCATCAAGAGTTCGAGGCCACCCTGAGACTACATAGTTAATTCCAGGTCAGCCTGGAGTAGAGTGAGACCCTACCTCGAAAAACCAAAATAAATAAATAATGCTTCTGTTAAAGGTTTGACAACTTAAGTGTGAAAGTCAACAACTAAATGTTGACTTCTCTACAGTTAAACTCAATGTTTATGAGGAATATGTGGATGACTCCAATTGTGGGAAAGAAAAATTACTAGGAATAATGGAAAAGCAGGAAAATACAATATATTAGTATTCTGAGATATCATTTATCCTGTTTGCATAGTGGCCTGCCCTTAACCCATGTCACTTTGATATATTTTTGAAATCTCTTTTCTAGTATTAAGCAAATTATTTAAAGTACAGCCTCTCAATGACACTATTTTTATCAGTGTTTTCACCAGCTTATCACAGATGTTATCTAAAACTCTTTTACATAACAGAGCTTTGATATTATAATGCATCTGAGCATCATTGGCAGATTTTTACTTGAAAACAATGAAACCTAAAGTTTTTAAAAAAATGTTTTCATTCTCCTTTGTGTGAAAAATTGTGAGAATTGCATCAAACTAAAATACTAATATTAAATGGAGGTAGCCAACAAGAATAGAGACAACTTGATGTCTGGAAAAAGTAAATTCAGCCATTCTGTTCTACTAAAATAAGTATGTGCATGTCTTCTTGCATACCAGGATTGTAGTTGCTATTCTTATGATATGGGATAAATGCTGATAAGGAAAGGGATAAGACATGTTCAGATAAGTTAGGAATTTTGCTATATAATTCTAAGTATTTTAGTAATAAAACTGTAAAATAAGCAACTTTTTAAAAAAAGTATTTTGTTAATATCTTATAAAATTCATTAAACAATACCAAAGAACTAAAGAATTGCATTATGTGTATTTTATGACATATACAGATTCATATGTATTAGGAAATGTTTATTCACACATATAATGTGAAATAATATAAGCAAAAATATAAATGCTTGCATATGTAATGCAACTATAAAAGTCTGACTATCAAAATAAAATATAAATTGGACAAAGTTTCTACTGTATGACAAACTTCAAAACATTATGCTTTTAAATCACAATCCCTTTTAATATTATTTTATACATGAATTCTAAGGTAAAATCTTACACAAAATGAGTTAAATATTGCTAATGTCTCTAAGACACTACAATTAATGAGATGAATTCCATTTATGGTAAATTGAATAAGAACTAAGAAACAGTATACACATTAAGCTATACTGAAAAAAATATTTAACCAAAATTCTTTAAGAACTTAAAAATGATTTTTTTTCCCCCTCTGGAATTGTTTTGTCCTTGGATATGCTTTTAATGCTAATGCATTAAAATCATTGTCTACATACTATAATAATGCAAAGTTTATATTTCAGGATTGAAGAGAAAACCTCTTGTATTTTCCACTGTAGGGTACCATAAATTAAGGGGGAATAAAAGAATTTAGCATGTCACCTGCTGAGATTGTGTTTTAACCCCATAGCTTGAGATGCATTTCCCCTGTCCTGGAAAACAGGTAGCCATACTATTTTTGATCTTGGCATGCAGTTAGGCAGTTAGTATGTTTAGTGGAAGAGTAGTCCTACATTGGAGGTGTTGACACCCCCCCCCCCACCTTGCAGTAGTGAATTCCACAGGAAGCAGCTCCATGCTATGAAAGTGGTATTCAACTGAAGGGGCTCATGAAGAAAGTGAAAGTTTCTCAAATTAATTTCTCCAGATGCCCTAAGCTCCAGCCATCTCCTCTCCGATGCTCTTCACAGCTGCTGAACACTTCTGGCCTGGGAGCCTCAGTGAGTTGGCTGTCTCGCCCTATGGCAATATTTCCTTTTCAAAGGGAAGTTGCCATGGCTGTGTAATTTTGTGCAGGAAGTTAGAGCCTTTGTGATTGACCAAGCTGTGCTGGAAGATAACAAGCACAAAAACTAAAGTTTAAGCTGTGGAAAACTGTGTCAAACTCTCAGTGGAAAGTTGAGAAGGAATATTCTCTCCACACTGAAAACATCTTACATTTTACCACATTATCCAACTTCAAGGGACACATGACACTTAAAAGGCCTTATTAAATTTTGTTTGACCTCTTACCACACTAGTGAGCATGTGGAGAATTAAAGCATGTAGATTGAAGGAGGAAAAACAATGAAGATATACTAAATCCCTGGGCTCCTTTACTCTCATACCTTGGGTCATATTAATGGTCACCTGTCTTAGCACCTTCTCTTCCTCTCAGCTACACACTGCATCTCATGCTGATAGTCTATTTCAGGAATCTCCTGCATCTAGAACTTTCACTTTTGAAATGCTAATTGTAAACAAAGTTTCAGATCCAAATTTCCTATGCTATTGAGGACAATAAAATATTAATGTCCCGACTGCTAAAGTTAATAATCAACAGCTTTACATAAGGTGAAAAGTCTTATTCAAAGAATCACTAAAACATTAGGACCAACTTATATTGAACCACTACTTCAGGTCAAGAAATTTGCTACTTTTCATTTTTATTTTAGATTGAGGATTTTAATATATGAATGTACTATTGTTTGTCACATTCCTATCCCATTATCTCTTTTGTCCCCTCTCCCCAACCCCCATTATATTAAGGACCCTCCTTATTTCTAGGTAATCTTTTCTCTGTTTTGTTGTCTCATTAATTTTTTCCTCCTCCCTCCTCCGTGTCGACATGGGCTCAGAGCAGCGCAGATTCTGCAGGGGTGTTGGTAACCATTGCAGGGTCATACTTATATCAGACAGTTCATATTGCCAGGACAGTGCACCAAAGTACTCTTTCCCAACCATTGGCTTTTGCATTCTTTCTGCCTCCTCATTCATCATGTTCCCTGAGCCTTGGAGGGCCAGAAAGAGATCTCATTTAGTGTGGAGCTATTGCAGCCTCTTACTTTCTACTTTAATGAGTTTTAAGTCTCCACATTGTCTACCACATCTCCACCAGGAAGATTTTCTGGCTGGCAGTGAGAGCATCACTCATATTCTATCCACTGTTTCCTCTACAATGTTCCCTGAGCCTGAGCAGATCTGATAGCTTTTGCTTACATTACCACAATTTATCTTTTTGCTATGCATATTGGTTGACTGATTTATCTGTTCTGTAATTAAAATATTTACAACTTTTAAAAGGTAAAACTGTTTCTAGCTAACCTTCCAAAATCTTTTGCTTCTAGTCCTGGTCATAGGACCTGGTGAACATCCATGGTGAGATCTTCCATTTCAGAAATATACCTTCAGAGATAACAAAAAAAGGGGCAAAATATTGGAAACATGAGATTTTTGTCTTTGTCCTTAACCATATATCAGAATAAGAGGGTAAGCTATACTTAGAAGTTAGATGATACTTTAGTAATGAAAACAGCCCTGAGTCCTCTGCCTACAATATCTTAGCTAAATAAAAACTATGAATACAATTACAATTATTTAATTTATTGTCAAGCTGAGTGCTACTATCAACTTAATGCAATCTTTATCTTTGAACACATCCCAATAGCTCTGTAAATTATGTAGTAATATACTGTTAAGATTTCAAACTTGTTTTGTAACTTTAATTCCCTATGGATTTACTTATTAATGATCTTTTCCAACTAATAATTTTTGTCACTGATTTAAATAAAGAATAATGTCAGCCATTAGGCTTTTGGTTTCCCAAAGCTTAAATGATAATTAATGCTCCATACCTGTGACTCTAGATCTATTGACATATTGTATTTCCTGTGTCAAGTGTTTCATCATTTTTGAATTTATATTCATAAAACTCATGGCTTGATAAGCCTGTTAGAATCAAAGTGGAAATACTGAATAGGTAGATGGCTTTACTTGCCAGGAATTCAAGCAAGATATCTAGGATAAAATATATTTTTATTCACCCATGACATGCAGTTAGTATTTTGAACTAGAATACTGAAGAAGATGGCAAAGAGAAAAAAAAAAAAAGAAAGAAAAATAGGATGGGATTAGTGAGTGACAGCATCCTAGGCTTCCACAGTGACATTGTTCGGAGAAGGGACGAATGCTGCAGAATCCAGATGAACCAGCCATGAAGCAATGGTATCATACACAGATAATCATCCCGAAAGCTAAAAACATTTTTGATTTTGTCGCTTGGAGAAATTTGGTCTTGCTACTAACTATGCAAATGTTCCTTACTAAATAAATCATAGTGTCTTCATTCCCTAAATGTCATAGTTTGTACAATAAACTCTATGACCATCCTTGTAAAGGAAATTACTGGAGAACACTGAAAGAGGAAATTTAATAGAATTCAGTGAGTAAATGTCTCTAATTTCTGCATATGCAAAATCAAAGGAGGAAAGAGGAAATGGCTAAGGAGACAAAACATTTTTGATACAAATGCATATGGGGTCATGGAATGCAAGGTGGAATGAGTACAGTAATGCAATTAGATACTTGAGGGGATTTAGTGGTCATTGACAATGACTGATGTCAGAGAGAAAAGGACAGAGACCTAAAGTAACTGTTTTTTTTTTTTTTTTTTAAGTAGGAAAAAAAAAAAAAAGGATTGTGCAAGGATATAAACTAGGCTACTATTCTCCAAAGGCTCTTTCAATTCTGTATACTTTGTGAATGAGTTACTAATTACCCTGTGTTCTGGATTATATCACAAGCATATTTGTAATTGCAACAGCCAGTCTTAATAACAAAGGGCATATTTGTTCCTAGCCCTAGGGGAGACAGGTTACCTCTTTCTTTGAAGGAAGGTGCTGACATGTTTACTGTTCTTCAGGAGCATTTGTGTTTTATATGGCCATTTGTGGGGTGAGTGGTTTGCTTGGAATAGGAACCTTTTACGGTTCTTAATAATGAGCTAAAACATGATCTAAAATAATAAATAATTCAATGGTAGCTTAGTATTTTATTATATTTTTCTCCATGTGTAAGATTATGTAATCAAATATATCAATCCAAATCTAATATTTCAAAATTTGAGGAGTTCATGATGGCTGGAAAAGATATTTTTTAGACAGGGTCCCAAGGAACCATACAGGGGGATTGAACTCATTTTGTAGCCTACAATGACTTTTAACTTCTGATCTTCTTGCTTCTACCTCTCTAGTGCTGGGATTATAGGCATGTGATACCCAGGCTTATGTGGTTCAGCATTATAAAGAGTGGGTGAGAATCTTCTGAGAGGATGGATAGAAGTTTGCCCCTGATCTGAGGGGCCAATGTTACGCGGGGTGGTCGAGGAGGGCTACAACCTGAAAGAACAGGCGGGAAAGAAGAAGGAGAGCAAGCGGATGTTTTGTCAAGGTCTCATTTAATGTTGGATTTTTTAGTTCTTTTATAATCAACCAGCAGGTAGGGCAATAAGGGGGGAAAAAGGGGGGGGGGAATACAAGGAAGGAGGAAGTAGGGCCACCTGGCTGTAATCTTCTGGAGCATCTTCTGGGAATCTCTCTTGTGATGTCTCCCAGAGCAGCTGTTTGTTCTCGGGGGAGGGGCTGCATGAGGGCTGCTAGTTCTCTTTTGTCCTCAGGGCAGTGAGGGGCCATATGAAGGCTGTTAGTTCTTCTTTTGTCCTAGGGCGGTCAGGTCATGTTCTCTGACAGAAGTTGTTCCAGAAAGGGATTGTGCAATGATTTCAGCTCACCATTCAATAAAGCCATATAAGGCTAGAATATTTTTTTAAAAATTTATTTAAAAAATTATGTATTTGTTAGTGACAGAGAATGGGAGGGAGAAAGAGAGGTTGAGAGAGAATAAGAATGGGCATCCCAGGGCCTCTAGCCACTGCGAAGGAACTCCAGACACATGCACCAATTTGTGCATCTGGTTTATGTGGGAGATTCAAACTTGGGTCCTTAGACTTCTTATGCAATGGCCTTAATTGCTAAGCCATCTCTCCAGCCCCTACTCGATCTTCTGATCAGCTAAATAAGTTTACACTGCATCCCTATGGTGGTGATATACCTTACAAAATATTTGTTTAGTTTTAGAGTTCAGATCAAATGGCAATAGTTAATTGTAAATTCCCTAGTATCCTTCATATTTAAGTAATCAACCAAATAATTTTTTTTTTCTTTCTAAGAATGGGTTTTTTTGGCATGGACAAAAATCTGGAAAACAAACTGCAAAGAGAATGCTGTTGATAAACTTTTGTTATAATGCAAAGAACAAATGAACAAAAAATTTCAACTCCCAAGATCAAGTTAAGAAGCTAAAAGTCTTTGTTTTACTTAGGAGTTTGCACATGTCTTCTGCACCCATGTACAAGCTGGCTGTCACCTTGAGGATATGTCAGTACAAGGGAGAGCATGGAACTACAAGAGCTGTAGAGGAGACTTGAGCCTTGACCCAGCATACCTGGGAGCTGCCTAATGTCTCAGCTTGTTCTTGTTTTGTGGTGCATTTTCTTTTAGTCAGATCATGTTTTAGCCAAATCATTGAAGCTGCCTGGTGTTGCAGCTAATAGCATCTAATAGTAAGTCGGTTTGTGTCCTAAAAAGTGAGTGATGTTTATCAGAGGACAATGTCTGATGGCTTCAAAACTCTCATTCTTCTTGGCTCAAACAAGCATGTTTGTGAAATTTCTCTCATGAAGTTATTTTGCCACAATTATGGAATTACATTTTTTGTCTTCCATTTTTGTTAGTCATTATTGCTGAATAGTTGAAGTTTCATCTATATTTCTTTTTAACTAATTAAAGCAAGGTGGTTTAGGGATTCTCACAATCAAAACCCTTCACTTTCCTATCCAAAAGCCCCAGGTATAAAGTAGACTGTTTTACCAGAAAAGTGGGATTCATAGTTCTTTCCATTCTTTTGCTTCTCTCTGGCACCTCCAGACCTCCAGACCCATCTTTTCTTATGCATGCAATCGGGAGGGACTCTCTCTTGTTTTCTTAGTCAGTATCACCTGCTTAGCCACACATCTATTTAAATTCTGCCCATACTCCCCCCTCACCCGAAGTGATGTAGAGCTTTTGTTTTGGTGTCACTCTTTACTTGTAGAATAAGGCTCAGTTTTTCCTCATGCCCTCACTTTTAAGGTTATTTTCCTATCCTATAGTAATGGGGTATATCAGGAATCAGCTATTGTTAAAATAAATATATTTATTTTGTATCTTCACACTCAAAGTACACACTGGCAATATCATATCTGTTACTGTTGTCTAGCCTTAAAAATAATCCACTAGCAAGCACACTGAAATATTTTTTACTATAAAAGTCAGGATAACAATTGCCCTTGAACTGCATCCAAATATATTAATTTAGTTCATAAATCAGCTTAATCCATTACTATATTTTCCAGGAAGAGAAATTAAAATCTTCCCCTGGCTATTTTTTCACTTTTCCATTACTGGATGAAAGTGCTGTTAGGTCAAATTGATTATTTTCTAGAAACAAGTTATTGATGGTCATTTAAAAATTGCTAGCATATATGGACTGTGCTTTAACATCTTACTTCTGGAAATGTAGATACAAAGTGAGGTGGTAATGAAACGGCAGGAATTAAAAAAGTTTTATGTGCTAAGTGAACAAATTTTTAGAGGCAAAAAGACATGAAAGAATTGCAAAATAAGGTATTTAATATTTTAACTATATAACACTTAAATCATTGTATGAGTTGAGTTCATTATTTCTAGGATACAAATTTCAAAATACACTAAATATATATACTCCTCAAAAATTGAGGAGGGTTTAACTTCACTTATATATCTTGTATGCGTTAACTCTATGAGCTGACATGTAAGGGTTCTTCATAAGAGTTACTGGAAGTCATTTTATTGTTTTTGATTCCCTTCTCAACTATTTATTAGCCCTGTGTGATTATTTCATTTCAAGTTTTCCATTCACATCTTTATTATTTTAATCTTCTACTTGTCTACTCAAAGATCACTAGGAATCATATCGTATTTACATATGCATGTAAACAAATAAACTTACTGCTAAAAAGATAACTATTGGGACTTTTTAGGAAAATTTTTTGTTAGCACATTTGTAGGACTCACCCAATTAAATGTAAAAGTATAACACAATTTAAAATTATTTTAAAGCATAAAAACTATAAGAAAGTAAATGGACTTTAGCCTAATAGGAATCTAGACAAATCAACCAAACCTAGAAGCTACATTTGTCCTGTTGACGTTTTGGCAATCCATGCACAGGTAAAATGTTGATTTTGGTGGCCATTAGCCTTATGGTGAATAGGAAGTGAAAACTTGGGATTTCCAGTGGTGACTCTCACTTCAGGTTAGATTTCCAGAGTAAGGAAGTTAGACCCACCACCAGTAGAATTTATCGGCAAAACTTGCTCTGATCTTGGTAAACTACAAAGGACAAACTCCCACAGCAAGGAAAATGAAGTTATCCTTCTGAGAATTTGCAATTATAACCATGTTTCCCTACATGTTATTGAACCAGTATTAGACACAGGTGGGATTGCAGATCAGCAGAGAGTAGGCACAGGCTTCATTAGAGGGGGTGGAAATGAACATTTTACGTAAGACTTGGATGAAGGAGTGGAAAATTAGTAATATTCCTTCATGCTCAGGGAACGGAATTTCCCTTCAGAGTGGGTTGTACATCCTTTGGTGACTCCTGCATGCTGTAATTCACTATGTAGTCTCAGGCTAGCCTCAAACTCACAGTAGTCCTCTTAACTCTGCTCCCAAGTGCTGGGATTAAAGTCATGCACCACCATGCCCAGCTTTTAGTTAAGTTTTTGAAAAACAATTTTTGAGATAGTCTTGATATATAGACCAGACTGGTCTCAAGTTTACCATGTAGCCCTTGCTGGCCTTTAACTCATGACCATCTTTCCTCAGTCTCCTGAGTGCTGGGACTATAAGTGTGCACCATTCATGCTCAGTTCAAGGTGTGGGTTTATAATACACACACACAACTTCAAAATGTAGACAATAACTTTCATCAAGGTTATGATTTAATATAAGCAACTCACTTATATCACTTCAATCCTAAATTGAAATAAATGTAGAAATAACCCAAAGCACGCATTCCATGTCAACATTCTGTGTTATAACCTACACTAAGTATTTTGAAATGTCATTATTGGCCTGAAGGGTTTTCTTTGATGTTATGCCCAAATAACATTTTCTCCCACCACCCTTCCTTATGCCTTCCTTCCCATCCTTCCTTCCTTCCTCTCTTCCTTTATTCTGAGGAAGGTGTACATGTATGCTTACATATGATTCCTCTTAGATGACGATGGTGCCTGTGGGTCTTGTCATGTCCACAACAGCTTTACTCTGTTGTTTATAGTGCTCACTTCCCTGAACTACTAAATGAATCAGTATATGAATATTTCTGTGACCTGTAAAAATAACTACTCATTTGAAGGCTTGTCAAAAAGTTCAACTTTCCCGAGAGTGGTGGCACATGCCCTTAATCCCAGCACTCAGGTGGCAGAGGTGGGAGGATTGCCATAAGTTCAAGGCCACCCTGAGACTACTTAGTGAGTTCTAGGTCAGCTTGGAATAGAGGAAAAGACCCTATCTTGAAAAAAAAAAGAAGTTCAACTTTATCAAATGTTATAGGCACATATCATGCTTTGTTCAATTAAGAATCAATCTATGTCCATTTTCTTAAGGTCATTGTCTCAAGTATTGTTAAATTTTGACATATAAAAAAGTTTATGGTAGGTTAATTTAAACAATATCCCATGCATTCTGGTCTAAATAAAACCTAATTATTTAGATTTTTATGTAATGCAGACATGGGTTGGAGTATATATATATACATATATATATGTGTGTAAATAAATAAATAAATCTATATTATACATTAAAAAATAAGAATATTAATGCTTATTACAGGCATTTAAATTTTTCCCATCTCAGTAAGATGTTCCAGAATATCAACATATCGTACTGCTGTTCTAGATTATTAAAACTTTCTCTATGGTCTGCTTCCTTATTATACTGAGTTCCAGGTCACAATACTTACTGGTCATAATATTTGGATCTAAAGTCTGAAATTGGCATGAACAACTCTGGTTATTAAAGCTCATGTTCATTTTGAACACTGTCCTCAATCTAATAACATGTGCTAGAATAACAGCTTTATACTCAACATTGTCATCCTCAAGCATGAAGGTCTGGTTTTAGAAGTTTCCTTGTTAGCTAAAACTCTAATAAAACTAAAATTTCAAACCAAAAGCTATTTTAAAGTGATTGCTTTCTCTTGGTGTAGTTATGTTGCAGTACATTTATTTCACTACATTTTAAAATTAGGAATTAAGATTTCCCTGTACTTGCTTTAATCAGAATAAATAGATTTTGGACCATTATATTTGTCCTTTCCTGATTTTGGGGGGAAAAGCCAGGATGATAGCAATTTGTAATTCAACCTAATTGTCATGAGATACATTCCCATACCTACCATATGTTCATTATAAATTAGATGCATTAATATAGTAACTAAATATATATTGCTATGTCCATATATTATTACAAAATGCAAGTAAATATGTTCCCTCTCCCTTAAAACATCAAGTCAAGTACTAATTTTTTTGAATAGGTAGCTGAAGCAGGGAAAGTGAAATCACTGGCAAGGGGAAACTACTGTATTTTACTCTCTGGATATAGGTAATCACTCCACTTGCTTTACTATTTCTTGTTCTGTTCTATTAAAATAACTTCTGCAATTTAGTTTTTTCAGTTTTTTTTAAAATTTTTTTATTGTTTATTTATTTATTTGAGAGCAACAGACAGAGAGAGAAAGAGGCAAACAGACAGAGAGAGAGAATGGGCGTGCCA
This sequence comes from Jaculus jaculus, assembly GCF_020740685.1. Lineage (NCBI taxonomy): Eukaryota > Metazoa > Chordata > Mammalia > Rodentia > Dipodidae > Jaculus > Jaculus jaculus. The sequence goes on from NC_059107.1 coordinate 116,630,156, forward strand.
GGACCTCCAGCCACTGCAAACGAACTCCAGATGCGTTGCGCCCCCTTGTGCATCTGGCTAACGTGGGTCCTGGGTAGTTGAGCCTCGAACCGGGGTCCTTAGGCTTCACAGGCAAGCGCTTAACCTCTAAGCCATCTCTCCAGCCCAGTTTTTTCAGTTTTATAAGCTGAATATTCCTACCACACTTGTGGAAACCCTAGAAATCTAGAAAGCCTTCATAGTAATCTTATCAATAATAACTTCCCTGTTTCTCCATGCACACACAAACATACACACACACACACACACACACACACACACACACACACAATTTTATTTATTTATTTTTGGTTTATCGAAATAGAGTCTTGCTGTAGCCCAGGCTGACCTGGTATTCACTATGTAGTATCAGGCTGGCCTTGAACTCACTGCGATCCTCCTACATTCTGTCTCCCCAGTGCTGGGATTAAAGGTGTGCACCACCAAACCCGGCTTTTAAATTATTTATTTATTTTTAAATATTTATTTTTATTTATTTATTTGACAGAGACAGAGGGAAAGAGAAAGAATGGGTGTGCCAGGGCCTCCAGCCACTGCAAACAAACCCCAGATGCATGTGCCCCCTTGTGCATCTGGCTAACATGGGTCCTGGGGAATTGAACCTGGTTCCTTTGGCTTTGCAGGCAAACTCCTTAACCACTAAGCATCCCTCCAGTCCAGCTTTGTAAATTTTTATTTTTACTTTGTTGAGAGAGGGAAAGAGGGAGGGAGAGGGAGAGAGAAAGAAAGAGAGAATATAGGTGTTCCAGGGCCTCCAGCCATTGTGAACGAACTCTAGACGCAGGCACCACCTTGTGCATCTTGCTTACATGGGTCCTGGGGAATCAAACCCAGCTCCTTTGGCTTTGCAGGCAAGCGCCTTAACTGCTAAGACATTCCTCCAGCCCTCTGAATACATTTTTATGGGAGATTTCAAGAGAAATGCTCCTTTCCAGATCAATGCATATCAGTGTCTATAAGACATGCTTATTTACCACACAAACAGTAATGAGTGATGTGTGAGATATTTGAGTTTTTTGATTTTAGATCTAATTTTGAATCAAAATTATGATATTACTTGATATTTTCATATATCTTCTTCTGAATGCTTCATTATTCAGCTTAAGGATATGGCTAAGCATGTTGCCAATCCCTGATTGGTATTCAAGAGCTCTTTTGCTTTCTTCAGGTCAATACTTCAACAATCACTCATTTCACATACTCAGAGACTTTACTCAGAGCTTTTCTTCCAGTTTTGGTGAACCAATGCATCTGAGACCATGAAATAGTCAATATTCAACATAGTTCTTATTTACCCATGCTGTATGCAGAAGTGTTGATTGCACATTTCACAATACTTGAGTTTCTTTTGCCTTTAAAAAATATTTTATTTATTTATTTATTGGAGAGAGAGACAGAGAGCAAGAGAGAATGGGAGTGCCAGGGCCTCCAGCCACTGCAAACGAACTCCAGACGCATGTGACACCTTGTGTGTCTGTCTTAAATGGGTACTGGGCAGCTGAACCTGAGTCCTTAGGCTTCGCAGGCAAGCACCTTAACTGCCAAACCATTTCTCTGGCCCCTCTTTTGCCTTTTTAATTTGCTTTAGTTTCTACCAAAACATATTTCTGGGCTAGGTAGATGATTCAATAGAAAAAAAAAAAATGTTTCCCTTACATTAGAAGCTGTGTTCAGATCCCAGGAGCCAGGTAAAGCCTGGCATTGTGGTGCAAGCATTTATAATCCCAGGATTACCATAGCAAGAATTGAGATGGAGATAGGAGAATCCCTGAAATTTCATGGGCAAGTTAGCCTGGTGTCGGCTGCTGTAGACAACAAATGACCCTGCCTCATACAATCTAGAAGGTGAGGACCAATACCTAAGATTGTCCTGTGATGTGCAAATGTACATGGCATGCAGATCATGAATATTATCATCCCCAACAAAAATGCACATTGCCTTGAGTAAGCATAATGATGTGTCTATAAACATAGCAGGTTTCAAGTAGTGTAGACTTTACTGTCTTTTCCCTGAGATGCTACTGATCTTGAATACTTCAGCAGCAAATTCAAGGATGCTGGTGAAAAACTGCTTGTGCTGTCTTCTTCATACATTGCCCAGGACAACATTTTCACCATGATATAAGATACAGGAATATCCTCAGGAACAACGCCTCTTTTTCTACTTTACTTCCTATACCACAACAGAAATTCAGCCTTAACTCACTCATGACAGACAGTGCCCACAGTGAGACAAGATGAATTTGGGAGCACTGGAAATGACTAGGACACAAAGCATGGCCCAGTGGGCTCTGAAAAGCCACACTTCTCTGTCTGTCCTTTATTTACAAGAAAACTTCCTCCTTCTCTCTCTGCTTCTGTTTCCTTCATCTGTCTATCCAGAGATCATAATAGAATGTTTTGCTCTAATGCCGTGGTAACCATTTACATTTTATTATTTGGGGGAAGATGGCTTAGCAGTTAAGGCACTGGCCTGCAAAGCCTATGGACCCACCTTCGATTCCTCAGTATTCAAGCGCATGGTGGCACACGCATCTGGAGTTTATTTGCAATGAGGGGCTAGTGGCCCTGGAGCACCCACTCTCTCTCTCTATCTGCTTCTTTCTCTCAAAATATAAATAAATAAAAAGTTAAAACAATTGAAATTTCATTATTTTTCCTTAGATTATTTGAAAATATTTTTATTTATTTATCTGCAAGCAGAGAGAGAGAGGAGACAGAGAGAATGGGCATGTGTCAGGGTCTTTTGCCACTGCAAACAAACTCCAGATGCATGCATCCCTTTGTTCATCTTGCTTTATGTGGGTATTGGGGAATCAAACTAAGGTTATTAGATGCTGAAGGTAAGTGCCTTATCTGCTGAGCCATCTCTCCAGCCCTTATTTAATTTTTAAAATTGTTGTCCTTTATCCTAGTTCCTGGATATGTTCAGAGGCCACATGATCAATGAATTCTCATTTTTCTGTCATCATCTGTGTAGTCAGTATTGAGATCCACTCAGCTTTTGGGTAGGAGAGGTTGTTGAGATAAGTCACAAATGTCATATGCCTGCATCATGTATCTGATTTTTTTCTTATAGGAAAACAAAACACAACTTCATTCTCAGACACCATTTTTTTTTTTTTCTTACTACTGTGGTAAAAAGTTAACCTCATGCAAATTGGAAGAGTTTAAAGTGCAAAGTAAACTATGGCTCCTACTGCTCCCCTGGCTTCCAGCATTTCCTGCCTTCCCACTGCTGAGTTCGCATCTCATCGCATAATGGCCAGTGGTTGGTAATTTCTGCCTTGGGCAACGTTGCTCTATTGGGAAGTATACCCAGAGGACGGTAGAAGAAAAGTTAGTAATAAATGCATGGCCCCTAAGTAGTTACTTCTGAACATAGCAACAGAGATATTATGTTATAGAGTTGTTTTAAGCCTTCTAAGTGAAGTGCCTAGTTTATAAAGGCAGCCAAATTCAGCCGGGGAATCAGTGGGAGAACATCTCCAGGCATAAGGTCCTTGTGCTTCATTTCCACCCACAACTTGCTGTTTAACTGGAACCTTCTCTGGGGCCATAGTGGATTTCACAAACACTGAATCTTTCCAATTCTGTTACCACATTTTATGTTTTCTAAAATTCTTCTCTGTTAAATACCTACATTTTTCACATATTATGAAAGGACTTTCCAAATAAACCACTGTGCATGTTTTGGACCTTACTTTAAATAAGAAAATGCCTGTGAGGGAATGGCTTCCTTAATTTGGAGGCATATGGATTTAGTGATGATGATTGTACATCCATAAATGCTAGGGGTTTTGCACTTATGACCAACTTATCATGTTTCCTTAACTCTATTGATTGCTTTGGCTTGGCACCAATTGACCTGGCATGTTCCTGTAGTCAACATCAGCATTTTTATCTTTACTAGACAATCATAAATACAGGCATTGCCATTCATGTAGAGGATCTAATTACAATAAAAATATCATAAGGCAGGAGATTATATGTAGTAATCTGAAGCATTTCTTTTTATTTAATAGTCTGGAAACACCTTGGTGCAATAAATTTCACTTTTTCAGTAGAATATATGTATTTCGTATACATATCTATATCTAGCTATTACATGTGTCTACATTCAGGGAAAGTTAATTTTGTCATTTATTTAATGGTAATTGAAATATTAAGTAGAAATATTTTGGCAAAAATAGATTTTTATCTCCAAGAAATTCATGACAATCCTTTAAAAACCTTTAATAATAAAATTTATCCACTCAATAAAATGTTTTGTGTCTACTATGTCCCACACAAAATGGAAATATTTTAATTAAATTTCATATTTTGGTTGTTTAAAAGTAATGAATTAGAAAGTTGAATGCTAAGAAAATGCTTTGAAAACATTGACATTATTTAAAGGTTTAAAATTATTAGTTAAAGCTGTTCTTTAGGCATCAACAGCTTTCTACTGCCTAGGAAAAGCAAAACACATGATTTCAACCTTGTTAAGTGATTCTGACATTTGACTAAACTCAGTGGCTTTTGAAATAGCTTAATGCTACCTTACAATGCATCACACTCCAAATTTATTAAAAAAAAGTACTTAACATAATTAAATTTAGAGTCCTTTTCCTGAATTCTCATTTAGATGTCTCATTGTGTTAGCATTTTTTTTTTTTTTCTTTCAGCATTTGCCCATCTTTTAGACCTCAGAGTCAGGCAGATGAGGAAACAGATAGATTAGACTCAGAGCATGTAAGGTGATCTTGAATCTGCCCACAGTATTCTGGCATGCTCTTGAGGGAAATATCTTCTCATGCAGTGTGAGCAGAGAGTTATACATTCAAAGCTTCACATGCATGGCTTTAATGATGAGATGAAAGAAATTATAACCTCAACCTTTTTATACTTATAATCTCAGCAGACATGGAAAAAAGGAGAAGGATGTCAAGATTCACAGTGAACTTTAAGTGGAAAGATGGCTTTTGAACTAGCTTAAAATACCTATCTCAACATAGAAATAAAGAAGAATGCATATTATCATTTTAAAAATATTGGCATTGACCAAAGATAAAAGTCTAACTTCTGGAAAACTCTTTGCAGGAAGTGCTATTTACTACTAAAGTAATATGTTTTACAGATCCACTCATATAGGTAGTTTTCTTTGGATCAAACAGATGTCCACTGAAAAATGACTCATAAGGAAATACATACCTTGACAGATACTTGTCACTTCTAGGATCCAGAGCTCCTAAAGCTATTATGTCAATTATCAGGCATTTCAATAGGTATAAAGTTTATAAGTCTGTCAAATTGGTTCCCCACATCTGAGAAATATGCATTTATTTTAACAGAAAGTTAATATCTTAAGACATTCTAATTTGTTCTTCCAAGGAACTTGGATTAAAGAAGAAAGAAATACATTATTTTTAACATATCAGGTAAGTCAGAAATTAAGCCTTTGATGTTATAGGGAAATGCTATAAAGTTTTATACCAAGAAGTGCATCTGAATATGAAAATCTATGATAGCTCAGAATTTATTATACCAAGGCAATATTGTGCTGCAAATCTCCGTATTGGTTTATGTATTATGTATGGAACATACTTTAATTTTTTAATATAGCTAATACTGATGTAGACATTACAACATTGTGTTAGCAGATATATTAGACAATTATTGATTTGTGGTTATGAAGGTCTAACCATGTCTTTGTTTATTTATTTATCTTTAGCAGAGATATAAAAGAAAAGTGCATTTAGAGATATGCAATTTCTCACTTGAATGTTTTAAAGTTCTCATTGTAGAGATCCTTCACTTCCTTGGTTAGGCTTATTCCAAGGTTTATATATATATATTTGTGGTACCTATATGTGTAAATTCTTTTGAGGTAGGGTCTCACTCTAGTCCAGGCTGACCTGGAATTAACTATGTCATCTCAGGGTGGCCTCGAACTCAAGGTGATCCTCCTACCTCTGCCTACCAAATGCTGGGATTAAAGGCATGCACCACCATTGTGAATGGAAGAGATTCCCTGATTTCATCCTCCACATGTATGTTGTTTGTAAATAGGAAAGCTACTGATTTCTGAGTGTTGATTTTGTATCATGCTACATTGCTAAGTGTTTATCAGCTCTAATAGTTGTTGGTCTTTAGGGTCCTTTATGTATGAAACTATATCATCACCAAATAATGATAAGTTAATCTCTTCCTTTCAAATTTGTATCCCTTTTGTGATTGTCTCTTGCCTTGTTGCTATAGCTAAGATTTCTAGTACTATGTGAAATAAAAATGGGGACAGTTGACACCCTTGTCTTGTTCCTGAATTTACTAGAAAACCTTAAGGTTTTCCCCATGTAGTATTATGTTGGCTATAAGTTTGTCAAAAATAGCTTTTATTATGTTGAGATATGTTCTTTCTATTCCCAGATTCTGTAGGACTTTTACCATGAAGGATGTTGTATTTTTGTCAAATGCTTTTTCTGCATCTATTGAGATGATCATGTGATTTTTGTCCTTCAGACCATTTATATAGTATATTATATTTATTAATTTGTCTATGTTGAATCAACCCTGCATCTCTGGATAAAGCCTACTTGGTCAGGGTATATATTCTTTCTGACATATTCTTATATTCTGTTTGCCAATATTTGTTGAGGATTTTTGCATCTATATTCATGAGGGAGATTGTTCTGTAATTTTCTTTTTTTGTTCTGTCTTTGTCTGGTTTTGGTATCAGAGTGATGCAGGCTTCATAGAAGGAGTTTGGTAGAATGGCTTCCTTTTCTGTTTTATGGAATTTTTTTAGAAGCACAGGTGTCAGTTCTTCCATGAAGCTCTAGTAAAATTCACCAGTGAATCCATCTATGCCTGAACTTTTTTTACTTGGAGACTTTCTATAACTGCTTGGATCTCCATACTGTTTATAGGCCTATTTAAATGGTTTATCTCATCTTGATTTAATTTTTGTAGGTCATATAAATCAAGGAAATCACCCATGTTTTTCAGGTTTTCAGATTTAGAGGCATATATATTTGTAAAGTATGTCATTATGATTTTCTGAATTTCTTTGGTATCTGTTGTAATGGTGCCTTTTTATCTCTAATTTTATTAATTTTTCTTTCCCCTCTCTTTTTTGTTTTTGGTCAGATTTAATAAAGGTTTGTCAATCTTGTTTAATCCTTCCTAAGAACCAACTCTTTGTTTCATTGATTCTTTGTTTTTTTGTTTGTCTGTTTCTTTTTCATTAAGTTCTGCCTTAATCTTTATTATTTTTTCCCATGTACTGATTTTTGGTTTGCCTTGATATACTTTTGCCAGGGGCTTATGGTAAAGCATTAAAATGCTTACTTGTGATCTCTCTAGTTTTTTTAATATGGGCATTTAGAGCTATAAGTTTCCCTCTTAGGACTGCCTTCATTGTGCCCCAAATGTTTAGGTATGTTGCATTGACATCATCATTTGATTCTATGAGTTTATTCATTTCCTTTTTGATTTATTCAATGAGCCATTCATCATTCAATAGTGTACTCTTTAGTCTCCATGAATTTCTGTATGCTCTGTAGTTTTTCTTGCTGCTGATTTGTAGTTTAATCCCATTGTGTTCAGATAGCATACAAGGGATTATTTCAATTTTTCTGTATTTGTTACTGTGTGTCCTAATATATGGTCTATTCTGGAGAATGTTCCATGTACTGCTGAGAAAAATGTATATTCTGCAGCATTTGGATGGAAAATTCTGTAGGTATAAGTTAGGTCCATTTATTCCATGCCATTATTTAATCCAGATGTCTCTCTTTTTATTTTTTGCTTGGATGACCTGTCCATTGATGATAGTGGGGTATTGGAGTCACCCATTACAATTGTTTGGTGTTATCTGTGACCTCAAGTCTAATAGTGTTTGTTCGATGAAATTGGGAGCCCCCATGTTAGGTGCGTATATGTTTAGGATTGTAATGTCCTGTTGGAGTGTTTATTTAATCAGTCTAAAGTAACCTTCTTTATCTTTCCTCACTAATGTTGGTTTGAAGTCTATCCTGACAGATATTAGGATAGCAACCCCTGCTTGTTTCCTAGGCCTGTTTGCTTGATAAACTGCTTCTACCCTTTCTCCCTAAGGTAGTGTCTATCTTTTATTTAGACATGAATTTTCTGGAGGCAACAACAGTAGGATTCTGCCTTTTAATCCAGTATGCAAGCCTATGTCTTTTGGTTGGGGCATTGAGGCCATTGACATTAAGAATTGCTTTTGGAAGGCATGTGCTTATTCTTACCATTCTTTTTGCTTTGTAGTACTTCCTGTTTTCCTTTACTCTCTTGCTTTAACTGTTATTTGAGTTTGGTTTATTTTTTTCCTGTTTCCCCATGTGTGTGCTTTGCTATCTCTTCAGCATGAAGGATTCCTTCAAGCATTTCTCCTTCAATGTGGATAGATAGCTTTGCACTATAGAGTAATCTTGGTTGACAGTTGTTATCTTTCAGAACTTGGAATGCATCATTCCAAGCCCTTCTGGCTTTTAAAGTTTGTGATGAGTAGTTTTTTGTGATCCTAATGGGCTTGCCCTTATAGGTGACTTGCTTTTTCTCTCTAACTTCTTTCAATATATATATTTTTTGGTTTGTGTGTTTAGTAGTTTAATTATAACATAGTATGGAGAGGTTCTTTTCAGGTTTTGTCTGTTTGGTGTTCTAATAGCTTCCTGTATCTGCATTATCATTTCTTTCTCATTTTGTGCAAACTTTTCTTCTATGATTTTGTTGAAAGTAACTATTAAGCATCTGGATTGACATTCTTCTCCTTCTACTATACCCTGTATTCTTTTTATTTTTATTTATTTATTTATTTACTTAGTTTTTAGTTTTTTGAGGTAGGGTCTCACTCTGGCTCAGGCTGACCTGGAATTCACTATGTAGTCTCAGGGTGGCCTTGAACTCTCAGCGATTCTCCTACCTCTGCCTCCCAAGTGCTGGGATTAAAGGCATGCGCCACCAAGCCTGGATATACCCTGTATTCTTATGTTTGATCTTTTCATAGTGCACCAGATATCTTGAAAATCCTACTTATACCTTTCTATTAGCTTGTCTTTGTGGACTGTATTAGATCTGTCACCTTGTCTTCACATTTAGATATTCTGTTCTCTCCTTCATCCATTCTACTGTTGAGACTTACCACTGAGTTTTTTATTTGACTGACTGTGTTTTTCTGTTTTTCATTGCTACTATTTCTGCCTGTTTTTTTTTTTTAATTTAAGTATTTCTATTTCTTTATTTATGTCTTGTAATGACCTCCTTATTTCTTTAAGCTGGTTTCCTGTGTTCTCTTGGAATTCTTCAGGAGTTTGATTTCTCTTTAATTCCTTTGTTTTCTTCTTTGGTTTCTTTTGGTATAGATTAAATCATTATTTTTTAATTCTTTGTCAGTTATTTCATCTAAAATAGTCTCAATGGGAGTCATTTCTGATGGAGTTATAATTTTTGGTGGAATTGTATTGTCTTGATTCTTTGTATTTCTTATATTCTAATATAGCAATTTTTGTATTCTGTGTTGATTTGATGCTTATGTTTTCTAATTATCTGTTGTGCTTTTAGACTTGGAAATCCAACTTTATGTACCATCAGAGTAGGAGTTTAAGGTGCTTCATGTAGCTCTTTTATTCTAATCCAACTGCAGAATTAATCCTAGGTTTTGCATTTGCCAGGTATTCAAGTATTCTAGGGGGCTGGGTAGAGCAATTTACTGGAAAATTTTAAAATTCAACTGAGCAATATACACATTCAATAAAAACTAGCAGAGTATGCAAATGTTAGGATTTAAACATACAGATAACCTTATAAAGCCAAAATTCCTAAGGGTATTGATGCTCTACACCTTTAATGCTTTCAGCTGGGAGGTTGAAATTTATGTTCTGAAATGGTTTCCAGGTCAGCCTAGGTCTGAATCAGGCCCTGTCCCCAATAATGACAGAAGAAAAAGACAAAGGCCCTTTGAATCTGAAAGCATCAAAGGCAACAATAGTCAACCCCCAAATACAGCTTTATTGAGAATGGTAAAGCCAACCAAGAATATGTAACCCATAACTTGTCCTAACATGGAAATAGAGATTAGCATTTCTAGTACAGGCCTTTGATCAGTTGGCCTCTTTACCTTTTGGTGTGGCTTCAAATCTCTCCAATGCTGAGTGCCCACCTCAGTCCCTCTGTATTGTGCTGTGAATCTGGTTGTCTGATCAGCTATTCTGGATGCCCTGTCACCAGGGGCTGAATGTGTTCTCTGGAGGGTTGCAGTGCTGTCAGTTGGGAGATGCAAGAATTCAAGAGTCCTGCAGTTATACTGGAACTGCTCAGCTGGTTCTACCAGTATCCCCTTCAGCAGCTCCTTAGCAGATCCCCTTCAGGTTTCTTGACTTTGCAAGGAGGCTGATGATGCTGGAAAAATCCCCTTGTTTGGTCTTTACTCCTATAGTTGTGCAATGGATGGGTGCACAGATCTGTGTGGATCCATGCTGATTGTTCTCATTCTGCAAGTGCCTTGTCAGGATTGTGGCCTGTTTCCTCCTTTCTGACAGATCTTTGTCTCTCTTGCTTCTCCACTGTGGCTGATAAAAACCTAAATACCTTACCTTTTTGGAGGGAGAGTCTATTTTGCTATGGTTTTTCTTAAATCTGTCCCTAGGCTGGATTGGCATTACTCTTATGCAGCCATCTTACCTGGAAGTCCCTCCATTGGTAACACATACATTCAATTGAGACAACTTCAAAGTATAATTAAAAAAAAAAAAAAAAAAAAAAACCAAGAAACAACAACAACAAAAGTAAACAGAGCCTTTTTCAACTGATTCGCCAATGTAGGTTCCTGGGTGAGAACAGATGTACAGGGGGATAAGCCATATATCATGTCAACATGAATCACACATGAATGGGATGTCCATCCTATGCCGAAATACAGAATGGCAAATGTGAAGCCTTACTTTATTCCCTGAGCCATCTATATATGTCTTACAGATGCATAGTTTGGTTCAATTTAATCTGTACAAAAATTACAATTTAAAAATAATTATCATTTGAGGAATTAATAACTGAGGTTATCTATTTGACAGAGGATCATAAAATGATTCAGTTTTCATTCTAGCTCTATTCAGTCCATCTATCATATACTAGAATAGGAGTGGTTTCAGATCTCTTCTGTTTTTAAAATTTTTTGTTTATTTTTTTTATTTATTTGAGAGCAACAGACACACATGGGGTGGGGGGCATGCCAGGGCCTCCAGCCACTGTAAATGAACTCCAGACAAGTGTACCCCCTGTGCATCTGGCTAATGTGTGTCTTGGGGAATTGAGCCTCAAACTAGGGTCTTTAGGTTTCACATGCAAGTGCCTAACCACTAAGCCATCTCTCCAGCCCTCAGATCTCTTCTTTAACTTCTGTATTTGTACTAAGGTGCACATATAGCTCACATGCTTCTTGTATTTGTACTTGGATATTAAGATGCATAGGATGATTTTATTTATAGTTTTATAATTGTGTGTGTGTGCAAGATGGAGAGAAAAATTTTAATTACTAAGGTACATCCAAATTAAAGGCTGATTCTCAAATTCAAATTTGAATTTTGTTTCACATTCAAGTCTGTTTAATTTTGTTTTTCTCCTTTATCATTTTCTTCCCCTTCCCTTGTTCTGACTATATGTTCATTTTCCTGTTCACCTTCTCTTGAGAACCAATTCCAGACACATAATGAAAACATGAGAGCAGACCATGTGTGAATTAGTAACGAATGATGATGACTGTACTAAACTTGAACATCAATACTGTATTTACAGACTTTTAAACTGAAGATAGCTTTAAATTAGAGCGTAAGACAACTACCTGATTTGGCCAACAGACTGCAAAGTTTGTGTTGTTCAGCCTTTGTGTGGAAAAGATCTTAGAGAAGGAAGATTTGTTTAGTTCATGCTTTCAGAAGTTTCATTCCAAGGTCAGTTGGATCCATTGCTTTGGGGCCTAGGGAAAGCAGAGTGGCACAGCAAGAGTATGTGACAGAGGCTTATCACTTCCTAGCATCTAAGAAGGAGAGGGAATACCAGAAAGAGTCCAGGGCCAAGCTGTGTTTTAATGGCATGCCTCTACTGACACACAACCTCCAACTGTTCCACACCTTCCACAGCTACACAACATCCATGCAGTCATTCCAATTTTAAATCCACCCATGGAGTAAACCATTAACTAATTCATAGTCTTCATGATCATCTTTAGAAATGCTCTCAAAGACAATTCCACAGTGTGCCTTCTTATTAACTTGACTTATCTCAATACACTCAACTATACAAAATTATTAACCTTCACAGTTCTAAATGGCCTTTCTAACATTCTTGCTTTAGGCTATAATGACTTCAATGAACCAAGGATATAAAAATCCTCAGAAGACACAGTTGTTCATAGAAGCTATTGAAAGTGAAGTAGACTAAAGAACTTATTCAGGGCCTAAATGTAGGTGTGAATGACAAATAATTTGTCTATCAGTCTGCATGTGTTCATGGCCCAATGCTAACCCAAGAATAAGACCAAAGGTGAAGATTTCAAGGACTGCATTATAAAGGCCAAGTCTTTAAGCATAAGGATGACATAAATTAAAGAAGCAGCGAGGGTTAAGGAAGAAATGTTTTGTACTATTTTTTAGAAAGCAGACATAAAAGAGGTTGTGAAACACACTATTATAGCTATTCATGTTGCACACACAAAGAAAGAAAAAAGTAGTTATCTCATTTGCAATTGTGATTCTGAATTGTTCTCATTCACTTCATCTTTTGGGTCCCAGGGGTGGGGGTGAGAATCATATGATTCATCAGCCCAAGGAGAAGATGATATCTTTCATCCATGGATCATACTGACTAGCATTGTGATATAAAATGTTATAAATATTAAATATATTTTATATTTCTTTATGCTATTCTGGTTTAATCCAATTATGTCTGCTAATCATAATGTGTGATAGAGACTGGTGACACTGATGGAATCCACAGCTTATTTGCAAGGTGTTTAGCATCATTCTGAGTTTACTTGTTGCTATGCTTATCAGTAGAAGCTTGCATGAAGCTGAAGACTCCATTGATTCCAATGTTCCAATGGCATAAATGGAGGCTATATGGGCAGCCTGTTATCTATATATCTTTACTTAATTCTCTTGCTTTACTTTTATTTTTTATTTACTTACTTGAGGGAAAGAGGCAGAGAAAGGGAGAGGAAAGAAGAGAGAGGGAGAGAGAGAAAGAGAATGGGCACACCAGTGCCTCTAACCACTGCCAATGGACTCCAGACACATGTGCCATCTTGCGCATTTGGGTCCTGAAGAATCAAACCTGGGTCCCTTGGCTTTACAGGCAAAAAAGCCATAACTGCTAAGATATCTCTCTAGTCCAGATTCTCTTGTTTCATAAGAAATCATCTATCACCTCAAAACTTTCATCAGGCCATAATTTAATGCAATGACATTGAGAATTGCAGTGATATGAGGCTTTCTGACTTCTCCCCAAGACAATATTCTTCACTTCTCAGTGTATCGACCCATGTTAGTGCAGCATCAGAAATTTCACTGAACAAAAAAAGCAAAGAACTGTGAGCCTCAGTACAGTTATGTTTATGATATTCCTATTTATAATTAAGTGAACATTAACTAATATAAAAATTATGTCCCTTGAATTGTATTCTTTTTTTGAATGTAAATATCATTATACTTATATGGTCTTATAGGGTCATTATACTTATGGGTCTGCTAGTAAATCATTATTGAATACAAATCTAACTTTTAGTATTTACTTGTTTCCATGTTGTGAATATTCTTTCTGTAGACAAAGGAAACTTTAAACAGCACATTTGGATCTTTTCAGCCTCTAGAAGCCCCTGAACATCTTCATGTTCACACTATCACCCTTTTCTTTTCTTTCCCTTTTCCCTTTCCTTTTCTTGTCTTGTCTTGTCTTTTCAACACTTCTGTTCCAGAAAAGATTTCAGGTGACTTACATGTAGTGGTTTGAATATGTCCCCTACAAACTAATGTGTTTTTTTATACTTGCTTCTCAGCTGGCAGCAGTTTGGGAGGTGGAACCTGGCTGAAGGAGTCGGGGGCCGGCTTAGTGACATTATAGCCAGATCCCCCTTGCTAGAACTCAGCTCCTTCTCCTGTTGCTGTTGTCCACCTGTTGTGGCAGAGGTGATGTCCAGCCACTAGTGGCTCATATTGTGCTTTCTCCAGCTTCCCCTAGAGACTTCAAGCCAAAATAAAAATCTTTCCTGCTGGGCGTGGTGGAGCATGCTTTTAATCCCAGCACTCAGGAGGCAGAGGTAGGAGGGTTGCCATGAGTTCGAGGCCATCCTGAGACTCCATAGTGAACTCCAGATCAACCAGGGCTAGAGTGAGACCCCACCTCAAAAAAGCAAAAAAAAAAAAAAAAAACAAAAAAAAAACACACAAAAAACTTTCCTCCATTTTAGTTGGGTGCTTTATCCTAGCAAAGAGAAAGTAGCTGCAATTTCCTATAATTTCAAATAAAATCAATCAGTAGTAAGTGTATAAAATATGTGAGTTAAAACATTCAAATATTGCCATCAGTGATGTTTGTATGAAGTTCATAACTTAAAAGACATGGAATCCCTCGTGTTTATACTAGAATTGGATTTAGAGTTTTAAATAACACCATTGGAATGTTTAGTTTTAGGTGTCAGTGTTGACTCAGTAAAAAGGAAATTACAACTTATGGTTCTGTGTTCAGATAACCTTTTTCTCAGAGCCACAATAGAAGACTTTACATAGTGTTTCAGTATACATTCCAGAGCATAATGCCATATATCTGACAATGTACTTCATGGGAAATACCATTGGCATTTCACACAACTGCAAATTGTAGGGACAATGGAGGTGGGGAGGATTCAAGCTCATACAATCCAGTCATAACATTTCAGCACTATCTGATTTGGTTCCATATTATTGTCTGTGATTGAATGGATGACACATTTTCAAGGAATATGAATTTCATTGAGCTTCAGATTAGATTCCTTGAGACATGCCTACAGATAAAATACCTAAAAATAGTGCTATATACTTTAATAATTAGCTGAAGTTGGAGATAAGATTGTCATGTTCTCATGGAAATTGAAACACCCACGAAGGACCAATTTTGTCTGAATTAAAAGCCTCATTCTGATGAGCAGTGTACTAGATGTATGCATGGGGCCAAGGATAAATTTCCCTTCTTAGTATAATACTTTTACCTATTTTGAACTCAGGAGTTCTCATTCTTAACTTTCCTAAGATTTTTTTTTTTTTAATGTTCTAGAATGTGTTGCTTTTCATGACATAAGCTTTTCTCTAGCATTCAATCATTTTACTTTCTCCATGACAATTCACAGTCAATGAATTTTCATGTAGGTACAAGATATATACCTCAGGAAGTGTGAGTGTAAAATGTGCCTCCACAGCCTCCTGTGTTCATAATTAAGGCTCATGCTCAGTCCCAGGCCAGTGGAGTCTTCATAGGTGAAGCCTTGTTAGAGGTTGAGAATGGGGTAAAACCTGTTAAGTTGTTTAGTCCATCCCTACTAAGTGTTCAGTAACTCATTCACACTTGCTGACACTGAAGGAGAAACAGTAAGATAGCTTTTTACAGGCAGTTGGGGATGGAAGCCCGAAAAATCCACAAGGAAATACCATTTTGTTCACCCTGGCAACACTGAAACTTGCGTCCAGTTCTGTCTCATCCAAGATGGCTGCCAGAAGCATTCAGAACTTCCTGCTTCCTCCTCAGCTTAGCTGCTCTGGGCCAGTTCACTGAGTTCTCGAAATAATCATGTGCTGGCCCAGCCTGGGTCAGCTCCTTGAGTCCATGAACTAATCAGGCCTCTCCGGCTCCCCTTAATTGGATGTCTTGTCTATATAAAGGAAGGTGACCACCTGGGCCCTTCCCCCTTTTAACCTCTGTGATCTTGCCTGCCTGAACAAGCCTGTAAGGCTGTTTCCCTTTCTCCGCCAGGCAGGGAAGGGGAGAGAACTTCTATTGACCTGGACAATTTTCTACTTGCCTTTTATCTGTGTTATTCTTTGAGGTACTTTCTCATTTTCATTATATGTGAAAATTTTTTTCTGTATTCTCTGAGTTCTTCACTATTCCTTAATCCTCTTTAGTCTTTTAAGGAGATCTTTTAGTTCTTATGCTTTGCCCTCCACATGTGGGTGTGTGTGCCTCTATGACAGAGATTCTCTTCATTGCCCTTTCTATTTCCAGCTGTGTAGGGAGAATTCTCTGGTTTGAGTCTAACAGCTAGCCTCCTCTCTGGATGGAATTTCGCCCAGCATAACTCATGTTTATTAATAATTTACTTTTATTATAGTCTATTTTATCAATTATTCGTTTTAGCAAAGATAAGGATAAGGACCCAAAAGTTGGGGTGCCAAGGCCTTGGGGAACCCATCCTGAACCACAAAATCCTGCACTGCTATCTCCTTGCTGCTGTGACAAGATGTGATGCCCAGACTGTGGTGGGCCATGATGAAACTTCCCCTATAGACTGTAAGCTGAAATAAATAAAGCATTCTCCCATAAACTCCTGGTTGGGAGTTTTGTTCCAGCAATGAGAAAATATCTGCAACAATACCTATGGCTTAAATTCAGTTTACATTTAGTGCTAATATTAGACAAATGGAACAGATTGTTTTCTGGGTGTTTAGGTTATAATCCTGTCACATTTATTTTTCGTTAACATTGAATGAGTCTCCTGTATTTACTATCTCTACTTCTTATGTCTCCTTTAGCAGTGTGTACTGGTGCTTAACTAAATGTCTCCCTCCCTCCCTCCCTCCCTCCCTTCCTCCCTTTCTCCCTTCCTCCCTTCCTCCCTTCCTTCCTTCCTTTCTTTCTTTCCTCTTCTCTCTTGCCAGTAATATGTTCATTGTGTTACTAGTTCTAGCTCTTAACTCCAACAGTATTTCTGTTTCCTGAGAACTTATGTAATGACAGGGTTTTATCTTCTCCTTGTATATTTTTTCCTTAAATTTACATTTTTTAAAGAAAAAAATATTTTATTTATTTATTTGAAAGTGACAGAGAAAGGGAGAAAAAGAAAGAGAGAGAGAGAATATGGGCATGTCAGGGCCTCCAGCCACTGCATACAAGCTCCAAACACATGTGTCACCTTGTGCATCAGGCTTATGTGGGTACTGGAGAATCAAGCCTTGAGCCATTTTTAAAATTCTGTATGGCTAAGACTCAATCCAAAGAATGTTTGCAGAAAGAAAGGAAAATCATAGGCTGGAGAGATTGTTTAGCAGTCAAGGTGCTTGCTTGCAAAGCAAAAGGACCCAGGATCAGTTCCCCAAGACTCACATACGCCAGATGTACAAAGTGGCACATATGTCTGGAGTTTATTTGCAATAGCTGAAGGCGTGGCACATCCATTCTCTCTTTTTTTTTTTCTATCTGCCTCTTTCTTTCTCTCAAATAAATAAAATAAAATAAAATATTTAAAAGAATGGAAAATTGTGATAATTTGTGGTGTTGATTTCCAGAACATTGGTGCCGGAAATATGTCTTACCTCCAGAATTTCCTTAAGCACTGTCCATTCAACTCTCATAAATAAATTATATAGGTGTGAATATTAAGGTAGATTTATATGTTCCTTAGAGAATATAAGTGAGGAAACTGTAGCAGACAGCTTCAGATAGCTGGGATGAACCTCCAGACCAGGCATGCTTCTGGGAGGAAGGGAATTTCTTTGAGGCTTATAGATCCAGAGGAAGTTCCATAATGGCAAAAGAAGTTGGACCCCCTTTCACAGGTCCATGCAGAGATAGAAAGAAGTAACCACCTACCAAAAGCAAACACTCCAGAAACTCTAAACAAAGCTCTCGCACTTTGCATCTCTTTTACATTGGAATTCCGTAAACACAAGGTAGGGCTGGACCCTAGGAAACACCCACCGTGATACCTCCTCCAGCCAGAAGTCCAGAATTTAAGTTACAATAGTAAACACTTGAATGTATTAGAGAACATTTATTCAAACTACCATGTTCTGCCCCGACCCCCAATAGATTCATAACTATCTCACATTGTAAATTGCATTCAGTGCATTTTTAAAGGTCCCCGTAGTCTTCACCAGTTTAAGATAGTTCTAAAGTCACAAGTCTCATGTGAGATTAAGATTGTTTTAGCTGTGAGTCCTAGAAAATTAAAACAAGTTATACACTTTCAAAATATAAAGGTATAGAATAAAATTTTCAACTGCTATAAGGTATAACAAGGAGAGGCTGGACCAATGCAAACTCAATAATCATCAAGGAAATATCAAATATCTGCAGTTCAAGCCTGATATCATCACCAGTGATTGACTGTTTCTGGGTTATGTTTTTTTTTTTTTTAATATTATTTATTTATTTATTTATTTATTTATTTATTTGAGAGCGACAGACACAGAGAGAAAGACAGATAGAGGGAGAGAGAGAGAATGGGCGCGCCAGGGCTTCCAGCCTCTGCTAACGAACTCCAGACGCGTGCGCCCCCTTGTGCATCTGGCTAACGTGGGACCTGGAGAACCGAGCCTCGAACTGGGGTCCTTAGGCTTCACAGGCAAGCGCTTAACCGCTAAGCCATCTCTCCAGCCCTGGGTTATGTTTTAAAATGAAATTCCCCAAACATACCTTAGTGCTGGACCCTAGGATCCACCTACAAGTGACACTTTCTCCAGGATGCTGGAGATCTAAGTTAAAAACTTTAATTAAACAGTAGCATACAAGTAAATCAACAAGGGCTTGTACATCTTGGTGAGAAGTGAGAGAAGAGCTTGAAGAAGGAGGGAGAGAGGGAGAGAGAGAGAAATATGAAGGAATTCCTTTATGTGTGTATGTAGGCTGTGAGGTTGAAAATGTTCACAGCAGGACTGTAGGCTAAAGATCCAGGGGAGGCCAGTATTTTACTTTGAATTCTGCCTATTGTCAGAATTCTTTAGGGACCCTCAGCCTTTTTATCTTATGGCACTGAACTGACAAGAATAAGACTAACTTACAATTAGATAAGGATAATAGCTTTCACACTGACTACTAATTTAAATTAATAATCTAAAATTATGCTTATCTAAAAAAAGAACTTCATAGATGTGTTTGGTCTAATGTTGCTAGTACTATTTCACCAAGAAACTGGGTTCTATAGTTTAGACAAATTACTGCTTAAAATAAACTTTCCTAGGAGCACATAGAAACTAAATCTGCTAAATATATTTATAGTGATTTTAATGAACTCCAAGAACTAAAAGCAGGAAGGAACTCACTAAATGAATTGCCACTAATTTCATACAAACATTCCACATTTCCACTACATATATATGTCTGTATTATGGCTGCTTCAGAGTTTCTCCGAGATGGGCTGGAGGGATGGCTTAGTGTTTAAGGTGCTTGCCTGTAAAACCAAAGGTTCAAGGCTTGATTCCCAAGTACCAAAATAAGCCAAATGCACAAGATAGTGCATGTGTTTGTTCATTTGCAGTGGCTAGAGGCCCTGCCACAACTATTCTCTCACTCTATCTGCCTCTCTCTCTCTTAAATAAAATATTTTTAAAAAAATTAAAAAAAATTCTCTAAGAAAGTTAGTTCTTTGGAGCATTTTGTGTGTTTTGTCATAGCTGGAACTATGACCTGTTGGTCCAGAGTTCCCACTGTCTCAATCTTGTTCTTTACATATGCTATGCTTCATTTACTTCATCTCTTTATTGCACCTTTCAGTCAGTTTAGTTAATAGACAACCAGTTTTAAATATGGCTAGTGATGAATTTGTTTTTTCCAAGTATTCTTGCATTGATAATGAAGAAGAGTGAAAGATGTCTGAAAGATGAGATAAAAATAAAATAAAAGGGCTCAGGGGATGACTTAGTGGTAAAGGTGCTTGCCTACAAAACCTAAGGACCCAAGTTCAATTCCCCAGGACCCACACAAGCAAATGCACTAGGTGGTACATGCGTCTAGAGTTTGTTTGCAGTGGCTGGATGCCATGGTTTATCCATTCTCTCTTTCTCTCTCTGCCTCTCTCTCTCAAATAAATTAATAAAACATCAAAAAATTAATAAAACAAAATAAAATAAAACATTCTTGATCTGCAGTGAGGCAAGGTGTTTCCTAAGGCACAGCATTTTCAAGTGGAGTATATCTCAGTATTGATAAGTTTAGTTACAACAATAGAAAATGTACCAACAGAATGACATAGTTTGAAGATTGTCTGAAAATTCATTACTAAATTTTGTTAAATTTTGTGTCACCTGATTATGAAAATAGTTAAAAACCTACATAAATACATATATTTTGAAATCTTGTAATTTTTTTGCTTGAAGGAAATATCTTACCTCAGAAGGTCACCTGTTTTCCACATGACATAGATATGAACACTCACTATTTTTCTTGCCTTCCTTAATAGTCACAGATGTATGCTTGATTGCCTGTGAGAAAGTTAAGCACAGATCTTCCCTGTTTGTTTGAATTCATTGGTAAATTCTGACTCAGAACCTCTAATATCCCATTTTCTCTATCTTGAATAAACTCAGAGAATAGAATTCAGATACTACTGAAATGCAGACATAACTGTTATCTTTTAAGCTAACAGACTGAAACACCTGCTTTAAAACAATACTAAATGTCAGCCACCTTGCCTTCCTTCCTATCTTAGTCAAGAAAAAGCCTTCTTGCAAAGACCTCCAGAGATTCATATTATAGTATGTTTTCTCTGGCCATAGCCTGAGTAAAAGCAATCTTCATGTTCATAAATATCTTTGGCAATTTTTTTGAGAGGTCATAAAACTATGGATACTAACATGATGGAAAACCAGTTTTACTAATTCATAACTATTTAGGAAGTTAGACAAGAATATTTTTGAAATTTTATTAAGTTCTTGATCATTTTAACATTCAGCAAAGTAAATATTGAAATGTCTAGCTTCAATTTGGGATGGGGAAAGCTTCAGCATTAACCCCATCTTTAAATGCTTCAGCAACAAGCCTTTAGTCAACATGCAAATTTATAATATTTCTTGGATCCATCAGAGAGCTGAATTACTGGGAAACCAATTTATCTGAATTCTAAGGAAAGATAATTTTTAAGGAGAGTATTGAGTTGCTGAAATCAAGTAACTAGGAGTAGATTTTAACTAACACCATTAACAAATTTCAAAGGCCAGGCATAGAAAATTAAACCATATAGACCCTTTGGAAGGTGAATATAGAAGAGAAATATGCTTTCTCTGTTATCTCATATCCTTAAACTGCAATAGATGCTCACAGAGAAGGTCATAGAGAGTCATAACAGTGTTCCCTCATGGTGGAGGACTGAGAAAAAATAATTAGTGTAGATTATCCCCACCAAGGCAATGCCCAGGAGAACTTTAGTCAAATCTTTCAAAGACAGTCTCTACTACCCCAATGGCAAGTGGAGGTATAGGGGCAGAGCTGCCTCCCAGATCTCATAATGGTATGTAGAGTTACCACTGTGCCACACCAGATTGGGAGGAATAAGAAGCTAGCTGATAATAGCTGTGGCATAGGCTAAACTTAGCAACTCATGGGATGGGGCTGACAGGAGCCTCGGGGCCTAATGCATGCATGAGAGTATGAAAAAGGTAAAGCAGAGAAACAAAGGAGATTATTCTGTAGGTTTATGATTTAATGCTACTCACTTTGTTGGGGCTTTTGCTCATTTGGAAGAGAAAATGCTTTCTTCCTGTCTATTTTTCATTTTTGGAATGGGAATGTCTATCCTATGCTGCTTTCATCATATTTTGGAAACACATAATTATTTGATAGACTCACCCAGATGGAAATGAATTTGCCTCAGGATAAATCAAGCTTTGATTGAAATGAAGTTATAGCAGTTGGACTTTGGAATTGGACCCGAGGTAAGGATTTTGTGACTTTTGAGATAGTCTCAATTTATTTTGTACGTTAGAAGAACAGGAGTTTTCGGTTAGGCAGTGTATTAGTCAGGGTTCTCTAGAGGAACAGAACTGCTACAATGAATTACTTTAAAAAGGGAATTTATTATATTAACTTACAGTAGTCCAATAGCAATTGCAGGCCCAAAAATCAAGGAACCTGGTAACTGCTAGTCCACATGGCCAGATGCCTCAGCAGTTGTAATCCGGCACTGAAGGTCTGGAGGCTTCCTGATGAGCTGCTGGGTTTTGATCCATGTGGGTCTGCAGTTGATGCTGGTTTTCAGTCCATGCTGGTCTTCAATCCATGCTGGAAGGCAGCAAGCAGCTCCAGCAGCCATGTGGGAAGAAGGAAAGGGCTCTTTTCACCCAGAACTTCCTTATATAAAGTTCCTATCTGAGACTGGCCTCCTGCTCTAGGGGAAGGGCTCACTCTAGGGGAAGGACTTCCTCCTTCAGTTAATCCTCCCTGGAAGCAACCTCAGAGACCCATCAGAAAGGGATGTCTGTACATTACTAAACAGATCAAGTTGACAACACCTTAACTATCACAAGTCCACCCCTTGTCAACTACACACCAAACCATATCTCCTTATATCATACTTAATTTCCAAATGTAAACAGTAACAAGCTCATAATTCCATCTAACATTCTTGTAGTCAGGTACACATTGCTGGTATAAATCACCCAACCAAGAGCAGCTTGTGGGAAAAAGAGGTCTATTTTGGCTTACAGGCTCGAGGGGAAGCTCCATGATGGCAGGGAAAACGATGGCATGAGCAGAGAGTGGACAACAACCCCTGGCCAACATAAGTTGTACCATAGCAACAGGAGAATGTGCCAAACACTGGCATGGGGAAACTGGTTCTAACACCCATAAGCCTGACCTCAACAATACACTCCCTCCAGGAAGCGTTAATTCCCAAATCTCTATCAGCTGGGGACCAAGCATCCAGAACACCTAAGTTTATGAGGGACACCTGAATCAAGTCACCACGGTCCGCCCCTGGCCCCCATAAACTGATAACTATACATGATTTAAAATGCAGTGCATTCAGCCAACTTTAAAAGTCCCCATGTTTTTTTTAATTAATTTTGCTGATGTTCATACATCCCCATAGTCCAAGATGTTTTAACTGAGCCATAATACAAAATATAACCTGAAAAAACCCATAATGGCACAGGATAAACATTCACACTGGAAAAGATGACATTGGACATAGCAAAGAATATTCAATCAATACAAGATTTAAAACAACCAGAGAAAACATCAAATTCTGTAGCTTCAAGTCCAAGAACTCTAATCAGTGACAAATCTCCAAGTCTGATAATTCTAACCAGCAACAACTCTCTGGTATTCCAATTCTGCCCCTCCAGCAAGGATACTCACATTCCTGGAAAACTTCATCAGGTTGGCAGCTATCCTTAGCAGCCATCTCATGGTCCTGGCATCTCCACTGGGTCTCCACTGCAATCTATGGTTCATCTTCACGGCTCCATCGGGTCTCCATGCAGGCATCCAGCAAACCTGCTTCACACTGCCCATAGCCGTTTCCAAAACACAAGCAATGATGAAACTCAATTACCCTCTCTATCCTGCATTTCTCATACTCCACAATACCAGGTAGGGTGCCAATTTTTTAAAGCAGGGGGGAATAAAGCAGACTTTGAAGAACAAGACATTCCTTGAGCACTTAGGCCCCTTCAAAAGAGTCTACATTATTCCTGTTACCCCAAGTGCAGGTCAGCTGGCCCAATCTCAAAGGTTGCAATCTCTCAATTGCAGCTGAGTGGGCAATAGTTCACCCAAAGATTTTTCTTTCTGTGCCATATCCCTCTGCCCACAGCAGTTAATTTCTATGCAAAACAACCCTGCACAACTTCTCAGGACATGGGCATAGCAACAAGCTTCTTACATAAACTGCTATCCCAATCCAAGCAAAGCTCTTTCTCACTGTCATAAGCCAAACCTCACAGTCCATAGTTCTTACTGCATTTAGGTCTTTCAACTCTGACCAGAATAGTCCATCAAGCTGTACTTACAGGACTGCAAGGTGTCTCATAGGCCAAGGTTTCAAATCCTTCCACATTCCTCTTGAAAATCAGCTCCAAAAGGCCAAAGCCACATAGTCAGGTGTTTAGCAACAAGCCCACTCCTCGGTACCACTTTACTGTTGCAGTCAGGTTCGCATTGCTGGTAGAAATCACCCAACCAAGAGCAGCTTGCGGGAAAAAGAGGTTTATTTTGGCTTATAGACTTGAGGGGAAGCTCCAGGATGGCAGGGAAAACAATGGTATGAGCAGAGATTGGACATCAATGCCTGGCCAACATAAGGTATACAGTAGCAACAGGACAGTGTGCCAAACACTGGTAAGGGGAAATTGGCTATAACACCCATAAACCCACCACCAACAATACACCACATCCAGGAAGCTTTAATTTCCAATTGCGATCAGTTGGGGACCTAGCATCCAGAACACCTAAGTTTATGGGGGATACCTGAATCAAACCACCACACGTAGGTTGCAAGGAACTATGGTTCAAATGTTTGTCTTTGCCCAAGCTAATATTAAAAGTTGTCGTTATAGCAGTATTGATAGGTGAGAACATAAAGTATGGTTAAGCAGAGCAGGTTCCTTCCTGAAAGGGCTAATGCTATTATCTGGGATTTTATTTCTTATAAAAGGATGAGTCTTACCTTCTTTTGCACTCTTTCCCTCTTGCCTGTCTTTTGCCAAGATATGAGGCACGTGAAGATCCTTGCCTGATGCTGGTCCCTTAATATTGGATTTTCCAGGTTCTAGACCAGAGGATAGTAAATATGTTCTCCTTGTATATCACTCAGTAGTTACTTGTTATAGAAGCCCCAAATCAAACAGGATATTATGCAAGACTAATTTATATAATTGTCTACTTTATTTCAAGACACTAACCAAACTTTGGATTTAAATAATACATACATTTGAAATACCACCAATAATGAGTGAAGTATTGATATATAAATTTAATAAGAGGTTTATATGATTCATCTGCTAAAAACTGTAAACAACTGAAAAAAGACAAATATTTCTTAACTAAAAAAAAGAATGTTCTCATAGATTAGAGACTCAATATTGTCATGATGTCTATGAAATTCTAATCAAACTCACAGCATGATTTTGTGGTAAATATTGACAGAATGATTCTCAAATCTATATGGAAAAAAGCAGAGGAAATAGAATAGCCAAACAATTTGAGAAATAATAACAGCATTGAGTGACTGACACTTTCTGATTTAAAGGCTTATAATGGTATAGTAATCCAGACATTGCACTATTGACAAAAATGTAAGTCTCACGGATTAATGAAACAGAACCAGTCTTTCAGAAACCGACTCAAATAGAATCAACTGACTTTTCCCATAATGGCAAAAATACAAACTACTAGAAAGGATAGCGTATTTATTTATGTATTTTTATTAATTAGTTTTGTACTTAGTGAATAAAGTCAAGTTGGTACTATTGTTAGCCTCCTCCATGTCCTTCCCAAACCCCTGGCCCCTCCTTGTTGAGGTAAATGGGTCACACATTGTGTGTTAGCCCTCAGTTGTGTGTAGGAGGAAATGTCTCTGCATATCATGACCCAACATGTGGCTCTTAAAGTGACAAATCATACAGAATAATATCCATGTGCAATAAAGTGAAGCATCCTGTATTCTGCTCATTATACAAAAATGGACATAGGACTAAGCATTAAAATTAAAGCTATAAAATCTTTAGAACAAAAATTTAGGATATAGTCTTTGTTTTGTTGTTTTAGGCAAAAGAGTTATTTGATAAAATACTAAATGTATGATCTCCCAAATATAGCAAGCAAGCAAGCAAACAAAAAATTTGACAAATTAACCTTGAAAAAATTAAGAACTTTTGCTCTATAAAATTCATTATGAAAGAAGACAGAGATAAGCTGCAGGCTGGGAGAGTTTATCTGTAAATAATATTCCTCTCAAGCACCTGTATCAGAATAAAAAGGAAATTTGAGCAACAGCAGCAATAAATCAACTACCCCAACTCCTAGAAATGGGCCAGAAACTTGAGTTGGCATTTAATCAAGAAAGATTTTGGATGGCAAGAAAGCATAATAAAGGTAGAAACTATTCTTTATTATCAGTAAAGTGCAAATTACACCCATTATGAGATACCATTACATACATACCAGAACATCAAAACAAAACAAAAAAAATCTTACTATGAAGTGTGGATAAGCATGTGCAATATTAAAATGGTCATAATGTGCTGGTGGCAGAATAAAATAGTATAGTCATTTTTTAGAAAAAGTTTGGGAATTTTTTCCACCTACTTATATATTTAAATTAAACTTTCTCTATGACTCAGCAGTCACCTTTGTATATAAAAGGATGAAAGTATACATTTACACCAAAACAACCCATATTGTGGCAGTTGTCATTATCAACTTGACTATATTTAGAATCACAGTGTCTATGAAGGCATTTAAAAAGTGATTTAACTGAGGGAAGACTCACCCTGAATATGAGCAGTACCATCCAAGGACTGGGGTCACAAACTGAATTAAAAAAAAAAATACTTAAAGAAGAAGTACCCATCTCTCTCTGCTTCCTGACTGAGGATGCAGTGTGGTCAGCCTCCTCACTCACACTCTGGCCACCATGACTTCCCCAACCATGATGGACTATGTTCCCTCAGAGACAAAATAAATCTGTCTTTCTTTAAGTTGGGTTTTCCAGTTTTTATTTATTTATTTATTTATTTAAATTTTTATTAACATTTTCCATGATTATAAAATATATCCCATGGTAATTCCCTCCCTCCACACCCCCACACTTTCCCATTTGAAATTCCATTCTCCATCATATTACCTCCCCATTACAATCATTGTAATTACATATATACAATATCAACCTATTAAGTATCCTCCTCCCTTCCTTTTTCCAGTTTAATTTTTTTTTTTTATTAATTAGTTTTGTATTTAGCAAATACAGTCAGTTTGGTACCATTGTTAGGCTCATCTGTGACCTACTCCCCTCCCCTCGGTCCCTGCTTGTTGAGGTATATGGATCATGCATTGTGGAGTTAGCCCACAGTTTTGGGTAAGATAAATGTCTCTGCATATCATAACTCAACATGTGGCTCTGACATTCTTTCTGACCCCTCTTCTGCAAAATTTCCCTTAGCCATGTTGGGTTCATTTTTGGTCTGCTTCAGTGATGAGGTGTTGGGGGACTCTCAGTCTCTGGCTCTCTGATTTGGAAGGAGTTTATTTTTCTCTGTGTTGATCTCCTTCCCCCTTGTGCTGGTAATCCAGTTCACCAGGAAAACAGCATCCTTGCTTGTTTCACCAATTTTTCTTAGTTTCAGCTGGGGCCCTTTTGAGGTATGATGGCGTCACTCTCTCCTTAGGATCTGTATGTGGTTATCCAGTTTGTCCAGCACCATTTGTTGACAATAGACTACCCACAGAATGGGAGAAAATATTTGCCCATTATCCAATTGATAGAGGCCAATCTCTAGAATCTACAAAGAACTCAAAAATCTAAACAGTAAGAAGTCAAATACCCCACTCACAAAATGGGGCAAAGAGCTGAACAGGCAGTTCACAGAGGAAGAAACAGAAATGGCAAACACACACTTAAGAAAATGTTCATCATCCCTAATCATCAGAGAAATGCAAATTAAAGCAACTATGAGATTCCACCTTACCCCAATAAGGATAGCAAACATCAAATTATCAAATGAAAATAAATGCTGGCGAGGATGTGGAGAAGTAGGAACACTCATCCACTGTTGGTGGGAATGTAAGATGGTACAACAACTTTGGAAAGCAATATGGAGACTCCTGAAAAAGCTGACTATAGAGATACCAACAGACCCAGTTATTCCCTTACTGGGCATCTACCCTAAAACCTTCAAACCACAAGCCAGAAAGATTTGCTCAACCATGTTTATAGCAGCTCAATTCGTAATAGCTAAGAGCTGGAATCAATCCAGATGTTCATTACTAGAAGAATGGATAACGAAGATGTGGTATATCTACACAATGGAATTCTATACAGCAGTAATGGCACAAAGAAATTTGAGGAAAAATGGTTGAAACTGGAACAGATCATTCTCAGTGAACTTAGCCAATCACAGAAAAAAAAAATCGCCACATAGTCTCACTCATCTACAGCACCTAACCTGAATCTACCCAAGATACCTTACATACCCAGCAAGCATCTCATGGACTATACACTAGGATGGATGGGGAGGGAGGGGAGGGCATCAAAGGGGTGGGAAACACTGACCTAGACCCAAATGGCAATGGTACCATAAAATTCTACTCCCTAAAAGGCAGACTAAATGGCTGGACCTTCACCAGACCCTTACAGGAAACACCTGAACCACAAGACACTGGAGAGGGTGGGAGCAAGTCTAACCTTAATCTTCTACATCTTCCCTCCCTCTCCCTCTCCCCCCCCCTCTCTCCCACCCCTCTCTCTCTCTCTCCTAACTCCTGTATATTAGTTAGGCTTTTCCTCATTTTCTTAGTGGGCACTGACCTGTAACTCCCAGTACCAGCATGGGGCTACTATCCACAATGAGCTTTTGATCAGAAAAACCTACAAGGTTTCCTAAAAGAATGACAGATTTCTGTCAGAGTACTTGATGATCCACCAAAGGTTAATGGTAAGACCCTATTGCTGAAGACACCATATGCAGCTGACACGTAAAATGGAATGGCATGGCTGCAAGCCAGGAGAGAGTCAGTCCCCAGACAGTCAGCATGTCTAGTGCCAGAAGGTGCTACATGGGTGACTGGGGGAAATGACCAATATCTGTCCAAGCAACTCATGGTCTAACCTACTTAGAAGCAAATAACCTGTTGGGATGCCCACACAAGTGCAATAGTGGCACACAGACTTGGTGGGGAACCAACTGCTCTTGATTTGGCTAACTGCTCCCCCCAGTGGTATGGGACCCATTGCTGGAGCTGGGAAACAAGTCAGAACCATATCCAAACATAAGTCCACTCTCCAATATCAAGCTACCATCAACCATGGGCTACAGGAGGGCATACACCTATTAAACTCTCTATTAAAAAAAGTAAGGGTTGGGCTGGAGAGATGGCTTAGTGGTTAAGCGCTTGCCTGTGAAGCCTGAAGACCCCGGTTCGAGGTTTGATTCCCCAGGACCCACGTTAGCCAGATGCATAAGGGGGCGCAAGTGTCTGGAGTTCGTTTGCAGTGGCTGGAGGTCCTGGCGTGCCCATTCTCTCTCTCTCTGTCTATTTGCCTCTCTCTCTCTCTCTCTCTCTCTCTCTCTCTCTCTGTCACTCTCAAATAAATAAATAAAAATGAACAAAAATAAAAATAAAAAAAAAAAGTAAGGGTTATCTCATTTGTCCTGGTGCTAACTTACTTTCCATTGGAGAATCTGCTTCTCTTTTTCAGATAGATGTAGATCCTAAGGAAAGAGCCACTCCATCATACCTCAAAAGGGCCCCAGTAGAAACTAAGAACAATTGGCAAAACAAGCAAGGGCACTGTTTTCCTGATGAACTGGATACCAGCACAAGGGGGAAGGAGACCAACACAGAGAAAAATCAACTCCTACCAAATCAGAGAGCCAGAGCCTCAGAGGCCCCCAAAACCTCATTACTGAAGCAGACCAAAAATGAACCCAACATGGCTCAGGGAAATTTTGCAGAAGAGGGGTCAGAAAGAATGTCAGAGCCACATGTTGGGTCATGATGTGCAGAGACATTTGTCATACTAATAACTGTGGGCTAACTCCACAATGCACGACCCATATACCTCAACAAGGACGGGCTAATGGGGAGGGGGTAGGTCTCGGAAGAGCCTAATAATGGTACCAAACTGTCTGTATTTGCTGAATAGAAAACTATTAATAAATATTAAAAAATAAAAAAGCTCATTGTGGATGATAGCCACATGCTGGTACTGGGAGTCACAGATCACTGCCCATTAAGAAAAGGAAGGACAAGATAACTAATATAAAAGAGATAGAGAGAAGAGCAAGCGAGAGACAGAGAGAAAGGCTGTAGCAGATTAAGGTCAGTCATCATCATACCCTCTCCAGTGTCTTGTGGGTCAGGTATTCCCTCTAAGAGCCTGGTGAAGGTTCAGCCATTTGGTCTGCCTTTTAGGAAGTAGAATTTTATGGTACCATTGCCATTTTAACAGGTTTTTCACTTTTATACTTTTGTTTGTGCATACATTTAAGTATGTATAGTGTGTATGTTGTGGCATGTGTATGTTTTCTGCATGTATGTACACAGATGTATATGTTTTGTGTGCACATGTGCAGAGGTCAGAAGAGAACAGTGAATGTTCTCTGTTGCTGCTCATGTGATTTCTTGAGATGGAGTCTCTCACTAAGATGCCATTTTTGGTCAGACTGACTAACTGACCAGTGAGGTATAGTGATTCCCTGGTCTCTAGTCCCTACTGGGGACTGGGTTTGCATTGTGTGTGGCCATGCACAGCTGTTTCTGTAGGCTCTGAGAAATCAAAGTTAGGGCAAATCCTCATGCTTGCATGCAAATACTTTTACCTACTGAGCTGTTTCTCCACCCTCTTTGTCATGGATTTTAGCACAGCAATGAGAACAGTAGTTAAAACAATGATTATAGCACATTTTACTCATAATCACAGAAAACTGAAAATAGTCTTCAGTGGGTGAATGAACAGAAAAATGCAATAATTCTTTGCAATGTAAAGTACCAAACTATTTGCATATGTAACATCATTAAAGTATTTTATTTTTAATGAATGAAGCTACAACCAATAGATTTTATACTGTTTAATTTTATTTGACCAATCACAAGGGTACAGAATAAACCAGAATGACAGAAAACACAACAATGGCTGCAACGCATGAAAGAATTTAAAGGGGGAGATATGAAATAATTTGCAACACAAAGTACATTAATAGATGAATATTTACAAATAAAAATTATAGCTCCGTATATCAAAAACAGAGAACCACTTTCTTCTGAATAGCGATACACCCTGAAT
Organism: Jaculus jaculus; assembly: GCF_020740685.1. Classification (NCBI taxonomy): domain Eukaryota; kingdom Metazoa; phylum Chordata; class Mammalia; order Rodentia; family Dipodidae; genus Jaculus; species Jaculus jaculus. Next base: position 116,661,159 of record NC_059107.1, read on the forward strand.
GTAATAAACCCTGAGAAAGTATCCCTAAAGAAAAAAAAATATTGTGCTAGTATATTTCTTGTTGCTATAACAATTTTTTTTTGAAAACAAAGAAAAACACTTAAGGCAAGAAGGATTTATTTAGCTTACAATCGGAGCGTAGAGTCCATTATGGTGAAGACGGTGTGGCAGCATTTGCTTGGGGACCTGGTCACATCATGCAGTCAGGAAGCAGAAAGAGAGAGATGCTGGTTCTCATCTCACAATCTCCTTTTGATTTAGTTTGAGAAACTAGCCAATGGAATGTTGCCACCCACTGTTAAAGAAGGTGTGTTTTCCTATCTCCTTTAACTAAATGTAGCAGCTCCCTCACAACAGCCTAGAAGCTGGTCTCCTAGGTGATTCCAGATCCTGTCCAGTTGATAGTCCATATTAACCATAATTGCCATCACAAATATGGTGATAATATTGTCAAAATATGACAATATTTTCTAGTTACTATCATGTCCCCTTAAATAAAATGTCTGATATTATCATTTTATTGTAGCAAATAAAGTTGGAATATGATGCTTTGATAGCTTTTGTTTTGTTTCTGCCTCAGTGAGTTTTAGAGACTTATTTTTTTCTAACACAGTTAGCCTTTTGGTATTTGGATTAACAACATAGATAATAAAGTACAAATTTTATCTACAACATCAATGAATATAAATTAAGCAGACAGTTCTTTTTTATCTAAGTGATAATTGCATGAGTGCATTTATTAAATCATTAAACTTATCCTTTATTCTTCTCTCGCCAGATTCCCAAATTTCTCTCTTGGTATTCTTCTACAAAGGCAGTGAATTATCTATGACTGTTCTTAATTGTAATATGAAAATGAGTTTGAAGACTAATGATAATCACCTGATAACTTTGTATTTTATTAATTTGCTTATAAATATAGTTTAAATACATGATCATCTGATCACAATAGAAAGGTCTGTATGAATTTTAAATGCCCTTAGGAGTTAATAAACAGATACCAGTCTTTCATTAGTAACTTGTTCATTTTTTTTTTAAAGCCATTGCTACACATGGCTGGCAGACAACATGCATGGATTTAATCATACCTTGTTTTCATTTGCATGGTTGATATTCTTAAACCACATTCTAGAAGTGAAAGTTCCCTTTGGAGAGGGATATAAAGAGCAAACTAGAAACAAATGATTGAATGTATTCAGGTCAAGCTGTGAAGAATGTAAGATTATGTCTATGGACACATTCTTTTTTTTTTTTTTAATTTATTTATTTGAGAGCGACAGACACAGAGAGAAAGACAGATAGAGGGAGAGAGAGAGAATGGGCGCGCCAGCGCTTCCAGCCTCTGCAAACGAACTCCAGACGCGTGCGCCCCCTTGTGCATCTGGCTAACGTGGGACCTGGGGAACCGAGCCTCGAACCGGGGTCCTTAGGCTTCACAGGCAAGCGCTCAACCGCTAAGCCATCTCTCCAGCCCTCTTTTTTTTTTTTTTTTTTGAGGTAGGGTTTCACTCTAGTTCAGGCTGACCTGGATTTCACTCTGCAGTCTCAGAGTGACCTCTAACTCATGGCAGTCCTCCTACCTCTGCCTCCCAAGTGCTAGGATTAAAGGCATGCACCACCACACCCGGCTTTTCATTTTCTTAACAGAAGTGGAAATGTTGTTAGAAATATTTTAATGTAAGCTTAAACATTGTTCTTGAGGGACAAGAGAGCAAGAGAGGTGCTCAGTGAATAAATGTGACTTGCCCAAGTATGGATACAGGCTTCTCTAGGGAATTGCCATATGGGCATATTCTGTGTGTAAAACTGGCAGGTAACACTATAGCCAACACTTGGCCAGGAGGGATACATCAATCCACATGGAGAAATGTTGGCTTGGTGGAGGAACTTTTTGAAAGTCTCACATTCTGAGTATGAAAGAAATCCACTTAAAATTATATTCCTTTTACCTTCCTACTGTGTCACGAATTAGTTCTCTGACAGTATTCACATGGCTATTTGTGTTGGTCTCTTTTTTTCTAACTGTAACACTGTCATACTTGTTATGATCAATTTATAAAAATGAAAGTTTGTTTGTGGTCCCAATTTTAGAGTGTTCAGCTCATGATTAATTATCATTGTTGCTTTGGGCCATGATGGCAGAGCTGAATGGTGAGCAAGCCATTCCACAGCCAAAAATGAGAAAGAAAGGATAGCACTAATTTTATTCTTAAGTCTCTGTATGAGGACCCACTTCTTAAAGATCTTGCCATTTCCTTACTGTACCATGGCTGGGGACCAAGCCCTTTAGCAACATGTCTTCAAGAGACACTTAGTCAAACTGTAACACTATTGTACAACAGATTGGATTTAATATCCTCATTGTCCTGAAAACAAGAACACTGAAAAGAAAATTTCAAACTCTCTGATGCCTCTTGATGCATGCCATTGTGAAACAACCACCCTGTGGTGATTTGTATCAGATGTTCCCCATACCAAGCTTAGAATGGTTGGATCCCAGTGGATAACAATTTGGGAGGTGAAGCCCTGCTGGAGGAGGTGTGTTGTTGCTCTTGGCTTGGGCTTATGGGTGCTATAGCCAGCTCATCTTTGACAGAGTTTGGCTCATTCTGTTCCTAATATTTTCTCATGCTGTAGCAGAAGTGATGTCCAGCCTCTGGTCCTGCCATGTTTTCCCCCTGCTATCATGAAGCTTTCTCTAGGGACTATAAGCCAAAATAAATATTTTCCTTCCACCAGCAACTTTTGCTCAGGTGTTTTGTTCTGTCAAAAATAAGTTACCAGGGCTGGAGAGATGGCTTAGTGGTTAAGGCACTTGTCTGAAAAGCCAAAGGACTGAGGTTCAATTCCCCAGGTTCCATATAAGCCAGATGTACAAGCTGGCACATGTGTCTGGAGTTTATTTGCAGCAGCTGAAGGCCCTGGAGTGCTCCTCCCTCCCTCTCTCTCTCTCTCTCTCTCTCTCTCTCTCTCTCTCTCTCTCTGTCTCTATGCATCTTTCCCTCTCTTAAATAAATAAAAATAATTTTAAAAAGAAAGTAACTATGGCACATTTCAAGAATGGTGAATACTATTTGTTTATTACCTTTCTTACAAACTGAAAAGTTAACCTATGTTACTTCATGATTTCTGGTAGAACGGGACAGTTCTAGGTCAAAGTCAAATGTTGTTTCTCATGGCTGACCAGACATCATGATCTGCATGCTGGCATCATTTCCCCCTTGCCTCTGAAGCCTACAGGAATAATATGGAGTAGACAGTTGGAAGCTGTGTATGCTGGTATGATCACCCTAGCCAGGGAACTCTGAACAAAAGAATCCCCAGTCATTTTTAAGGAGACTCTCCTCAAATCTGTTCAGTAGTTCTTGTAAAAAGAAGTATAGTTTTTACTATATTGGACAAGAAATAAATTACTCTGAACAGGATACATTATCTGTACTTTTCAAGGCTGTTAGTTACACAAATTCTCTCATAAAAACAGAGTGTAAAATAAGAACGGTTAGTGCTCCCACTGACATGATAGGCAGGAATTGCCTGCCAATATACAAAATTAATGAGTGTAGTTAAAAGTTGTATTATACAAACATTAACCAAGAAGATTTTTTTAGAAGCCAACTGGGCTTTCATTTCACCATCTTATTCCCAGTCATAACTAAATTTCAAATACAATGTTTGAAGAACATAGCAAATGGCCAAAACATTTCCAATACTCTCATGTACATGGAAAATGTTTGAGGATCCCTTGTTCATTCAAATATATGTTCTTGCTTGACAGTATGAAAGAGAAACTATTATGATTCCATTGACCTTACCTATATTATATCCTACAATACCCAAGAAGTCCCATAAGGGCTGGAGAGATGGCTTAGCGGTTAAGCGCTTGCCTATGAAGCCTAAGGACCCTGGTTCGAGGCTCGGTTCCCCAGGTCCCATGTTAGCCAGATGCACAGGGGGGCGCACGCGTCTGGAGTTCATTTGCAGAGGCTGGAAGCCCTGGCACGCCCATTCTCTCTCTCTCCCTCTATCTGTCTTTCTCTCTGTGTCTGTTGCTCTCAAATAAAATAAATAAAAAATATTAAAAAAAAAGAAGTCCCATAAAACATGTGTATGTGTTCATGGAGAATGCAAGTATTTCCCAGCTTCTACATGATTCACTCTTCTGAAGTTATCAATGGTGTTGAGGTAGAGACACACAGGGTAGTTGATGTTAGGTATTTCTTCAGTTTTGCAGGTGGCCCATGTCATCCATGCTCAGTCCTCTATACAATCAAATGAAGATCATTCTGTTTATGATTGGATGGCCATGTGGTCTTCTTAGATATTAGCGAAATCTAAAGCAGCATTAACCTAATCTTTACCTAGCATAATGACTCTGCTATGATTTAAGTGAATCTTCTCAAAATAGAAAGAGTAGGAAATTTAAACCCCACTGTACCTGCACTGGGTGGTAGAGCATAACCAAAAGAGATTAATATTGCTATTGTGGGAATGGCTCTGGATAGTATAAGGGGATTCCTTATAAATGAACCAGCTCAATCCCTTTCTCTTTCACCTTTTTTTTTTTTTTTTTCTCTTTCTGCATTTTGCCACAGGATGACTTAGCAAGAAGTCCTGTGTCAAATGTAGATCCTTTGATATAGTTTCCCAGATTCCAGAGACATGAGAATTGGAATAGTTAATGCTTGTTATAAGTCACTTAGTCTAAAATACTCTGTTATAGCAGGAGGAAAAAAAAAAATCACTAGGGCTTTCTCTTTGATAATAAAACACGAACTCTGAAAACCAGACTTAGAACAAACTTATGATTACCAGTGAATGTCTTAATGTGGCCATAGTAGAGTTTTCCTTTCCATTATACTTTTCAAACCAAGGCCAGTTTTTTTTTTTCATTATTTGCAGTCTAATGAGATATTAACACATTATAGTTCTTTCATTAGTATTATACCTTTTAAATCACTCACTATTTTTTTTCTGAGTTCATATACTCCTCATCCATAATACCTGAGGAAATTGCTCTTCCAGCTATCCTTTCATTAAACTAGCAGACTACTGTCAACTCTTAGCATTTATAACCTGATGGATCAACTCAACAGTGGTTTTGAGTGACATTTCTATAAATACTGTGACTTTTGCAACAACTCCTATGATATTTTCATCTGATATCATCATCTTTCAGTGCATAATCCTACATAGGAATTTACACTCTTGGTGTTACTTCAAGGTTCTAGAAACTTCTTACTTCCCAGGAAGATGAGAGACACTGCCTGGATATTCAAGGAATAGTATAAATATATACCAACCAGGAGATATTTACTTAAGTCTTTTGAGCTTGATGAATAGATAAAGAGGCCAAAAGTGCAGAAGAACAACTTTTGAGGCACACAGATTAAGTCCTTCTTGCATTTCTACCTTGTGCTAATAACGAAGTTACACAAAGGATTCTTGTTTCCTCCATCAACAGAGGTTATGAAAAATAGGACTGCTCAACATTTTTTTAAATTTTTATTAACATTTTCCATGATTATAAAATATAACCCATGGTAATTCCCTCCCTCCCCACCCCCACACATTCCCATTTGAAATTCCATTCTCCATCATATTACCTCCCCATTACAATCATTGTAATTACATATAGACAGTATCAACCTATTAAGTATCCTCCTCCCTTCCTTTCTCTACGCTTTATGACTCCTTTTTACCTTACTGGCCTCTGCTACTAAGTATTTTCATTCTCACACAGAAGCCCAATCATCTGTAGCTAGGATCCACATATGAGAGAGAACATGTGGCGCTTGGCTTTCTGGGCCTGGGTTACCTCACTTAGTATAATACTTTCCAGGTCCATCCATTTTACTGCAAATTTCATAACTTCATTTTTCTTTACCGCTGAGTAGAAGTCCATTGTATAAATGTGCCACATCTTCATTATCCACTCATCTTTAGAGGGACATCTAGGCTGGTTCCATTTCCCAGCTATTATAAATTGAGCAGCAATAAACATGGTTGAGCATGTACTTCTAAGGAAATGAGATAAGTCCTTTGGATATATGCCTAGGAGTGTTATAGCTGGGTCATATGGTAGATCAATCTTTAGCTGTTTTAGGAACTTCCACACTGTTTTCCACAATGGCTGGACCAGATTGCATTCCCACCAGCAGTGTAGAAGGGTTCCTCTTTTTCCACATCCCCGCCAACATTTATGATCATTTGTTTTCATGATGGTGGCCAATCTGACAGGAGTGAGATGGAATCTCAATGTAGTTTTAATCTGCATTTCCCTGATGACGTAGAACATTTTCTTAGATGCTTATATGCCATTCGTATTTCTTCCTTTGAGAACTCTCTATTTAGCTCCATAGCCCATTTTTTGATTGGTTTGTTTGATTCCTTATTATTTAACTTTTTGAGTTCTTTGTATATCCTAGATATTAATCCTCTATCAGATATATAGCTGGCGAAGATTTTTTCCCATTCTGTAGGTTGCCTCTTTGCTTTTTTCACTGTGTCCTTTGCAGTGCAAAATCATTGTAATTTCATGAGGTCCCAGTGATTAATCTGTGGTTTTATTGCCTGAGCAATTGGGGTTGTATTCAGAAAGTCTTTGCCAAGACCAATATGTTGAAGGGTTTCCCCTACTTTTTCCTCTAGCAGTTTCAGAGTTTCAAGTCTGATGTTAAGGTCTTTAATCCATTTGGACTTAATTCTTGTGCATGGGGAGAGAGAAGAATCTATTTTCATCCTTCTCAGATATATATCTAGTTTTCAAAACACCATTTGCTGAAGAGGCTGTCTCTTCTCCAATTAGTATTTTTGGCATTTTTATCGAATATCAGGTGGTTATAGCTACTTGGGCTTACATCTGGGTCCTCTATTCTGTTCCACTGATCTACATGTCTGTTTTTGTGCCAGTAACATGCTGTTTTTGTTACTATGGCTATGTAGTATAGGTTAAAATCAGGTATGGTGATACCACCAGCCTCATTTTTGTTGCTCAGTATTATTTTAGATATTTGAGGTTTTTTTGTGATTCCAAATGAATTTTTGGATTATTTTTTCTATTTCCATGAAGAAAGCCTTTGGAATTTTGATAGGGATTGCATTAAATGTGTAGATTGCTTTAGGTAAGATTGCCATTTTCACAATATTGATTCTTCCAATCCAGGAACAAGGGTGTTTCTCCACTTTCTAGTGTCTTCTGCAATTTCTCGCTTGAGTGTTTTAAAGTTCTCATTGTAGAGATTCTTTACTTCCTTGGTTAGGTTTATTCCAAGGCACTTTATTTTTTTTTGATGCAATGGTGAACAGGAGTGATTCTCTGATTTCATCCTCTGTGTGTTTGTTGTTAGCATATATGAAGGCTACTGATTTCTGTGTATTTATTTTGTATCCTGCTACATTGCTGTAGGTTTTGATCAGCTCTAACAGTTTGCTAGTAGAGTCTTTAGGGTCCTTTATGTATAGAATCATGTCATCTGCAAATAATGAGAACTTGATCTCTTCCTTTCCAATTTGTATCCCTTTTATGTGTGTCTGTTGCCTTATTGCTATGGCTAAGACTTCCAAAACTATATTAAACAAAAGTGGGGACAGTGGACACCCATGTCTTGTTCCTGATTTTAGTGGAAAAGCTTTCAGTTTTTCCCCATTTAGTAATATGTTGGCTGTAGGCTTGTCATAAATAGCCTTTATTATATTGAGATATGTTCCTTCTATTCCCAGTGTCTGTAGGACTTTTATCATGAAGGAATGTTGGATTTTGTCAAATGCTTTCTCTGTGTCTAATGAGATGATTATGTGATTTTTGTCCTTCAACCCGTTTATGTAATGTATTACATTTATAGATTTGCGTATGTTGAACCATCCCTGCATCTCTGGGATAAAGCCTACTTGGTCAGGGTGAATGATCTTTTTGATATATTCTTGTATTCTGTTTGCCAATATTTTGTTGAGAATTTTTGCATCTATGTTCATGAGGGAGATTGGTCTGTAATTTTCTTTTTTTGTTCTATCTTTGCCCGGTTTTGGAATCAGGGTGATGCTGGCCTCATAGAAGGAGTTTGGTAGAATTCCTTCTTTTTCTATTTCCTGGAAAAGCTTAAGAAGCAATGGTGTTAGCTCTTCCTTAAAAGTCTGGTAAAATTCAGCAGTGAATCCATCTGGGCCTGGGCTTTTTTTGGTTGGGAGATTATTGATAACTGTTCGGATCTCCATGTTTGTTATAGGTCTATTTAAGTGATTAATCTCATTTTGATTTAATTTAGGTAGGTCATATAGATCAAGGAAATCATCCATTTCTTTCAGATTTTCATACTTTGTGGAGTATATGCTTTTATAGTATGTCCCTATGATTTTTTGAATTTTCTGGAATCTGTTGTGATGTTACCTTGTTCATCTCTGATTTTATTAATTTATGTCTCCTCTCTTTCTTTTGGTCAGATTTGCTAAGGGTTTATCAATCTTGTTTATCCTTTCAAAGAACCAACTCTTTGTTTCATTAATTCCTTGGATTGTTCTTTTTGTTTCTATTTCATTAATTTCTGCCCTAATCTTTATTATTTCTTCCTGTCTACTGATTTTTGGTTTGCCTTGTTCTTCTTTTTCCAAGGCTTGAAGGCAAAGCATTAGGTCGTTTACTTGCGACCTTTATAATTTCTTAATATAGGCACTTAAGGCTATAAATTTACCTCGTAGAACTGCCTCCATTGTGTCCCAGAGATTTTGGTATGTTGTGTTCTCATTATCATTTGACTCTATAAATTTTTTGATTTCCTTTTTGATTTCTTCATTGATCCATTCATCATTTAGTAGTGTATTGTTTAGTTTCCATGATTTTGTGTATGTTCTATAGCCTTTCTTGCTACTGATTTGTAGTTTAATTCCATTGTGTTCAGATAGAATGCAAGGAATTATTTCAATTTTCCTGAATTTGTTAAGATTTGCTTTGTGTCCTAATATATGGTCTATTTTAGAGAATGTTCCATGTGCTGCTGAAAAGAATGTATATTCTGCAGACTTTGGATGAAATGTCCTGTATATATCTGTTAAGTCCATTCCTTCTATGACCTCATTTAGTCCAGATGCCTCTCTGTTTATGTTTTCCCTGAATGACCTGTCAATTGATGAGAGTGGAGTGTTAAAGTCACCCATCACCACTGTGTTTGGTGTTATCTGTGATCTTAGTTCTAATAGTGTTTGTTTGACGAATTTGGGAGCCCCCATGTTAGGTGCATATATGTTTAGGATTATAATGTCCTCCTGTAGGAGTGTGCCCTTAATCAATATAAAGTGACCTTCCTTATCTTTCTTGACTAACGTTGGACTAAAAGTCTACCCTGTCCAATATTAGGATAGCAACCCCTGCTTGTTTTCTAGGCCCATTTGCTTGAAACACCGTATTCCAACCTTTCACCCTAATGTAATCTCTATCCTTTTAGAAAGGTGAGTTTCTTGGAGACAACAAATTGTAGGATCCTGCTTTTTAACCCAGTCTGTGAATCTATGTCTTTTCGTTGGGGCATTGAGGCCGTTGATATTAAGAGATATTATTGAAAGTATGTATTTATGTTTGCTTTTTTTTTTTTTTGTGGTTCTGGTTCTACCTGTGCTCTCTTCTGTTTACTAGTATTTGAGCATTGCTTGTTTTTTCTAGGTTCCTTATATGTGTGCTTTTCCTTTTCTTCAGCATGGAGGATTCTATCAAGTATTTTCTGTAGAGCTTGTTTTGTCTTCAAATACTCCCTTAACCTGCTTTTGTCATGGAATGTCCTTATTTCTCCATCTATTTGAATGGATAACTTTGCAGGATAAAGTAACCTTGGTTGACAGTTGTTATCTTTCAGAACTTGGAATATATCACCCCAAGCCCCTCTGGCTTTAAAAGTTGTGTTGAATAATCTGCTGTAATCCTGATGGGCTTACTTTTGTAGGTAACTTGATTTTTCTCTCTAACTGCTTTCAATATTTTTTCTTTGGTTGTGTGTTTGGAAGTTTGATTATAATATGGTGAAGAGAGGTTCTTTCCAGGTTTTGTCTGGCTGGGGTTCTAAAGGCTTCCTGTATCTGTATTGGCACCTCTTTCCCAATTTGGGGGAAATTTTCTTCTTTGATTTTTTGAAGACACCTTCTATGCCTTTTGAGTGAAATTCTTCTCCATCTACTATGCCCTGAATTCTAATATTTGATCTTTTCATAGTGGCCCGAATATCTTGAAATTCCCACTCATACTTTTCTATAAGTTTGTCTTTCTCTTTGTTGGACTGTATTACATCTGCCACCTGGTCTTCCAGCTTAGATATTCTGTCCTCTCCTTCATCCATCCTATTGGTGAGATTTTCTACAGAGTTTTTTTTATTTCATTAACTGTGTTCTTCATTGCTAGTAATTCTGACTGGTTTTTCTTTATTATTTCTATTTCCTTATTTATGTCTTGTATTGCCTTCTTTATTTCTTGAAATTGGTGTCCTGCATCTTCCTTGATTCCTTTGATTGCCTCTTGAAGTTCCTCTTTGACTCCTTTGATTTGTTCTCTGACTTCTTTGAACATATTTACAATCATTCTTTTGAAATCTTTTTCAGGCATGTCCTCTAACTCGTTCTCACTGGAGGTCATTTCTGATGCATTAATACTTTTAGGTGGATTTATATCATCTTGCTGTTTAGTGTTTCTTGTGTTATAATGTATATATTTTTGCATCTTGGATTAAGTTAATGTATTCTTAGCTGTATCAATTGATTTGATGTTATATATTTTCAGGGTAGGAGCTTAAGGTGTTAGATATGGCTCTCAAGACTCTGAGAGTATCTACAAAGGAGCTCTGAGGGGTTGAGTTTCTCTGCTATGGGAGTATTCAAGTAGGCTGAGTGGAATAAAACACAGGTAGATTCTAAAAGTTAACTAAACACTGTACCCATTCAGTCAAAAACATCCCCAAGTATGTACGCCAGAGTAGTTATTATAAGAACCAGATCCTCTATCAACACAGAGGTTAAGATTTCTGGTCAGTTGAGGGATCCAAGTCAGCTTGTGACCAAGTGAGACCCTTCCCTGGTGCAAACCCAGTTACCTTGGATGAGTTTGGTCTCAGTCAAGTTGCTGCCTGGGTCGTCGGGCTGCTGTTCTGATTTCTGGAGCTGGGCACTGGCTTTTCCTATGGGGCAAACCTAGCCTGGCAACTGTGGCCCTGCAGATCAGCACCCCCACTGCTGGAACTGCTGCTGTTTCTGGGTCTGCTGTTGTTGTCGCTCCTGGGTCTGCTGCTGCTGGGGCCACTGGTACCAGTTCCAGAGCTGCTGATGTTGCTGCCGAACTCTGCTCCTGCTTGGGTCCCGCTGTCAGCTCAAGTTGGCGTGGCAGGGTCCCGGGCCGCTGCTCTGTTTGCTGGAGCTGGGCTCGGGTGGTGGGGGAGGGGAGGGGGCCGCAGCTGCTCTGGTTCTCTCACTGTTCCACGCGTTCTTCTACCTCGCGGTCTGCTCCTCAGTTGCTCACTACCGCTCTCCCCTCACGTTTCCCGAGTTGCAGAGAGCGCAGTGTGAGTGGAAGCTCCCGCACCTGGCTTTTCCTGTGGCTGGTGCTGAGACTGGCGGCTTTTTGGTGCACCGCTGCCGCAGCGGTTGGTGGAGCTGGCGGAGCTGCTTTTGCCAGCCTGTGCGGGCTCTGGATGCTCGGGATCTCTCCTACTTCTCCGCTGCCGCTTCAGTTTCTTATACACCTCTCTTTTTAGTAAAAGTGTGTATTTTGCTGAGGTTTTTTGGTCTTTTTTCCCCCAGGCTGCTTTGGCATGATTCCTATGCCGCCATCTTAACCGGAATTCCTGTTCAACATTTTTATGTTGATATAATATTTTCTCATTTTATTTCTTTTTTACAATCTATTCTTGTCATTTGACCCAGACAGGATTTCTAAGAAAGTTAAGTTCAAATTCTGTCACTCATTGGCTTAATTCCCCTCTCTATCATCTATCTATCTAATATATATGTATATATATGATATATGCATATACATACATATTCATATAGCAGTAGTTTCTCCCTTATCTTTTAAGCTCCAAACTGATTTACAAATCTGGAAAATGAAATGATTTTAGATACCCATTTTTGTACATATAATTTCTTCAGTATGAATTTATCTGTGTATGTGCCCTTATCTCTTCTCTGTCTCTCTCTCTCTCTCTTTTTTTTTGGGGGGGTGGTGTTGGAGGTATGGTCTCACTCTAGCTCAGGCTGACCTGGAATTCACTTTGTGGTCTCTGGGTGGTCTGGAACTCATAGCGATCCTCCTACCTTCTGAATGCTGGGATTAAAGGTGTGTGCCACCTTGCCCACCTGAATTTCCTTGTTTGCACTGACTCTTCAAATTTCATGAGGGACAGAACATCATAGAATGCTAACTCTGAAGGAATGTTGAGCACATCACATTTACTATTAACCTGTATTGTCTAGCAAATTGGAAGTAATCAGAGACTGTTAAATAAATATTTGTTTTTATGTTTTATGAAGAGCTGTTATAATTCCGAAATATACTCTAGCCCCTTGTTAAGATTAATATAGACATTTCTTTATATGGAAAAACTCCATGAGAAATTGTAGTGGGAATTGGATTGCTCAGCAATAAGCAATGCTTCAGTGCATATAACTAGATCTTTCTAATTTTTACCCTTGTACAAGTTGGAGATATAATTTAGAATCAAGACTAGAGATTTTTATGTTGATCCATGCTATGAGAATGACAGAACACTTGAAATGAACTTCATCAAACTTAGGGGCAGATTGGTTTATCCCAATGGAGGGTGTTTTCCTACTCTACCTTTTAATTGTGGATCATTCTTAAGGTGTTCTATTGTAATGTTCACAGCTTGGTCTGCTTTATTGATTAAATCACTGTTACACTCCTGGTGGAAGCACAGCATAAATGATGTGAGATGAGACATTTCAGGTTATCGTAATGTTTGTCATCAGATGACTGCAGTTCTGATGGCTGTGATTGGAAAACAAATGAAATGTTTTTACGAAACTATAATCACATTAGTCTTGACATTTCACTCCTTCCCCCTGGGTAACTAATAGATTCCGTTTCTAAAAGGGAACTTCTAATTAAATATTATTTCCTCCTTTTCTGTTAAGAAAGAATTTCAATTTTATAAGGACCAAAGCTTTCACCTAGTTATATTTTTGCATATATTGTACTTGTGATTAAATTTATATGAGCATATATTTTAAGTGGTTTAGGCATATTTACTCAATATAAGACACCACAGATATTTGCTTATAACTATTTACATTTTACTAGAAAACATATTGCTAATCAACACATATGATTCAGAATTAATCTTTTATTGATGACTGCCATAAAATTACCAATTTCATTGGGATGAATGATGAGCTAACAAAAGAGATGGTCTGTAAGTTCTCATCACAGTGAGAAGTTATACATTTTGTATTGTAAAACCTTCAGCTGCACTGAGAATCTGATTGCCATAGTGTGGTGGTTTGATTCAGGTGTCCCCCATAAACCTAGGTGTTGTGAATGCTAGCTCCCCAGCTGATGGATATTTGGGAATTAATGCCTCCTGGAGGGAGTATATTGTTGGGGGCGGGCTTAAGGGCTTTATAGCCAGTTTCCCCATGCCAGTGTTTGGCACACCCTCCTTTTGCTGTGGTCCAGCTTATGTTGGCCAGGGGGTGATGTCCACCTTCTGCTCATGCCATCGTTTTCCCCTGCCATCGTGAAGCTTCCCCTCAGCCTGCAAGCCAAAATAAACCTCTTTTTCCCAGAAGTTACTCTTGGTTGGGTGATTTCTACCAGCAATGCGAACCAGACTGCAACACATAGTTTCAATCCAGCTTTATAACATACTAATTCCTTGGTTATAAACAAACTTTCTAACCTCATAAATCTGTTTCTTCATGTGTAAAAGTGGGGTAGCAGTAGTGTCAAACAAAGGTGTTTATTCACTCAATAACTGTTCCACTAGCCTCTCATATGTAGCTAAAATGCCTACTGATATGAGGCAAAGGAAAAAAGACAATTTCTGACCATGGGGTTATTAAGTAGTCACTGAATACATGAAGGTGTTCTGAATGTGAACTTATTGGAATTAAAATATTGATATTATTTCTCCTGGGAAGATTTTAAAAAACAACAGTGGAAGCATTGCTAAATCAATAGATGGTGTGTTGCATATGAATAGCATTTGAGCTTAATGAGAACATTCATATGTAGGAGGGGTCACTAACACTGGTACATGATTTAAGGCTGTGAGGAGTAGTATTTTCTTGAGAACTGATGCTTCAAGTTGCTTTGTATTCACAGATTATGTAAGTGCCACTGCATTGCTTTTTTATTTTTTGTATCTCATTACATGTGCAAGTGCACACACCTAGGCAAATAAAAAAGAAATTCTTAATTTTCTCATAGAAAAAGACTCAGGATATACCTATTATGGATGAATCTGACCTGCATTAATTATTTGGGCACTGTAACATCAATATTCAATTTACCAATGTTAGGACCTCTTTCAGGAGTGAAATAGCCATGATTTATCTCTTCAAATTAAAAAAGGTTGGATAGTATTATCTCATATACATAATTCATTTTAATTAAATGCATATTCTTGAATAGCTTCTTAATGGCTATCCAATGCTTAATTAATCTTTAGTGCAACAACCTGAAATCCTTTGGGAAGTCATATGATCATTCAAAATTCACAAACAATATGTAATACCCAAGTAAAGTCTATTAGGCAATCTTTACAGGTTGAGTAAATAATGTGTTATTTCTTCATTATCCAACTATCTGAAAAAAATATTAAAGAGATAAAAGCATGGATTTGAAAGACTAGTTTTTCTGCCATTGCCATTTTTCAAACTTTTCTCTCTAATGACATTATGACATTGAGATGTTCATAATCAATTAATTTGCCTTCAATGGGAAGAATTTATAAGTTTGTATATATACATATATATTATATATGTGGAACTTACACACACACACACACACACACACACACACACACACACACACACATATATATATATGAGTTGGGCTTCTTTTGTGTAGGAGAATTCTTATACATGCTGGAATAACAGCCAATTAACAGCAGGAACTTCTGTCTCTTGCATTTATTTCATGATATCAGGTTCTATAAATTTCTATCACATATATGCATTTTGTGAAAGTCATATGTATGAATGTACTTTGACTATACTGGAATACATTGCGACCATTCAAGGCACAAGGGTGATTGATTTCTTTCTCCTTTGGTTTTTTTCCATTCTTGTTTTGACTTCTCCAAATGCCATAATTTGGGTGACATTTTTCTGTGCTACAGTTAAGTCTAATACCTTGTGTCTTGCAGAATCCATGCTAATTGTGGAACAGCAAGCTAAAAAGTGTAATTCATATAACCCCCACCTCTACTATGATGAGGGGCAAATAGAGGTGACTTCCCTACAACAAGGCAAACACAATTCTTGTTCTTATGAGCTCTCAGCAAATTAATTCAAAATTAGATTCTCAAAAATATACTTTATGCATTACCTTTTACAAAAGTGTAAAATCTTGATATCCTGTCTCAGTGCCTTGCCATAATTTACATTTGATGGTATGCTTACTTATGAATAATATGCTTCCGAAAAAAGGGAAAATAAATCGCTGAGGTTTCTCTGGTACTTCAGTTAACTTGAAGTAAAGATTCAAAGAGAGAAAGAGAAATGGCATATATTTGCTTCTTGCACAAAGTACAGGTACAGAGGCTCCTGAGACCTCAAAACACAAAGACGTTGGTTTTTACTGACTTTTAAACACATTCTTATTGTGGTGGTTTTAGTTTGGTATCCCTCATAAACCCACATGTTTTGAATGCAAGGTCCCCGGCTGATGGTAGGTGTGGAGGTGGAGCTCTGCTCCAGGAAATATGTTGCTGGGTGTGGGTCTTGAGGTTTAATAGCCCTAGCTTGCCAGTGTTAGCTTGGCACATCTTCCTGATGCTGTGATCCACCTGATGTTTGCCAGGAGGTGACGTTGAGCCTCTGCTCATACCACATTTTCCCCTGCCATGTGGAATATTCCCTAGAGTGTTTAAGCCAAAATAAACCCTTTCCTCCACAAGCTGCCTTTGGTCAGGTGCTTTATGACAGCAATGAGAAGGTAACCACAACACTTATGATGCTTGAGAGGCACATCAGACACTTACTATTTTAAATGCTTTTACTTCATTACTCAACCAATGCTCACAATACCCTAGTAAGAGGAATTGGAAGTACAGAGTCATTTTATCAATAACAAAATGGTGACATCTAAAGAAACAATTTGTTCAGGGTCCTGTAAATAAAATTAAAGGGATACTGTCAAATTTTAGTATATATATGTATGTATAAGTATATATATGGGTTTGCTAAGGAAAGCATAAAATTATACAGAAAGTAAGGATTAATATAATAACCTTATATGTCACTTACTCTTTGAAATTGTTCAGCCAAGTTCCATGGAGGGGTATCTATTGAAAATAGAGGACCAGGTTTGGTGGTACATGCCTGTAAACCTAGCACTCAGGAGACAGAGCAGAGAAGATCACCACTATCTTTGTATAGTGAGTTCCAGTCTGGCCAGGGCTACATATTGTGCTATAAAAAAGAAAGAAAGGGGACTGGAGAGATGGCTTAGCCGTTAAGCGCTTGCCTGTGAAGCCTAAGGACCTGGCTTGAGGCTCAATTCCCCAGGACCCACGTTGGCCAGATACACAAGGGGGCGCATGCATCTGGAATTTGTTTATAGAGGCTGGAAGCTCTGGCGTGCCCATTCTCTCTCTCTCTCTCTCTCTGCCTCCTTCTCTCTCAAATAAATAAACAAAAATAAATAAATAAATTTTAAAAAAAGAAAGAAAGGGATAAAGGGAAGAAAGAAGTGAGTAAAGAAAGAATGGACAGAAAGAGGAAGGGAAAGAACAGAAAAAGGAAAGAAATGAAATGAAAGTAAGAAAAGGAAAAGGAGGGCTGGAGAGATGGCTTAGCAGTTAAGCTCTTGGCTGTGAAGCCTAAGGACCCAGTTCAAGGTTCGATTCCCCAGGACACACGTTAGCCAGATGCATACTGGGCACACACATCTGGAGTTCGTTTGCAGTGGCTGGAGGCCCTGGCGCACCCATTCTCTCTCCCTCTCTCTATCTGCCTCTTTCTCTCTCTGTCACTCTCAAATAAATTTTAAAAAATTTAAAAAGAAAAGGAAATGGAAGGAAAAAGGATAGAAAAATGGAATGGAATATATTATTGTCACTCTTGACACACACAAAAACAGATGTGTTAAACTATGTTACTCAAATGACCACTTTTTATTCCAAATGCCCTATGCAAATATAAGAATGACAATGAACATTATATATATATATTTCTTCCAATGTGCCAGGTAGTTCTTTGTTCTTGGTACATATCGATTTGTTTAATATTTTCAACACCTCTATGGCATTGCTATTCCTACTTGTTGAATCAGATATTGAGTCAGAATGAAATTAGATTAATTGTTGCTGGTCACATGGCTGAAGTTTGTACTGATTTGATTTCAGAAACCTGCTCTTGTTACCACACTTCTTTCCTTCTGAGCTCTCTCTTCTTCTTATATTACTGGATTAAGGACCTCTTTGAATTGCACTGACACTATAATAACAGAGTTAAATGTAAGAAAAGTTACTCTTGGATACTGACCCTTTTGATATATAGTACTAGCTAGGAAACCTATTAATGGTGTGGTTTGTCATAAGATCCGGCTACAAAATCTCCATTAAGGATACCATATGACACTTACTAGTCATGTTGCTTTAAAGTTCCTTATTGTTGTGACAGTTCCTAGACTTTTGTGTTTTTAAAAAATATTTTATTTATATTTATTTATTTGAGAGGGAGAGAGAAAAAGATGCAGATACAGAAACAGAGAGAGAATGGGTTCACTAGGGCCTGTAGCCACTGCAGACAAACTCCAGATGCATGTGCCACCATGTGCATCTGGCTTATGTGGGTACTGGGGAATCAAACCTGGGTCTTTGGGTGTCACAGGCAAATGCCTTAACCCTTAAGAAATCTCTCCAGCCAGATTTTTGTTATTTTTGATGTTATTGGGTAACATTGATGAGGGGAATTTTAGAATGCTTCTCTTAACTTCTTATTGAGACCCACACTGTATTAGTCAGGGTTCTCTAGAGGAACAGAACTGCTAGAATGAATTGCATTAAAAGGGAATTTATTGTATTAGCTTAATGCAGTCTAACAATAGCAGCTTGCAGACCTGAGAGTCAAGGCACCTGGTATCTGCTCAGTCCGTGAGGCTTCAATCAGCACTTCCAATCAAGCGTGTAACCATGGAGGCCTCCTGGAGAGATGCCACTGGTCTCCAGTTCAAGCTGGTCTTCAGTTCATGCTAGAAGGCTGCAAGCAGCTAGGTGGAGGAAAGGAATCTTCTCTCAGAGCTTCCTTAGATAAAGCACCCTCCTCAGAGAGGGGCCACCCACTCTGGGAAAGGGCTTACCCTGGGGGAAGGAGTCCCTCCTTTAGTTAATCTTTCCTGAAAGCAACTTCAGAGATCCACCCAAGAGGCATGTCTGTGGATTCCTAAACAGATCAACTTGACAAGACTTAACCATCTCATACACCTTATTTGTTTATTCATTCAACACTTATCTACATCAGTATGAAATACTAGAGATTTTCTAAATTTGTGATTATGATCTACTATTATTTCCTACACAGTATAGCTCATATTGTTTCAACTCTGGTCATTATAAGTTCTTTCACTTGGTTTTTGGTAACATTCCTTCATCATGCAGAACTGTTCTTCCTTTGTTGGGCATACTTTTTTATCCTCTGGCATGACAAGGAGGTGCTCCAGCCTCATCTCGTGTCTTTCCATTCACATTCCTAATATCAGCCACATTTCTAAGTTTTTTTTTTTTTTTTTTTTTTTTAATGGAGAATGTTAGAAAGCAAAATCTTGGTGCTGCATGAGTTTGCCATTGATCCTGGGCTCCCTCAGCAGCTGATTTAGCAAGAAAAATAAACAAATTATATATATACACACATAGATATATATGCATGTATGTATATATACACACACACATATATATGAATATATATGTGTGTGTGTATGTATATGTACATACATATAAATATATTAATTTATGTTAGCATCATGTCTCAACCAACAATACAGCACTATGTGGATGCACATATCATTATAAATGCTACTTTATGTAAATATTTGTTTTTATTAAACTAAGCACAAGTACATTTTGAGGTTGACATCATGTCAGCAATCGTTTGGTTTCACATCTTTGCTTATCTCTAAACTCCCACTCAAGAAGTAAGAAATCTTCATTCTATCACCCACAATTCTTGAACTTGTTCAATTCCAGTAGATATACAAAGCAGAGTCACACACAGGACATAACATTTATTTTAATATGTTATGCAGGATTAAATAATAGGAATATGCATTTTGTGTATTCAGTATTATTAAATTAGAACATCTCACTCCTTACACCTTGACCATGCTTATGGCACTATTTTGATGCATGGCCAGGTAAACTCTTTTCATCTTATGTTCCTCTTCCTCTTTACTTTGATGTGGAGCAGCTAGAGGGGAAATCTTAGGGGATTCTCAGTTATGTTCTGAGTATGCCTCCTGTGTTAGAAAAGCCTATGTATACAGTTTCCAAATGATTTTTCCCTTTTAAATATTCTTTAAGAAATTTTATAATTTTTAATTTTTCTAAGATTTATGATGTATTTTAAGGAAGTAATTGTTCTTTGACTTTACTTCCATTTTTCATATGGATATCTAGTTATTTCAGAATCATATGTTAGCAAGACTGTCCTCTCTCCTCTCCATTTAATGTTTTGTTAGTCAGTTGATTATATTTATATAACTCTATTTTTAGTTTTCTGACATCTCTATTTTGTTCCATGTAGTTCTCTATCATTTCTGCAAGACTTCACCATCTTGTTTACTGTAGCTTTTCCATAAGCTGTGCAACCAGGCAGTGTAAACTTTTCAACTTTATACTTCTTATTTTTAGTATTAGTTAGTTCACATCACTTTTCTCCTATCAATTTTATAATAATTTATTCTTAAAAGGTATAAATTACTAGTATTTTATTAGGATTGTGTTGAATGTGTAGAATTGAATCTGACAATCATTATATATGTTTTGAGGTAGAGGAATAGGGGCTATTTTTCATAGTTTTCTTAACTATGAAGTCTAAACAACTAGTGCAAATTAGGGAAAGAGGGAAAGTGTTTGTATGGGAGACCTGGAAAAGAAATTATGGGAGCAGGAGTAAGGCATCTTCTATGATTATTTAAAAAAAAAAATGTTTCTAGGCTGGAGAGATGGTATAATGGTTAAGGTACTTGCCTGCAAAGCCAAAAGGACCAAGGTTCAATTCCCCTGGCCTCATGTAAGCCAGATGCACAAGGTGGCACATGGGTCTGGAGTTTGTTTGCAGTGACTGGAGGCCTTGTTGTGCCCATTCTCTATCTGCTTCTTTATCTCTTTATTTCTCTCTGTTTCTCTCAAATAAATTAATAACAACAAATTGAAAAATTATAAAAAAGAAAAAAATGTTTACTAGCTCCTGGTTCACTCTCTGTCTCTTCTAGTTCCGTCTCCCCTTGTAAATTTATATTTTCTACAGTCAACAATTATCATGAATTGTACTGTCTTGTTATTATACTGGTTTGAAGATATGTTATATCTCTAAGTAGGCTACCTCACAGAGACAAACAGCCTGTGAGATGTTTTATCGTCCTTTTAATTTCATGGTTTTAAGTGTCAACTCATCAACAGAAGCTTTTATTACTGAAAGTAAGTATACCAGTGCCACCAAAGGAAATACATAAACTTGCTGATTCTACTCATGGCCTACTTTTCTTCTTGCCTTAAGCAGTCTTTGCTCCAATAACATCAGCTACTATAAAGGGACTCACAAGAATAAAAGGCATGCACTTTCTTCATACTCCATTGTGTGACAATGGGACCCTTTATTTTCACAAATACAAAAGCAGTTTGGAGAATTTCATTGTGAAGTTATGAAGAGAGTAAAGCTTCCAAGTGTGCAGTTAATACACCATGTAGGTCCCTGCAGGACAATAGGAGAGTGAGGCTGTGCCTAACTGCAGAACTTTTCTAGCAATGACAATATATGTGTGAATGGGTGGGACTGTCAGGTCAAGTTCTTTCACAAGGATATTTATGTGTTACAATAAATTAAGGCAAGACCAAAGCAGATAGATAAATAAGAAGCTACTTCATAAATTTATATTAATTTGGGGGTAATGTTGGAAATTTTTATTTAGTTGTATTTTGGATTATTTATTTAAACAATTCTGAAATAATGTGGTCATCTAGATGTTCGGGTGGTTTTAAGGACCTTGAACTTTAAGTGCATACAATGCAGATAATGTTCATTTTAAACACTCAAATATATGGTAAAATAATAAATTGTGTGAATAACTGTACATATGCTTATTTAATGGAATTTGTGTAATTTTGTAATTTTAATCATTGTTCTGACTTCTATTTAGTTTGTAACTTTACAATGCTTAATATAAAGCAGTTCTGATATTTAAAAGAAGAAATATCAGGTAATTGACTATTTTAGACAGATAAGTTTTTCAGCAGTTGTGAAAATGTTTGCATTTGGGGAGTTATCAAGGTATCTGTAATCAAGTGATTTCTTGAAGGTGGCTTATTTGATCTAGGTACATCTATTAAAAGTGACATTATTTTAAATGACAAAATGGGAATAAATGTGTCAACAATTTATATTATATTTGATTAAAGTTTGGGAACTGCTAAATGGAGTCAAATTAATCTCAGTATGTAGCCGAGATGACAGTTTTATAAAAAAGTGCTAATTAAAGCCGGGCGTGGTGGCGCACGCCTTTAATCCCAGCACTCGGGAGGCAGAGGTAGGAGGATCTCCAAGAGTTCGAGGCCACCCTGAGACTACATAGTGAATTCCAGGTCAGCCTGAGCCAGAGTGAGACCCTACCTCGAAAAAAAAAAAAAAAAGTGCTAATAGCTAAAGCATACATGAAATGAAAATAACACCAGCACTCAGGAGGCAGAGGTAGGAGGATCACTGTGAGTTTGAGGCCACCCTGAGACTCCATAGTGAATTCCAGGTCAGCCTGAGCTAGAGTGAGACCCCACCTCGAAAAAAAAACAACAACAAAAAAAAGAAAGAAAATAACAATTAGAGAAAAATTCAGAATAGGTAATAGGATTCTTGAATGGAAGAAACAACTTCAGTTACTTAAATATTCTTGAGAATCTTATACACCATGACAAATGGCCAGGAGAGGGTCCCCCTCCTGTCTTGGGTTTTTGACCCTGGATTATTTAAAGGTGTCAGTTGAAGAAATAGACAGATAATTAGATAGATATAGATGTGATATACAGACATAGATAGAGATTATATAGATATAGTTGATATAAATATAGATAGATATATAGAGAGGTGATATATAGATAAATATAGATGATATAGATGATATAGATATAGATAGATATATAGAGATATGGTATAGATATATACCTGTACAGAGATAGATGATATAGACATGCATAGAGATAGGTGAAGTTCGATAAAGATATGCATATACATACATATGTACTTTTGTGTTTATATGTGCGGTTGCATGTGTGCATGCTTGTTTATGTGTGAGTGTAGGTGCAGGTGTGTGTGACAACACCTGTGTGAAGAAGTGACAGGACAAATATAGGTCAATTCTAACCTTTGCAGCTCATTTCATACAGGATCTCTCTCTCTCTCTCTCTCTCTCTCTCTCTCTCAGGATCTCACTCTGTTCTTCTTTGCTGTGTTTGTTGTGAGCTTCTCAGAAATTCTCCCATTTCCATCTTCATCGAACTGTCAGTCCCAGCATGTTGGGATTTTGGAAACTTGGCCCTTGCTTCTGGCTTTTTCCATAGGACCTGAGAATGGAACTGGGGTACTCAGTTTTTAGTTATTTTACAATACACCATATATATATATATATATATATATATATATATATATATATATATATACATATATATATATATATATATGCAATCTCAGTCATGTATAGGTAAAGATATTTATATATATAAATAAAATTTACCTATATATAACTGAGATTATATCTATCTATCTATCTATCTATCTATCTATCTATCTATCTATCTTTACCTATATATGACTGAAATTGTATATATATATATAAAACTTTCTGGAATGTCATATTTTCCAGTCCACTCTCATAATAGCACACTGAAGCATAGCATAAACTGTTTTCTTCTCACTTCTATTCTTACATCTTTATATAAGCCTGATCTCACCAGGAGGGTAAAATATAGGGTACTTTAAAGCAGTATATCTAACAGATAAATCCCAAAAGATATAGTTGCCTTATAAAAGAAACAGTAGCTCAAATCAAAACAAAATGTTAAAGGCATCTCTCTGATAATATTTAAAGCTGCTTCTTCATTTTAGACAGAAATCATTTTCTAATTTTCTTCTACTAATAGTGTACTGTAACACATTCAGTAATTAGAGGTGAGAAAGGTATGTGGGGTGTCAGTTTATAGGGAAATAATGGCATTGAGGAAAGTTTAGATACACTAAACAGTACAAGAAACAATTCTAAAAGATTTGACTAAGTGAAATCTGTGATTCCATGCAGATGGTTACTAAATATTTTATATTTTTATTTTTTCCATGTATGAATGGGACACTAATTATGTTGTACATGGAGTGATATTAAAGAGAAAACAGAAAAATGTCTATACAAGGCACAAGAATAAAAGTATTAGTTTGACTATTTTTAGATACTTACAATGGGTGAAGAGAGAATTGGTAGATTGTCCTTTCAAAAAAAAAAAAAAAGTATGGCTAGAGAGATGGCTAAACAGTTAATGGGCTTGCCTACTAAACTAAAGGACACAGGTTCAATTCCCCAGGACTCATGTAAGCCAGATGCACAAGGTGATATGCATGTGTCTGGGGTTCATTTGCCACGGCTGGAGTCCCTAGTGGGCCCATTTTCCTTCCCTTTCTTTTCCTCTCTAATAAATAAGTAAATAAAGAATTTTTTTAAAAAGGAAAGGATATTTGAAAACGTTTGATATTTCAAACCCTTTAAGATTTCAAGAAGTGTATTTACTGACCTCAAAAACATCCTTTTGTGGGACCTTACATCCCCTATAAAATAAAATATTTCATTTTTTGAAGCTGAAAATATAAATTTGATAAAAATACATAATTTTGGTTGACATTTAAATATTTCCTAATTGGTATTTTATCTGGATGATTAGTTCATAACTCAACATTGAATTATACTCATCAGCAGACTGGTGTGACTTCTTACTGGTGGTTTTATTTCTAAATGTGATGATCATTTTTTCTTTCTGAGATATGTCCTTTACTGATTGGTGTGGTCTGGACTATAATTTTTGAAATTTCCAGAAAATTTACATGGTATATATTTTTTTCTGCCACAGGATTTAAATGAGTTTGTGTAGACCTTCATCAATACTTTCAGAACTTCTTTAGTTTACATGTCCACAAACATATAAAAAAACTCAGTTTCATATTATCATTTCTTTTTCTCTAGAGCTTATATTTAGAAAAAAAGATGAAGCTTATTTCTTGTCCAGAAGGATTTTGAAATTAAGGGAAAATACTAAACATACTACATATTACTACACAGTGAATACTGTAAGTATTTATGTGAAGAATACATTTCTAAATATGGACATTTTTCCTATTTTTATCTTATTTTGAGTGATATAGAAATTTCTTAAAATTCAGAATTGTAAAAATTGTTTTACAAACACCTGTACATATTACCTCAAAAGCATAAAATATAATTTTTTTCTCAGTTTGTTTAATTTCTTTTTCTATCCACTAGCATCTTCTAAATCATGTAAGGATGTGTTGTTGAAAGACATGATAGCTCACATAAATTATGCATCATTTATGTATTAAAAGTGAACGTTCTAGAGAGTAATCATCAATATACTTTTCAGGAAATTTAATATTGATAGAATACTTTTAGCTAATATAAGGAACATATACAAATATACAGTTGAGTGAATGTGACATCTTTAAGCTACTTAAAAAATCTTTTTTTGAAGCAAGTCCAACAGACTGGCATTTTTTATGTGAGAGAGAGAGAGAGAAGAAGAAACAGAGAAAGAAAGAGAGAGAATTGGCACCCCAGGGCCTACAGCAACTGCAATCGAATTCCAGACATGTGCTGTCCCTTGTGTGCATATGTGACCTTTGCACACTTGAATCACTGTGCTTACATGGGACCTGGAAAGCCAACCGTGAGTCCTTAGGCTTTGCAGGCAAGAACCTTAGCCACCAAGTCATCAATCCATCTGTAAGCAACAGTTTTTTGCAATAAAATCCAAGATCTAATTATTGATTCTACATAGCTTTTCATTTGCATTTCCTTTAATGCCTGGCAATCCAGAATGTCATCTTTCTATTGCATCATATAGCAACAATATTTTACACTGATATTTTGTTAAGCCAAAATGAGTTGCTTTGCTAACTGTTTCTCAATTGGGATGCATTTGTTTCATTTATGTTCAATGCAGGTTAAACATTCCGAGAAGAACTTTTTCATGGGCAATGCTGTTATCTTCTCAGCCTTGGAAGGTGTATTTTAAGTTTACTTTAATATCAAATTCTGAGCAACTTCTGAATAGCAAGAGTGCTGCTTCCACGGTGAGCCTAACATCAACTTTTAAGCCCATACCAAAATTGTTAAGCAGGTGAAAATAATACAAACCAAAGTGATGGAATCAGTGTAATTTCTGTAACTTTTAGTTGGCCTTTAACTAAGTCAGTTCATGATAAGTCAGGCCCTGGCTGCGCCTCCATCTTAATTATGGTGCTTTGACAATTAGAGATAGAGGACCAGGTCACAGTAGTGAACACAAATCTATTCTTCGTCTTCATACCACCAAACCAGAGAAAATGCACATGAAATGTTACAAGTGTGGAGCTGACCAAAAGTTATTGGTATATTTATCTGATCACCATAAATTATGAATACTTTTAGAAAATGAAAGCAGATGCTGTAAAGTGTCTCATTTTAAATATTTATTTATTTACAAGGAGAGATATAGAGAAGACAGATAGAAAGAGAGAAGGGGTGTATCAGGGCCTCCAGCTGCTGCAGAGGATCTCCCGATGCATGTTACACCTGATGCATTCAGCTTTATGTGTGTACTGAGGAATCAAACCTGGGTTATTAGGCTTTGCAGGCAAGTATCTTAACCACTGAACAATCCCTCCAGCCCATCATTTAAAAAACACAGTAAAAGGATCTAGGGAGATGACTCACTGGGTAAAAGCACAGGTTGCATAAGCATGGGGGCCTTAGACAGCTTAGGACCACCTGATTTTGATCATCAGTACCTATATAAAAAGCTTGGCAAGGTAACATATAGCTATAACCCATTTTTAGGAGAACAGAGGCAGGAGAATCACTGAGGCTGAATTGACAATTTTACTCAAACTGTGATCTAAATATATGATAGGTCACATGTCATCTAAAATATTGACTAGCACGCTAAAATAATTGTCTTGTCCCCATTTTACAGGAAGGGAAATTGAAGATCAGAGCAGCTAAATCAGTTTTCCAAAGTGGTACATCTAGCAAACAATCAAGTTGGCATTCTCTATGTGGCTGGTTTCTGACGCTCTTTCTTAACTGTTGTTAAATTGCTGGCTATAGCTACAACACAGCACCTTGTTCTGATTTCAATTATGCATTTAAACTATATTGTAAACTTCTTCTGTAGATTATTTATTGGTCACTGCTTACCATGCACTGAATACAACCTTCAAAAAATTAGGGACTCATTTAATGCCTTGTATGATAATCCAAAATAATGCCTGTAACAAAGAAATTGCTAAGAAAGTGACTGATATTGGATCAGTAAATCTCATTTATAGGATTAAACCCTAGTCAAAACATAAAGAAGATGAAGATTTTCAAGATGTGATGGTTAATACACAGGACATGCTCTTGGGACATCCAGGGATATGGTTTTAAAAAGTAGCGAAATTAGATTGCTTTGCTTTCCTATTACAAGAGCCTAGGTCAACTTGGACACTTGCTTCCAATTATACAACTGGGTTCTTGGGATAGGCACACTAAACAACTGGGCTAGGCCAGGGTTATCTAAAGTCTAAAATAAAAATTACATAATAATCACATGTTCTAATTTCACAGTATTTATATCTTAAAAGTGTTTTTAGGTGCTACTATTCTTGCTTAATACAATAAATTTACATTATTATCATTTTCAAGATATAGCAATAGAGGGCTCTAGAGATGATGTTAATTGATAAAATTGTTGTTTGGTGAGACACAAAAGTAGATCTACTCTTGTCATGTTCTGTGCCTCCCTCCACATTTTCAGTCAGAATACAGCTGCCCTTTTAACTAACTTCTTGTTTATCATTTTCCTGATTGCATTGGTAAAGCATTGTAGTCAGGTTTTTTTGTTAGTTTCCCTTTTTTATTCATTTTATTTCTGTAACTATGAATTTTGGTGACAACATTTGGCTAATACTACAACAACATTATGATGTTTCATGATATGGTATTTATGGTGAAATAAATGATAACTTATGCCAATCAAGCCTTATTTTATTTTTGAAAACATTTTTATTCATTTATTATTGACTATATTCTAACAGGCATATAATGTCTTTTGATCATAATTCACTCCTATTTACTCCACCCCTAGACTGAACCTTCTCTTCTTTCTAATTCATCCTTTTTTTTTTTTTAAATGCCTTTTTATACTTTTGTTTCTACTCAACCATCCATTCATGTCAAAGTGTTGATGGGCTCAATATTGTGCAGGGTTGGTACATGTAGCCAAAGCTACTCAAGCATCATGAACGCAACATTCACTTTCCAGAACACTGTTCCAAAGCACTCTTCTCCATTTTCTGGATCTTATATAATACCTTCTTCCATCTTTTGTGATGTCTGAGCCTTAGAGGGCAATGTGTTGGAGGTATCTCATTTAGCACTGTGTACTTAACAATGGTCATGTACTCTCAGCATGTTTACTAGGTTTTTTTCTTTCTTTCTTTCTTTTTTTTTTTTTTTTTTTAGGTAGGGTCTCATTCTAGTTCAGGCTGACCTGAAATTCACTATGTAGTCTTAGGGTAGCCTCAAACTAATGGTTATCCACCTAATTCTGCCTCCTGAAAGTGCTGGGATTAAAAGTGTGTGCTGCCACACCTGACCATGTTGACTAGTTTTGAATGTTTCCAATAGTGACCACAATCTGCAAAACATTTCTCTGTCCAAAGGTAAAATATAAATATAAATATAAAATATAAATATCTATACTTCAAGTTATTGGGAACATATTTATTTAATCAAACAACAGAAGAATATTCACATTTAGGGTCTATATCCTCCCTGTAGGATTTTGACTGTTTTCAGTACGAGGAATGAGTTCTCTCCCATGAGCAGGCCTCAAATGCAGTCAGAGAGTGGTTAGTTACTTCCACTGTAGTCCTGCCGCTAGTCAGTGGGCACATCTTACTTGTCTGTTCAGTTGTAGGAAGCACAGTAGATCTATTTCTGGGTAAGACTATTGATGACTTGCCTTCCCCAAGGGCCTACATAAAACTTTTCCACATTACAACAGCCAGTCAGTAGTGAGGATGCTTCTAGCTCAGTTCCTGATTGATTTCTCAGTGTCCTTTAGCTGAAGTGGAAGCATGTGGTGTCTTCAGCAGTAGGGTCTTTGCATCTGGTTCTGGTGGGCAATCAAGAGCTTTGTCAATAAGTTGCATTCCTTGTGGACATCAGATGTCTCCTTGACCAACAACCAATTAGAAGGTATCTCACCCCTGGTTCTGGGTCAAGTCTTATTTTAAACTATAGCTTAGAAAATCAATCAACCTCTTGTTTAAGAATATGTAGTAAGGTCTGGAGAGATGGCTTAGCGGTTAAGCGCTTGCCTGTGAAGCCTAAGGATCCCAGTTTGAGGCTTGGTTCCCCAGGTCCCACATTAGTCAGATGCACAAAGGGGCGCACGTGTCTGGAGTTCGTTTGCAGAGGCTGGAGGCCCTGGCGCGCCCATTCTCTCTCTCTCTCCTGCTATCTGTCTTTTTCTCTCTGTCTGTCACTCTCAAATAAAAATAAATAAATAAATAAATAAAGAATATGTAGTAAAATATGGAAACTTAACAACGTAAAATATTAAGTATTTGTTTAAAAAAGTATATGATGGAATGTGGAGTATGATAATTGTAAATTTTATGGCCAGGGGATAGGAGCATAAAATTAAGGCAGAACATTGTGAATGTTTATTCTCACTATGCATTGTATTCCTCAAACATTCATATTTTGGAATACTTTGATAAGCAACTATCAGACTACATCCTTTTGGTTTGTATGTAGTGCATAAAAGCATGTGTGCATGTGCAGATGTGCATGCTGTTGTGTGCACATGTGCAGAGGGCTGAGGAGGTAGTGGAGGGTCCTCATCTATCACTCTTCTGCCTTATTCAGACCTCTCACTGAACCTGAAGCTTGCACTATTTTTCAGAAAGACTGGTTCATCATCAAGCCCCAGTAATTTTTCTGTGTCTGACTCACACAGCATTGGAGTTACAGCTTGAACAGCCATGCCCAGCTTTTTGCCTCAGTACTGGTGATAAAGCTCAGTTCTCCATGCTTACACAGCAAGCACTTTATCATGGAGCTGTTTTTCTAGCCCTAAGATAATATATTTTGAAAGAAAATCCAGCAATTACAAATTTATTTCCAAACCAAGATATGTGGAAGACATATAAAGTGGGGGCATGCATTTTAAGATTGTATAGTACTGAAGAATTTGTGAATTTCATTCTCAAATTTAAATAAAATATTCCCTTTGCTTGACTCACAAGTATTGTAGCAGTAAATGAAATCTACATGTACTACTTAGAGTTAATGTTTATATATTATTCACAGCTACATATCATGTTAAAGGCAACATGGATGTAGGGGTTAAGGAAAAGCATGGACTTTTAACTCAGTTATACCTCAGTTTATTTGACAGTCATTCTATCTTAAGTTTGCTGATGCCAAGCCAAGTATCTAAACTTTGCTGAGCCTGTTTCCTTGTGCAAAATGAGGATCATAATACTATGCTAAACGACTCCTATGATAATGGCATAAATAATAAAAATCCCATGCACTGTGCGTGGAACAGCAAGTATTCTACCAATGGAAGTCAAGATGACACAGATTTCCCACACTAACGTTAAAGAAAGGGAAGTTGCTCATCAGAAAGCATTTGACTGAAGAGGTGAAATGTTTTTATCTGTGTTCTGCTTATCCATCTATGATCTTTCCATCCTCTGTGGTTAATAGCACTATGTTAATTACATGTCTATATAATATTTGTAAGAATCAGTACTTCATACAAATTTCAATATACAATACAATGTAAATCCATGAATGACACCTGTATCAACAGAGCTGCCTGACACTGGGGGAAGGTTAATACAACTTAAAAATCACTGGGATAAATGAGCTTTATGATTTAAATACAGTTTCCAATATGGCAGCAATTTGCAACTTTACTTCTTTAAATATTATCTGCTTATCAATACAACTGATATGACACTATCATAATGACCCATATTCTATTTGACTTAGTTATCTTATGTTTTAATGAATTGTCTTGGTTCCCTCCCCAAGAAAATGTCTACTAATCCCCCAGAATGTATTAGGGTTCTCTAGAGGCACAGAACCAGTGGAATCTATCTATCTATCATATATCTATTTATCTATCATCTATTGATCATCTCCTCTATCTATCTATCTATCTATCTATCTATCTATCTATCTATCTATCTATCTATAAATCATCTATCTGCCATCTATCTATTGTCTATCATCTACTTATCTGACATCCTATCATCTATCTACCATCTATTTATTACTTATCTATCAATCATCATCATGTATCACCTATCATCTATTATCTATACATTATCTATTACCTGTCTATCCATCATATATCTATTATATATCATATATACATCATCTATGTATCTATATATCTATCCATCTATCATCATCTATCATCTATATATCATATATACATCATCTATGTATCTATATATCTATCCATCTATCATCATCTATCATCTATATATCATCTATCTAATGTGTAATATAAAATGCAGTCTATATAGGCCAACAATGGCTGTATACTCATGTGGCAGAGAACCAACAACTTCTCATCCAAGAAGGCTGTGTGTATCAGAATTTACAATTCAGTGTGGAAATCTTTAGTGTTCTCTGAAGAGCCAAGGAAACTAGAGTAGGATAACAGTGGAGAATGGCAGCAACGGCAATCAATGCAAGAAGATCAGAAAGAAGAAGCAAACACGGAGGAACACTGTTGTATCTTCAGACTCCATATCTGAGGTCTCCCCTCTTTAGAAGGGATCTTCCCCTTTAAGTGTGTTTCCCTGCAGCATATCCTTTCTGGAAATGCTTTCACAGGTATACTCAGAGGTGTGTCTACTTGATGATTTTAAATCCTTTCAAACTGACAACAAAGACTAACTGGTTTAAGGAATAATTCATTATAAAAATATTTTATTTGTTTATTTAGTTATTTGGAGGCAGAGAAATATAGATAGATGGGGAAGAGAGAAAGACAGAGAGAGACAGAGAGAGAGAAAGAGAGAGGGAGAGAAAGAAATTGCAAATGAACTCCAGATGCATGTACCACTTTGTACATGTGGCTTTACGTGGGTATTGGGGAATCAAATCCTGGTCAATAGGCTTTGCAGGCCTTAACTACTGAGCAATCTCTCCAGCCCACAATTCATTTTTAATTTAATTTAATTTATTTATTTAAATTTAATCTACATTTATTTATTTGAGAGAGAGAAAAAAGGAGGGAGAACAAGAATGGGCTTGCTAAGGTCTCTAGCCACTGTAAATTAATTTCAGGCACATGTGCCACCTTGTGCACCTGGATTATATGGTTACTGGGGAATCAAACCTGGATCATTAGGCTTTTCAGACAAGTGCCTTAACCAGTAAGCAATCTCTCCAGTCCCACTTTTTAATTTTAGTTCTAATTTTTATTTTCAAGGGGAGAGAAAGAGAAAGTGAGAGAGGAGAGGATAGGCATGCCACAGCCCCTTGCCATTGCAAACTAATTCCAGATGCATGCACCACTTTGTGCATCTGGCTTTATGTATACTAAAGAATCAAGCCCAGGTCATCAGGTTTTGCAAGCAAGTGCCTTACCTGTTGTGGTGGTTTGATTCAGGTGTCCCCCATAAACTTAGGTGTTCTGAATGCTAGGTTCCCAGCTGATGGATATTTGGGAATTAATGCCTCCTGTAGGGAGTGTATTGTTGGGGCGGGCTTATGGGCTTTATAGCCAGTTTCCCCATGCCAGTGTTTGGCACACCCTCCTGTTGCTGTGGTCCATCTTATGTTGGCCAGGGGGTGATGTCCACCCTCTGCTCATGCCATCGTTTTCCCCTGCCATCGTGAAGCTTCCCCTCGAGCCTGTAAGCCAAAATAAATCTCTTTTTCCCAGAAGCTACTCTTATTGGGTGATTTCTACCAGCAATGCGACCCAGACTGCAACACCTGTTGAGAAATCTCACCAAACCCAATTCACTTTCATAACACACACACACACACACACACACACACACACACACACACACACACACTACTTTGCATCTGTTTTAGCAGAAGCACTTAGGGATTATGCAGAATGAGATGACAATATTCAGAAAAATGAAGTAATTGCTTTTGAAAAATCTCAGTTCTCATGTCCCATGAAATGAATATTAAAGTGTAGACACTGGTTAGATCCAACTCACATTTTCCTGAAAATATTATTGACAGAATACAAAATTTCTAGGGAAAACAACCATTTGTCAGGGCTTAATGTTCAGTCTGGCTAAGAAGCATATAGAACCACAGTCTAGGTAGATTCATCAGGTTATATTCACAGTTCCATGAACTCTTTGTTATGGTAAAGTAGGATAATCAAGAGGTTTACAGCCCTTTTGGTGTTTTGGAAGTTTGCAGTAGTACAGTCAGTAAAAAATACTTGAGGTTTGGGACATGTATTTAATACATCTGAATTGCTGTAAGGAAGTATATGAGGCTTGCTTAGATCCCAGTACTGAGCTGGAAGGGAATGATGCTGGCATCAGCTCAGCCCTGATGGGCATCATAACAAGCACATGTGCAAGGAGTGTTCACATCCAAGATAGGAAGCCAAGAAGCATTTCAAGATCATGTTCAGATTTTGCACCTTGTTGTCACAGAAATTACTCCAGGAGGCAAGCATGCATTTCATAGCATACAGCCTCCCATGACCCAAGGACATACTATTAGGCTCAACTTCTCAGGGCTCTACTATCTTAACATGTCATTAAACTTGAGATAAAATTTCCAGCACATGAACTCTTAGATGCCACAGAGTCCATGCCTAACTGTTACACAGCAAGGTCCAGGCTGCAGAGATGTCTTAGCAGATAAGGTGCTTGTCTATGAAGCCTAAGGACCCAGGTTCAATTTCCCAGTACCTACATAAGTCAGATGCACATGCATTTGGAGTTTGTTTGCAGTAACTAGAGGCCCTGATGAACCCATTCTCTCTCTCTCCCTATCCCTGTCTCTCTCTAATAAATAAATAAATTAAAATATATAACAAGTTTATGTGTGAACACAAGTGCCAGTACATATATACAAGCTATCAATGGAATTTTTCTCATCTTTAAAGAAAAACTGAAATTATGAGATTATGCATAACTAGTAATGACATGTACAGGGTCATTGGAGCCCAGGAGACAGTATTATGTAGCTCACCTGTACATCATCATGAAATGTGCCTTTCTTGATGTAGAATGTCCAAAATATTGAACAGAAAGGTAGTGATGGTGGGTAAGAACTTGCTGAAAAGCCTTGTAAGAGATTTTCTTAATAGATTATTAAATTTTGAATGAATATTGACTTGAATTGTTTTGAAAATTATTTGTCCGTATCATGTATCTTTGAATATGGCACAGTTATATTCTGAAGGATTCTGAAGTGAAGTTGTTCTTCAGGTTAAGCATTGGAGAAAGTAATGCTTTTATAAGTGTGAAGCCAAGAATTTAAATTTTCACAACACTGCACTCGTAAGTACAGGCTCTTTTTCTCCCACCTTATTAACACTATGTATGGTTCTGGGCCTTACATAATGCTCATTAGGAAATCAAAGTGTCCCACAGTCACCAGTGTGGGGCCAACCATCCATACCTCTGCTCACTGAGACAACAGTTGGATAGAGATGTTGGGAAGCCCTTTGCACTGTGAAGGAAAGAGGAACCTCTCTCTTTTAAGTTATGCTCTAATAGGGAAGGCTTGTGTCAAGGTTGCTCTGGCAAAGCTTACAGAGTGTTCGAAACTATTCTTCCAAAACCTGTTAATCATAGGACACTACTCATTCTTTCCAAAGACCTAGACACTAACCCATTCGTTTATTTACAAAACTGAGTTCAACTTGATTTAAATGAATTTCACTGCATTCAAACTAATTATTTCTCTCTAAACAGTAGCATTTTCTTATTTTATGAAATTTACTATGCATACTTCTTTTCCTCAGCATGACTTTTCCCTGGGAGGTTCTTTGGACAACTTCAAATACTATGATGTCAATTTGGTAGGCTTAGAGACTAGTGTAATCTAAGTAAGGGCAGTAGGTGCATGTCCATTCTTAGTGTTTGAAGCTGCATAACAAGATTGTAGTCAATATGTATATGCAAAATGTATCTTGATTTTTGAAGCAAAAGCCTGAAATGCATGCAATTCCTCTCTTTTGTTTGACAAAGTTTATAGAATGTATTGAAATTATTCTTTCAAAACTTGTTATTCACAGGACACTACTAATTTCATGCATTATTTTCTTCACATTAACAATATTACATTTGAGAAGTAATCCCTTTTGCTAAACTTCCATGTTTTATATAAATTTGGATAAGTATATTACCCTATATTCAGTACAGGTTGGATGAGAAACGCATGATAAAATTATGTGAACAACATTTTCAAAGAAATATTCACACATGAATCTCTTTATGTCTTACCCCTAGTTCATAGCACATAATGATTTGCAACTTGCCAATGTAAACAGGTACTCTTCTAAAAGATTGAAGGACTCTGCTATATTTGGTTAACCCTAGTAAATATATGCATCTTTAGTGGAATTCTTACATAATTCATTTTAATAATATAGGTGATGTTTTTCAACTTCTTAACTTCTGGTAATTCCGCTTAAACTTCCATATACATTTGCAGTTAATAGGAACAAAAGAAAGTATCACTGGTTTTGGGTTTTGCTATAAAAATGTTTTCCCTATATTTTGAACATCCATGAGCAACAAGACTTCTGATACCCAGCTATGAATTATGATAGCTTTGTAGAAATAATATGACTAGGTGGCATTGTAGTCTTAGTTCTGCTTAGAATACTACATTTGCATGTAGCTTGTATTGGAAAAGAATGTGTGCACATTACAATTTTCCCCACATTAAAGAACAGAACTTTCTGCCTTATTTTACTTTCTTTTAAATGTCTTTTGACACTAGATAGGGTCAAAAAGAATACATAGGTGCAATAGTAGGTGAACTTCAGCCAAACAGGCCTACATAGTACAGACAACAGTTCCTATCACTGTGCCTGTTCCTTTATATGTATGAGGAAAGAATGGATGTGAGCATGCTTCATTAACTTCTCTTTCCAAACT